>NC_046154.1:10979131-11279131 GCF_011064425.1 Rattus rattus
TGCACTATATGCATTCCTGTTACCCTCAGATGCCAGAAATGGGGTTCAGATCCCCTGGGACTAGAGTTACAGATAGCTGTGAACCACCAGGTAGCTGCTGGGAATCTTTGTAGGTCCTCTACAAAGAGCAGCAAGTGCTGTTAAGTACTGAGACATCTCTCCCTCCAACCCTGAGTAGCTGTGAAGTGGCAGAAGGGAGCGCCTGGGCAGCCCTGCCCCTGGCGGACCCATGCCTCTGGGCCGACCCATGCCCCTGAGCGGACCCATGACCCTGGGCGGACCCATTTCCGGCAGAACCATGTCCAATTATTCCCTGTGAGAAATCAGCCAAAAGAGTTTATTGGGGACCTGTAGAAAGGGGTAGAGGCAGAGAACAGGGACAGAGAAAGATACAGAGAGAGAGGAAGAGAGAAAGAGGGGAAAAGACTGGTTGAGGACACATGGGGAAGGGGTTGGGGGAAGAGAAGGTGGCAGGGTGAGAGACGGGAAATGGAGAAAGGCCAAACAGTCTTTTTTACAAGGAGCCAGGCTCTTAACCTGGCTAGCAACTGTTGCTAGGTAACTGTGTTGGGCGGAGCCTAGAGGAAATGCTAACACGGAGAGTCTAACTTTTTACCAATTCAAATATTGATCTCGTCCAGAAAACCTTCACAGGTGCGCCCAGAATCACCATGCTACTAGCCGGCAGGGCGTCCTTTGACCCAGTTAAATTGAAATTCAGTGTCACAAGGACTTTTCTTTTTGTAAAGAGCCTTGTAGGTCACACAGCACCCCCCTTAAGCAACGGGGCTGCTGAAAGACCCCAGGCCTGGAGGGCAAATCCCTCCCACTTACTGACATTGACCTCCAGCTGCTTCTCCGCCCCCTAATTCTTCCCCTAACTCACTCTGTCCGCCCACCCCAGCCCCCAACTCACCAGGCTTCAGCCACACTGGCCTGCTTCTTTCTGTCTCTTACATAATCCGAACTTCCTTTCACCTCAGAGCCTTCACACTTCCTGTTCCCACTGGTCAGACGGTCGCCCCAGCCTCTTACCAATGGCGCCTCAGCCTCGTGCCAGCTCTGCACTCTCCCTGAAGGGAATGTTAAGATGGTTACAGTGATTGCGTGTTCACTGCCTTCCTGCGCAGAACTCGAGCGTAGTTTAATGGACCTTTATTTCTTCATTTGCAGTCGATCTCCACCACTGGGACTGAGCTCCACAGAGGACCGGAATCCTGGGTCTGACATTGAGGAAGAATTCAGGTAGAAGCTGTGTGTGCGTGCGTGTCTACAAGAGTGTGCGCGCCTGTGCCTGTGCGCCTGCGTGGTGTGTGCGCTATATGTAGACATGCGAGTACACACACCTGAGTGTGTATATGTGTGCAAAGGGAAACTTTGGGTGTCCTGCTCTCTCTTTCCTTTGCCCTACTCTCATGAAACAGGCTCTCTCACTGAACCTGGAGCTAGGCTGGCAGCTCTCAAGTCCCAGCTATCCTCCTGCCTCCAACCTCCCACAGCTTTTATGGCCCTGGAATCCAAACTCAGGTCTTCATGGTTCTTACCCACTGAGCTATCTCTCCGATCCAATGCTCTCCCTTCCCCCCTTCCCCCCAGACTTTTGCAGTAATGGGGAATGAAAATCCACTCAAAGCCTGGCACATGCTCAGTGCATGCAGAGCTCCACCCCTGCCCTATGGCCTACTTTACTTAGCAAAATGAAACCATAGTTTCCCAGCGTCTTTAAAGGCTGGCACTGGAGATAAGGTGCCCCTGTCCTAGTGGAACCAGCAGGTCAGTGGGAGGGGCCTTGGGGCAGAGCCATGAAAGCTGTAAGGAAGGAGTAGGCAGAGTCCCAAGGGAGCAGGAAAGGTCACTTCCAACCCTTAGGAGCCAAACCACACAAAACAGGTTCTCGGTGCCTCAGTCTCTTCCTTTGTAAGTGTGTGGGGGGGGGCGCTCGATAATGTGGCCTCTGCTTTGTGTTATTGTGAGTGAATCTAGGAGAACAGCATGAGACACACTGTACATGTGACCAGATGCCGGACCTGACAGGCCTGGCCTCTTTCACATGGAAATCTCCTAACTCAGCTCTGCTCACACTGTGGCTGTGCCAAGGCTGCAACTGGAGCCAGCTCTTTGGAAGCACACAAACAGGGATCATTTCTATGAGCTAATGAATTCTTTAAATCCTTGGGACCTACTGGCCCTGGGCAGAGTGCTTTGATTCCCTCTTTCGGAGTAACTGGGCCTAGAAAAATAAATACCCACAGAGGGTTAGGACCCTGCAGGGCTAGGGCCACACAGGGCTAGGGATGTAGCTCGGTGAGAAGAGTGGTTGCCTGGCACACATGAAGCCCCGGGTTCTATCCCCTGCACTGCAAAAACTGGAGCAGATCTGTCTTTTGTATAGATAAATGGAGGCGGAAGACTCAGAAATCAAAAGTTGTCTTTGGCTAGATATCAAGGTCGAGCCCCACCTGGACTACACAAGAGCCTTTCTCAAAACAAGCAGGCAAGCAAGCAAACCATAATTGCTCACAGGAAAGTGTCTTGGTGACCCTGAGGCTATTCTGCCTCCCCTACAGCACAGGGACCTCTGTATGAGTCATTACCAGGTGTCCCTGACTGCGACCTAGGACTTTCAGCTTTGAGTGACTGTTGGTGTCAGACACTTCAGTCCCTGGTCTTCCAGAGGGGACTCTTAAATGCTGCCAGATGCAACTGAGGCGAAGCCACCACGTCCAGCAGACAGAGCCCCTCCCTACTCAGACACTTCAGCCTTACCTGCAGTCCTTCCTTTCTGGTTTGCCTGCCTAGCAGAATAAACAGAGGATGCCGGGATTTCAGCACCAGGGGCTAGGAAAGCCAGCTATTGGCTGTTGTGGATCTAGGATCTGCACTTTGGCTCTGAGCCTCTAGGTCTGGGCATGCTTTGAAAGTGTAACCAGATCAGGCTTGGTTTGGGGGGCCCAGCAGTTTCCACTGGAATAGCATGGTAACCCCAGGCCCTCTCTTCCACTCCCTTCCTGCTCCTCTCCAGCCCCACAGGATTCATGCCTTGTCAGCCTTTCTCTCCAGGCTCCAGGCCTTGTCCCCCCAAGCTCTCCATCCCTAGGTCACTCTCCCAACTCTTGCCGATCAATCTTCAGGTACCCCTTCCTCAGAGAAACTCCCAATGCCTTCCCAGAGGAATTCAATGACTCTCGGCTCTCATACCTTTCAGGGCTTTTGCATTTTCTAAGGATCTCAATGAAGTTTGTGTTCTGAAGGACAGCATCACAGTCAGATTTGTAGCAGAGAAAGAGGCAAATCAGCATTCATCGTGTGCAGGCATGAATGAATGAATGAATGAATGAATGAGATCTGTTCTGGTCCCCTGCTCCTCAGGGTTGGATGCTGGTATGAATCTAGGTATCATTTTATCTCCAACACAAGACAGCCATATTCATGCCCTTGGTCCAGCATCCCTCAGAACTCAGAGCACTCAATTCTGGGAGCAACAGGTCTTTTCCTGTGCTGGTTTGAATAGGTTTGGCCCCTGTCATAGTTAGGGTTTTACTGCTGTGAACCACGACCAGGGCAACTCTTATAAGAATAGCATTTAATGGGCTGGAGAGATGGCTTAGTGGTTAAGAGCACTGACTGCTCTTCCAGAGGTTCTGAGTTCAAATCCCAGCAACCACATGGTGGCTCACAGCCATCTGTAATGAGATCTGATGCCCTCTTCTGGTGTGTCTGAAGACAGCTACAGTGTACTTATATATAAGAAATAAATCTTTAAAAAAAATAGCATTTAATTGGGGCTGGCATACAGGTTCAGAGGCTCAGTCCATTATCATCAGGGTGGGAACATGGCAGCATCCAGGCAGGCATGGTGCAGAAGGACATGAGAGTTCTACATCTTCATCTGAAGGCTGCTAATAGAATACTAGCTTCCAGGCAGCTAGGATGAGGGTCTTAAAGCTCATGCCCATAGTGACACACCCACTCCAACAAGACCACACCTACTTTAACAGGGCCACACCTCCTCCAACAAGGCCACACCTCCTCCAACAGGGCCACACCTTCTAATAGTGCCACTCCCTGGGCCAAGTATTCTAACACATGAGTCTATGGGGGCTGTGATGGTTTATATATGCTTGGCCCAGGGAATGGCACAATTAGAAGGTGTGGTCCTGTTGGAGTAAGTGTGGCCTTATTGAAGAAAGTACGTCACTGTGAGGGTGGGCTTTGCGATCTCTAGGCTCAAGTTCTGCCCACTGTGGAATTCCAGTCTCCTCCTGGCTGCCTTCAGATCGAGATGTAGAGCTCTCAAAACAGATTCTCCTCCAGCACCAGGTCTGCCTGCAGGCTGCCATGCTCCCTGCCATGGTGATAATGAACTAACCCTCTGAACCTGTAAGCCAGCCTGATTAAATATTTGCCTTAATAAGAGTTACCTTGGTCTTGGTGTCTCTCCACAGCAATGGCATCTCCTCACGTCAGAGCCACACTGTGTGGACAAGAACCCACCTTTCCTCTTGTGCTGAGGATCCTCAAAGGCCTTTCTGCCACTCAGTGTAGCATAAATCTGTTGCATTAAAAAAAACCCACGAGGTTGGGGATTTAGCTCAGTGGTAAAGCGCTTGCCTAGCAAGCGCAAGGCCCTGGGTTCGATCCCCAGCTCCGGAGAAAAAAAAAGAAAAAGAAAAAAAAAAACCATGAGACCGGTTCCCACACTCCAAGCTTCTCTCCAGGCCTCTCTCTGACCCGGGCGGTCACTCTCTCTCTAGTTCCGGCTCAGTCGGGCCATAGGAACTAGTGCTAATTTATCTCAGTGGCTCCATGCTGCCCCCAAGTACTCTCTGACCCAGGCAGTCCGCGGGCCGTTCCAGCATGGCACCTTGCTACTCTGGTCTCTAATGTCAGTTCCAGTACCCGTGGGGCCATATGGACGTAACCTAATTTATCTCTGATTAGTATCTCTCCTGGCAGATCTCTATTAACCTCAAACTCTCTGGTTCAGCTACCCGGTATAATCATGGCTTTCGAAGTCCAGCATGGGGCTGGCCTATCACGGCTCCCTGCCATGGACTCTGCCCATACTCCCAGCAACCCAGTGAAATCAAGACTCAACAAACTGTAATTTATCAATCAGATTTATATGGTAAATTCTCAATCCACAATACATCCACACAATAAACTCACAACCAATTGATAAGGATATAAACCTCCTACCTAGATAAGAAATTTGCCTACAGAAATCAATCTCAACTACTTTGGCAATGCAAGACCATTTCTGACTCTGGACAGGACAATGTACTTAATCTCTTTCTCTCTCTCTCTCTCTCTCTCTCTCTCTCTCTCTCTCTCCTTCCTTTTCCCCTTTCTTCCCCCCTTCTCTCTCTTGTAGCATATGTCTTACACATGTATGTTTGCATGGATATGTTCGTGTGTGGGGGAGCAGCACATGCATGTGTGTGCATAAGCCAGAGTTTAAAATCAGGTGTCTTTCTCACCCTTAAAAAGACAAGCAAACAGACAACAGGGTCTCTTACTGACCCTGGAGCTGATTGGTCCAGGCAGGATGCTTGATGAGCACCCTGTCTCCACCCCCTTGGCATTGACACCGGGTAACACGCACATCATCCGCCTGGCTCTCACATGGTGCTGAGGATTCAAACTCAAGTCCTCGAGTTTGCTCAGCCTTAGCATGCTGTCTCCCAACAGTTAGCCTCTCTTGAATGAATGGAGATAGTAAGCCCCGGGTGGTTGGGAGGCTCGCGTAGATAAGCTGTATGAAGGGCTGCCGTGCCGCAGCCGTCAGACTCAAGGGGTATGACCGAGGATCTAGCTCAGTGAGGGAGAGCTCACTTAGCACATGTGCGATTCGAAGGAGAAGAGTGTTTGGGGGATGGTGAACAGGGACAGAGCGTTTGCCTGGTGTGCCTGGCATTTCGTCTAGAACTCACCCGCAGTTGGTGTCTGGCTGTCAGATGAAGTGAAGCAGACACAAAGTCCTTCATCTGCGGTTGTAAAGCCCCCAAAGTCACAAAGGCGAGATTAACCCTGTTGGCATCAGAAGGTCACCTGGCAAGACCTCATCTGGCAGCGCACCCTGACCTTTACTGACCACAAAGCTGCTTAAAGGGTGCTTGTTAATCCCTGCATGTGACTACTCAAAACTTTATATCTGGAAATGGAGTGCTGCCAGAGCCAGGCACACCCGCTATCTGACTTCTGGAAAATCATTCCAACCTGGAAAGCACATCCAGGCTTCTGCTGTCATACGCTCTCCCTGAGCTGTTCCCCCTGACCTAAGCATTGTGTTTATAACACCCTTGGCCCATGACTGTCTCTGTGTCTCTGTCTCTCTGTGTCTCTGTGTCTGTCTCTGTCTCTCTATCTCTCTCTGTCTCTCTCTGTCTCTGTCTCTCTTTCTCTCTCTCTGTCTCTCTGTCTCTGTCTCTCTGTCTCTCTGTCTCTCTGTCTCTCTGTCTCTCTCTCTCTCTCTCTCTCTCTCTCTCTCACACACACACACACACACACACACACACACACCTGGCTGTCCTAAAACTTGCTCTGTAGACCAGACTGGCCTTGAACTCAGAGATCTGCCTGCTTCTGCCTCCTGAGTGCTGGGATTAAAGACGTGTACCACCGTGCCCAGTCAGTCCTTTCTTTTAAGATTAGAACACCCTTAACATCTTTCTTTACAGCCCAACCTAGTCTCTTGTGTTTGAAACAAAAGTTCCTTTTTATAAAAGATTTATTTGCTATTTGCACCCGTGTGACAGAGAGAGAGAGAGAGAGAGAGAGAGAGAGAGAGAGAGAGAGAGAGAGAGAGAGCGCTTGCATGTGCCTGTTAAGGCCGAATGAGGATTTAAGATTCTCTGGAACTGACAGTTCCGAGCCACTGGATGTAGGTACTGGGACCTGAACCGGTTCTCAGCAAGAGCAACAATTGCTCTTAACGGCTGAGGCATTGCTCCACCCCCTACCTGAGTCATTATTAATCCTCACTCTGAAGTATCAGCCTGGCCCGCCTGCCACAGCAGGTGGGGAAACAGAGGCACAGGTGGCTCTTTGGTCACAGAGCCTCGTGCCCTGCAGCCTCTCGGAAGCTAAAGCCAAGATGAAAGCAGGAGGGAGAGAGGAGACCTTTTCTGGACAGTACCTACCCACTGGCCAGTCTGTGGACACAGAGGTGCCAGCCACTCCTTTGCGTGACCACGGAGTTTTCCACATCATTCAGCACAGTGTGGAACACAAGTGTAAGCCTCTCAAACTTGACGTTATTCCAAAGGTGATTTCCTCCTAAGAAACAATCAGAACAGGAACAGGGGTCTCTCAGGGAGTCAGGGAAAGCAGGTTCCAGCCTGGCAGACAGAGGAGACTCACAGCCCGCCCTGGCTCTTCCTTGCCAAGCAAGGAGAACGTTGGCCTTTCATTAACGAGAAAGCTTGGCTTGCAAAATCTCACTAGGACCATGCAGGGAAACCTGGCTCAGGCTGGATCTGGTACAAAGAAAGAGATAGGGGAGCAAAGAGGCCCGGCGATGGTGTTTACCCCCACACTTCTGTCGCCTCTGTTGCTACCCTCCTTGCCCCTGGATAGAAACCAGTCTCACTGGCTCTCTATCAGTCGATTATACAGGAAGCTACCAGAGGCCTCCAGAGAGAGAAATGACCCCGAGCCCCACCTCGGGTGCCCACAGAGCAACAATCCCTCAAACTCTCCACAAAGCAATGAAACCTCAAAGCCACTGTGGCGGGCGGCGGCGGCGGCGGCGGCGGCGGCCGGCGAGTTGTTACCTGCGCCGGCAGTTTCTGTAGGAAAACAAGAATTAGAGAATTAGAGGCTTGAGAGACAGCAGTAAGGGGAAGAAACAAGACAGAGCCTGCATCGGGTCACTGGCCTTGGAAACCTGAGTGGGCAAGGTCACTTTTCTTCTTCCACCCATCAAGTCGGGGACAGCAAATGGATGGATGAATGGGTAACCCATACTTAACCTCGTCAGCTCTGAACTTGACATGTGGTATATTTGGTCCACTTTATCTACTTCTTTATGCTAACGGCAGAACTCGGCCTGGTGTAGTAGCGGCTGAACCCAGGGCCTCGCGGCTGTTAGCATTTTGTCTAGGCCCAGCCCCAGGGTTACCTGGCAACAGCCCGACTCACCTTAAAAGGGGCTGCTTGCCCCCTCCTCTCTCTCTCTCTTGCCTTCTAGCTCTCACCGTGTCCTCTCATTCCCCTCCCCCGTCTCTCTCCACATGCTCATGGTCAGTCTCCACCCTCTGCTCTTTCTCTCTGTATTTCTCTGTCTTTACTACCCCCTTAACTCTCCTTCCGATGCTCAGAATAAACTCTATTCTATACAGTCAGGGAGAAGGGCCCCAGCATGGCACCCCTTTCCCCATACCTAACTGCATATCCACCAAACATATTCTCAATGGACACTAAGCATGTACTCTACCACTGAGCTACACCCCGATCCTGGGCTAGTGGTACATGTAGTTGGCCTTGCTTTTTTTCTAATCAACTTCACTGAGATGAAACATACACACAATAAAACGTATCTGTTGGGGTTGGGGATTTAGCTCAGTGGTAGAGCACTTACCTAGCAAATGCAAGGTCCTGGGTTCGGTCCCCAGCTCCGAAAAAAAAGAAAAAAACAAAACAAAACAAAAAAAAAAAACAAAAAACACCTTATCTGTTGTAAAGGGGACTTGGGGGGGGGTGGCGGGACTGGTTTCACATGGTCCAGAATAGCTTCAGAATTGCCATGTAGTCAAGCATGACCTCGAACTCCTGATCCTCCTCTCCTGCCTCTGCTTTCCTGAGTGCTGAGATTACAGGCAGATCCAGCATTCCTGGCAAATTTACACTTTCTTTTCTTTGGATACAGGGTCTTATGTGTCCTAGGTTGGCCATGAATTCACTATAGAGCAGAGGATAACTCCTGCCTCTGTCTCCCAAGCACTGAGTTGAAAGCGTGCACCGCCATGCCCAGCCTCAGAGTGGACCTTTCAGTTAATTGTGTTCTTATTAGGTTCCTATGCCTATATATCAGTATACGGGGCATTTCCTTGACTCTTGGAAGTTTCCTCCAGCTTCTACTACGCTGGATAGTTTTATGTCAACGTGACAAACACTAGAGTCGTCTGGAGAGGAGGGAACCTCAATCAGAAAATGGCTCCAAAATGGGTTTGTAGCGGCTGGGAGCTTACTTTTAATCCCAGCACTCCAGAGACAGATCTCTCTGAGTTCAAGGCCAGCTTGGTCTACACAGAGACCCTGTCTCGAAGAAAAGAAAACAAAACAAAACGGATCGGGTTGCAGGCAAGCCTGTAGGGCATCTTCTTAACTAATGATAGATATGGGAGGGCATAGCCCATTGTGGGCGGTTCCACCCCTAGACTGGTGGTCTGGGTTTCTATAAGAAAGGAGGCTGAGCAAGCCCTGAGGAGCAAGTCAGTAAGCAGCACTCCTCCATGGCCTCTGCATCAGCCCCTGCCTCTAAGTTCCTGCTCTGTTTGACTGCTTCCACTGAGAGCTGCTATGTGGACAGATATGTGAAGGGAGCAAGCCCTTTCCTCTCCAAGGTGTGACATGGTGTGTCAGCACTGCAGTAGCAACACTAAGACACCTAGTCATCAGTCATCCCTTTCCCATCCCCCACCCCAGGCAGTCAGCCACTCGTTTGCCTAGCAGGAATCCGTCCTCCCACCCCATCCTGTTATATAAACAGAACTATGGATTCTTTTACACCTGTTTCTCCCTCGCTTTCCGATCTTTTCCCTCTTAATGCTATTATAGATGAGGTCCCTTTAAAGCTCTTGTTTGCATGTGTGTGGGCATTTGTGTGGTGTGGCACATGTTTGGAGGTGAAAGGACTGTTTGCAGAACTGTCTCTGTCCCCCCACCGGATACTGAGCTCAGGTCATCAGACTCTGTGGCGAGTGCCTTTACCTGCTGAGTCATCTTGTTGGCCCCAAACGGAATTTCTTAAACCTTCATAAGCCATTTATTTGAAAGGGAAATAAAAAAGTTTCTTTCATATACCGTCTTTACTCCCTGTGACCTTGCTGACTTTACCAGTTCGTTCCTAGTCGGTATGAAAATTCCCTGGGATTTCATAATAGTTACATCATCTGTGGCTGAAGGGACTTACTTTTCCCTTTGAAACAAACATTAGCAGACTATTGCACAGAAAGTCAATATCCAAGAGACCGACGTTGAGGAAGAGACAGCAGAGCTCCCTGGGGTTGCTGCTTACTTATTTAATATCTCCAGATGGCCTTTCGACCATTGGAAAGGAAGAGATTTTTACAGGAGGATCAGGCTAGGGGCTCCAGAAGCAAGTCCCCTAAGAACTTTAGTCAGTGGACTGGTGTTTTGACACCTACCAGAGGTGATACTCTCCTGGCAATTCAGGTGCCTACCATGCGTGCATGGGTGCGTGTGTGTGCATGTTTACATGTGTGTACATATCTGCATAGTAAAATAGGATCATTTCTACCCTGTTTCGCTGCTCCTGTGTTCCTTCAACATGCCCCTTTCCAACCTGCTGTCTCTCTCTCTCTCTCTCTCTCTCTCTCTCTCTCTCTCTCTCTCTCTCTCTCATGCAGTTACTGCTGACTATATGTGCACAGATGTGAGGCCATCCTGTGGAGCATGGAAAACCTACCAGTGGCTACATCCTTAGAAGTGAATTCTTCCTCCCCTGGCAACTACTCACTGTCCTCAGGAAAGAAAGAGTGGGGCTCGCAGGTCATCTCCGCTGTCTGTGCCGGGATGTTGGCTAGTCTGATACTGTGCAGGTGGGTCACCTCAGATGCTGTGAGCTGACTGCAGTGCTCACATCACATCCAGAAAACAGCATTCCACTTCTCCATCCTCCTCTTCCCCAGGCCCCAGTGGTGGTGGAGTTAATAGAGACGTGCCGTCCAGGGCTGAGCTCAGTCTCTTTCTCTTTAGAACGAGAGACCCAGAATGCAGGATGGAGACACGCCCTGAGGTTGGAAGAGGATGGGAATAAATCGGGATGGAGTCAAGGCAGCAACCTAGCTGCTGTGGTAATAATATGAAAAATAAAAAAAGTAGGGTTGTCTTCTATCCCCGCTAGGTCCGGCACCGCGGTGCCCCAAGATTTCTGCTGGATATCTTAAGTCTCAGTCAGCAAAGCGTCTCACCCGCTCTGCTCCATCCCATATCACACTGCCGAAGGCCTCTCTGTGAGCCTGGCAGCAACCTCTCTACCTATGTAATTCTCAAGGCACATTTCCATGCCAGAAATATACATCCCAACTCCGTGGTGGCCCAGACCAGCCGCCCCACACTCCATTACACTTAAATCTACACATGAAAGAACACACAACACAATAACCTTTGACCTAATTGATAATATATAATATATGCCCACCTAAACATACAGAGCCCTGTTCACACCCATCCCTTAAGAACATTTTTTTTTAAAGATTTATTTATTTTTTTTATATAAGTACACTGTAGCTGTCTTCAGACACACCAGAAGAGGGCATCAGATCTCATTACAGATGGTTGTGAGCCACGACGTGGTTGCTGGGAATTGAACTCAGGACCTCTGGAAGAGTAGCCAGGTGCTCTTAACCACTGAGCCATCTCTCCAGTCCCCTTAAGAACATTAATAGCAACCTGTAAATACACACAGCGGAATCTTAATGTCACCTTCCATGTTGTCTACTGGCCTCTCTCTCTCTCTCTCTCTCTCTCTCTCTCTCTCTCTCTCTCTCTCCCCCCCTCCTTCTTTCTGTTCCAGTCTCCTTCTCTTCCTTCAAACTTTTCTCCCGCCCATCCTTCCTTCTCGTCCGGTGACAGGCCTCCTCCTATCTTGTACCTGCCTCACCTGTGACATCATCCCACACCCAGCCCATAACCTTTGGGCCTTTCATTTATTTTCTTACCTTATTGCACAGTCTGGGGCCACTCATACAGTGACGGAGAAGAGTTGGAGCTCACACTGCCGCTAATCTTGGGGAATAGGCAGCCACTGTTTGCCATTAAGTATGATGTCAGCTGTAGGATTGTTCCAGACAAGGTCTCATGTAGCTCAGGCTGGCTTTGAACTCCTGATCTTCTAGCCTCTGCCTCCTGAATGAAGGACCACGGGTCAGACAAATAGGCAGGCAGGGAGGGAAGAGATGCTCTAGGTAGATTAATACTCTTGCCGCTTAAACATTCAAGGTGGTTAGCTTCCTTGAAGACAAGGATTTGCTGCACGTTTTGCTGCCAGGGGGAACTTTTCAGTGGAGCTTTCAAAGGAGGGTGAGCTAATTTGGTTGCCTATGCTGAGGACCAATCAGCTTCTCTTTCTTTGTCTAGATTACTGGCCCCCTGTGTTAGCCCAAACTAGCTAGCCCTGATGTGCACACACATTGCCTTTAATAAAACTTGGCTGAGGGAGCTGGAGAGATGGTTCACTGGTTAAGAGCACTGCTGCTTTTGCAGAGGACCTGCGTTCACTTCCCAGCACCCACATGGCGTCTCACAACCATCTGTGACTCCCGTTCCAGGGGGCCCGATGTTCTTTTCTGCCCTCCCAGGGCATCTGGCACACGGGTGGTATACAGACAGGCAGGCAGGCAGAACACCCAAACACATAAAATAATTATTTTTAGTTGGCTGTGGTGAGACTTGGCTTTTCCTACTTTTTCGTTCTTTACACAAACAGAGAAAATTAATAGGTTTCTACAACTCTAGACTCACCGAGACAGCCAACAAGGGCTAGTATTATAGGTGTATTATAGTATTATAGGTGCCACGCCTGGTTTAGACGTTGTTTATCAGCAGGAAACTTGTTGAGCCCTTTTATCATGAATCCTGTGCACTTTTTTTTCTAGATTTATTTATTTATTTTATGTGAGTACACTGTCGCTGTCCTCAGACACACCAGAAAGCATCGAATCGCCATTACAGATGGTTGTGAGCCCCCATGTAGTTGCTGGGAATTGAACTCAGGACCCTTGGAAGAACAGCTGGTGCTCCTATCCGCTGAGCCGTCCCTCCAGCCCTCGTGTACACTTGACAAACACTTTTCTGTGTTTATTGACTCACTGGTTTCCCATCCCTGCCCGCCCTTCATTGTTAACCTGCTGAAGTATATTATTGATGCTCCCATGTTAAACCAGCTTCATGTTTCTGTATTATAAGCCGCCTGCTCCTATTTTACCCCTTTTCTATAATCGCTGAGTTTGATTGTGTGTTTTGTTGTTTTGTTTTTGAGAAAACGTTTTATATAGCCTAGGCTGGAATAGAACTGTGTAGTCAAGGACGACTGAGACCTTACCATCCTTCTATCTCTGCCTCTTAAATACTGGGATTACAGATACATACCACCATGGCCATCTATGTATCTATCTATGTCTGTCTGTCTGTCTGTCTCTGTCTCTCTGTCTCTCTGTCTCTCTGTCTCTCCCCCCCCTCTCTCTCCCTGTGTGTGTGTGTGTTTGTGTGTTTTGCCTGTATGTCTGTGTACCACTGTGTGCCTGATGCCTTTGGAAGCCAGAAGAGGGCGCTGGATTCCCTGCAAGTGGAGTTACAGACAGTTGTAAACATAAACTGTGGGTATGAATGCTGGCAATCAAACCTGGATCCTTTGGAAGAGCTGCCTGTGCTCGTAACTGCTGAGCCATCTCTCCAGCCCATGCACAGTTTTTATGCCATGCTGGGTTCGATACACGCAGCCTTGTGCAAGCACACGACTAACCACTGACCCAGTGGGAAGGATTCTTATCCATTTCCATCCCTGCCGTACCCTCAGAGCCTGAAATACTGATTTAAACAGTGGATGTGTTAAACAACAGAAACCAATACCTCTTACCTCGTGGCATTGCTTAGCAAAATAATGTATTCACATACATCAACAGAAATTCCCAGACTTCCCTCTGAAAACCCTGCCTGAGTCCTTCCTTCCCGGCAAGAGATACTCCAGGGAGTTAATTCGAGTAGTTCACGACCTCCTGCTATAGTTCCATAGTGTGCTGCAGGCAACTCCTTTCAGGGAACAGGAGCCAAGAGGGACTAGAGGGAAGCTTCACGAGGAGGCCAATCACTGAGCTGGCTTGATACTCAGTCCAACGAGGAAGGAGGAGAGGTAGTGTAGGTCCAGAAGGAACCTGCCCGGTGGAGGAAGGCTGACATCCTGGAGTCAGAAACAGCTCATTCAAAAGCACAGAGGCGTGACAGAGGGTTGCATCAGCCACCAACTTAGCTGTTGACCTTGAGTGGCTGTGTCCTGCTTGTTCATAAGAGGGAACAAAACAACAGGGCTGCCAACAACATGGGTTTGCAGTGATAATGGATGTGAAAGACCTTGGGAATGCTCTCACAGGGAAACTGCATTGCTGACAAGCAGAGTGGAGTCTCGGCCGGCCATGTGTCCAGCTCAGCACTGCACTGCCAGGCCCTAGGAGAAGAAGCTAGGAGATCGGCTCTGCTGAAGGGTTAGAACCTGGGTCCCAGTCTCAAACAGCAGCCAAAGAAAGGGGTGGGCTCCCAGGGTGGCACCTCCTCTGATTTAAAACCCAGCGGGCGGGCAGGCAGGCAGGCAGGCAGGCACGCAGTGTTCTAGGAGTTCAAACTTAGCTTTGTCCACATAGTGAGTTCCAGATTACATAGTAAGACCTTGTCTCCGGAAAGACAGACAGACAGAATAGACAAACAAAACCCAAAATCCTGCATAGAGAGGGACAATATCCTTCCGGTTAACAGCCTGGCAGTACCCTGTTTAAGTTCCCCACTACCCTACAAACCTCCTTTGACTGGAGCTGGAGAGTTGGCTCAGCCATCTTGGAGAGGACCTGAGTTCTGTTCCCAGCACGGATATGTTGGTTCACAACTTTCTGTAACCCCAGTTCCAGGGGATCTGACTGCCTCTTTGGGCCTCCTTGGACCCTAGGCATACACGTGGTATATTTATTTATTTATTTATTTTTATTTTTTATTTTTTATTTTTTTGGTTCTTTTTTTCGGAGCTGGGGACCAAACCCAGGGCCTTGCGCTTCCTAGGCAAGCACTCTACCACTGAGCTAAATCCCCAACCCACGTGGTATATTTATACACGTAATTTTTTTTTTAATTAAAAGACTTAAAAATCTACCTCAGCTAAAGTAAGCTCTGCTTTCCTAGGCAACTAAAGCGAAGGATTTGGTAGACACAGGAAAGAAGAAGAACCTCACCTTTTCCTCCCCTGTGTCCAATAGAGAGCTGGTGTGCATCCCCCCACACGGAGGCTCCATTCCCGGATTCAATGCCAGCTCTGTCTGGCAGCAATGGCTTTAATATAGAGCAATCACTGTGTTTGTAGACGACTGAGCCTAGCAGTTGTTTCTAAGCGATGCCTGTTATCAAATACAGATTGGCCTTGTTTGCTCACGGCTCTCCTCCTACTCCGGTTTCTCCTTGTGTACACACAGGATGTCTGGCAGCTTTGACGGCTAAAGGTGGTGCTTTTCATCAGGTGTGGAAGACGGAAGACAAAGGGTTGGTGTGTTCTGCATCTCTGAAGACTCCGGAGGGGAAAGGAGGGAAGGAGTGGCCCATGGGAACAGCTAGCTTTCGGCTATGGAGTTGGTGGGATACATTCGCTGATCTGGAATCCCTAGTGGGGGAGGGGGCAGAGAGAAAGAAAGGGATGGATTCTGGGACTTGCAGGAGCTAGAAATCAGAAGGAGAGGAAGGGAGAAAGATAGAGGGAGGAGAGGAATGGAGGCAGGAGAGGGAGAGAGTATGAGTCAGTTTAGGAGCAGAATACATTTATGGCCTTGGTGCCTGTGCAGAATTCAGAGTCACTACCAGGGCAGGGAACAGGAGAGGCTGAGCAGGTTTGGGGGAGGTGTGGAATGATCCGTTCAATCTAGGACATTTGTTTATTAGTTCCTTGGGCAATACTAGGTGGCAGGAACAATCTGTTAAGAACAACCATGAAGTGTAAAAAACAAGGCCCCCCCTTCCCATGAAGCTCACATTCCAGAATGGGAGGAACAGTTTGAATAAAACAGCAGAGTGAGGGCAGAAACCCACATGAGGAAAGTCACCGAAGTCATGTGATCAGGGTGCTGCCAGGGCAACCAGGCAAAGCCCAGCCAGAGCCAGGCTTGGACGTAAGAAGGTGCCAGTCTCCCTGTGGCAGTGGTCCAGGATATCTAAGTGGAGGAGCGGTCTGGGTATCTCAGTCTGAGCATCAGAGCACACAGTACAAAATCCACATGGAAAAACACATACCAAACATAATGCTATTTATAGAAAGATGAAGAACACATGAAACACTAAGGGTACGCTGGAGGAGAGCAGGCTGTTTAGGTCAAATATTTTTTTCCCGACTTAGGCTCATGATGTAATATGTCATCGGTATACATTTTCACATATGGAAATATTACAAAATGAAATTCTTAAAAAGATCGGCGGCTCAAGGTGTAAATGTACTTGCAGCCGAGCCTGATGAATTCAATTCTGGGCCCCACATGATGGATAGGCAAAACTGATCCCTGCAAGACCCTGTGCTCCGGCCTTCACGCTTGCAGAGTGGACTGTGTGAACCCACGACATCCCCTAAACGCACACAAGAACCACACAAAACAGCCGGGTATGGTAGTGCATGCATGCCTTTAATCACTGGAGAGACAGAGGCAGAAGGATCAGAGTGATTTCGAGGTCATCTTGATCTACGTAGAAAATTCCAAACTAACCAGATACATAGTGAGACTATGTCTTAAAACAACAATGAAAATCAACAAACACAAGCCAGGGCTGGTGGCACACGTTTTTTAATTCTAGCACTCAGGAGGCAGAGGCAGGCAGATCAAATGTGAATTTGAGGCCAAGCTTCCAGGCGGTCCGGGGCTGCACTGTAAGACTATCTCAAAAGCAAAATAAATCACGCACACGCATAAACATAGTTTTTCTTTTATTTTCTTTTAAGGCGAGGTCTGGAGCATAGGGGATGGTTACGCACAAGTTTCCAGCCTCTGAGAGGACCAAGCAGCATCGACCGGTTTGCACGCCATCCACTTAAAATGCTGATGAGCCCAGTGCAGCCAGCCTCCCGGGCCTGACCCGCCCCGCGTTGCACAAACACCACGCCCACATCCACCTGCTGTCCAATAGGCGTACCGGATTCGGGCCCACACCTCCGCCGCGCCGCGCCCCGTGACGTCACGACCCTGCCTCCGCCACGTGACGGCCGCGCGCTGGGCTCTAACCAGCGGCTGGAAAGCGCCGCAGAGGCCGCTGACTGGCCGGCCGCGACGCCGCGGAGGTAGCCGGGCGCCTGGGCCTCCCGCGCGCATGGGAGCGTCGGCGGCTGCCTGAGGAGGGCAGCGAGGCCAGCGGACCTCGAGACCTCGCGCGTCCCACGAGCGGCTGCGGCGGGCCGCGGAGCCGGCGCGGCCATGGCGACGGACACTCAGCAGAAGGAGAACACGCTGCTTCATCTCTTCGCCGGCGGGTGAGCCTCGGGCCCGAGCCGCGCTCTCCTAGTCCCGGCCTTCTCCCTCTGCGTGCGGTGGCCTCGGGAATCCGCGTTTCCCTTCTGCCGCGGACTGGGGTGAGACCAGGGCGGGCGGCCCAGGAGGGTGAGGGCTTCTGCGTCCCCACAGCCGGGTCAGCCCGCACCGCGGCTTTCCACCCTGCGCGTCCGCGTTCCCATCCCCCACCCACCGGCCGCCTCTCGCCGTATTCTCCTTTTGAACAATTCCTGACTGGTGTGACTGTCACCAGGGGCGAATGCGCCGAGCCCCTGTGGCTCCAGCCTCCTTACGTTTTCCCGACCACGCTGCGGTCACTCACCGCTTCAAAGGTGCGGATGCTGGAGGTCCCGGGGTAGCTAGCGCAGGAGGTACTGCGCTGGGTCAAAGAGCCTCAGGCAGGTGTCGCAGGGCAGGCCACGGGCAGGGCACGGGAGTACGGGGAAAACCGATGCTGGCCTGCACCACGTGGGAGGGTAAATGGGGACCTCGGAAGTTTGTCTGTGCATGTCGATCCTAAAGCACCTTCAGTGACTTTCAGTGGAGGAACGCAATCATGGTAGGAGGATACAACCAGGGGCTGAATTAACCCCCAAAAATAACAAGCTAGTTTTTTTTTTAAAGTATTAGTATTTTTTTTCCTTCCTTTTGTCATAGCTGCTAGTGGCTTGGGATCCTTTTGGTGCTGGTTCTCAAACTATCTATGGACCTGTGTCCCCAGCCCTGGGGTCTCGAGCTCTTTGAGACTTAGTCCAACAATTTAAGCGTAGCCGTCTATCCTGTGTTATCTTCTTCACTTGAGAACTAAAGCTGTGACCTGGGCCTAAAGAGTTCCTTATATAGAAAGCAATGGTTGAAGAATTACCCTGAAAATAACCGTGATGAAAGGATTTCTGGTGTCTTGGTACTCATACCTGGCAGGCAGGCGGTTTCTTTCTCCAAGCAGATAGCTTTCAAGGTTGTGCTTAGGCAGGAGGAATTTCTTGTTCATTCATTTCGGTCAGCCCCTTATTCCTCCCATCCTTGTCTTCATTGGTATCACCTTTGCGTGTAAAAGCCTCAGAAGGCACCCTTAGAGTAAACCACTTTCTATAAAGGGGAATTTTAAACCCGTTAGGCATTTTTTTTTAAACCCAAGAGAAATAAGTTTATACTCAATGGATTTTATCTTTTTGTTTGTTCTTTACTTTTTTTGTCTTTTTTTTTTTTTTTTTAACTGTGTGGTCTCTCAGGTTGTATGTGCGTGTGCTCTTAACTGGAGGAGTTTCAGAGTGGCCTGTGTTGAGGCTCACTGTAGTTGATGGCCCTGTCTGGATGGATCTCCCTGCACATCCTTCACAGTGCCCTCTGGCTGCCAATTCCAGCCTCTTACGTTCTGATAGAGGATACTGCAGTGGGCAGCGAGGCTTCCCGGACTCATTAAGAGGCGGGGAGTTTATTAGTGCTGTGCCTGAAGCAGTGGTGTTTAACAAGTTCTAGTTCCTTCATTAAGATCTCCGTGCTTGCAGACAAGAAAAGAAGCGAACCCTTGGAAAAGATGCTCTCAGAGTTGCTAATTGGATTTTTAGCCTAAAATACCTTTTAAGGTAGAGCATGAAAGGAGTTGGGTATAAAGAGGGCACGGCCTGTAGTTAAAAGTGTCAGCCCAGGGTCCTGGTAAGCACTTTCCTCTGCTCTTTATCTGCCGGCTCTCCAGGGAGCTAAGTTCAATGCCTTTGAGAAGTCTGAGATCTTGCTTTTAAAATCTGTTGTGCTTCCCTTGTTTATTGAACAGTCATTGAAGGCTATGTTCCCAAGCAGATTTAACGATATCCCAAATTATAATAGCACAAACAAGTTTTGTTTTTTGGAGATAAGGTCTAGAACTCAGAGATCCTTTGTCTCTCCTTCTGCCTCCCAAGCTGGTTTAAAGTATGAGAGATTCAGAGATTGACAGTCCGCTTTCAGGCTTATTGTTTATGGTGTGGCTGTGTGTGTGTGTGTGTGTGTGTGTGTGTGTGTGTGTGTGTGTGTTTTATCATAATATACAGTTATTAAGATTTTTTTAATAGGGGCCAGGAAATGACTTTATTAGTAGATTGTGTGTTTATTATGACATTGGCCCTGGGTTTTTGGCTTAATCCCCAGCATGCCCCAAAAAAGTATTTTAATGGGAATATTGTAGATCTTTAAGGTCTGAAAATACATAGCCCGTAGATATTTTCAGAATGCATTATCTTCCCACAGATCACTGACAACAGCTGACAGGTGTACTCTGGCACTGTGTTGCTACCAGTTTAGTCCTGGTTCCTCTGAAGCATCGCAGAGATGACTGTTCCCTTGTCTAGGGGAAGGTGTAGAGACCATTCACACTTGCCTGAGGTCCGGGATGTAGCTCACTGTGAAGCACTGCCAGCACACACAGGTCCTTGGTTGGATCTACTGAACTGTATAAAACGAACGAACAGTAACACATGCTTACAGGAATTTTTTTTTTTTTTGGTTCTTTTTTTTTTTTTCGAAGCTGGGGACCGAACCCAGGGTCTTGTGCTTCCTAGGCAAGCGCTCTACCACTGAGCTAAATCTCCAACCCCACTGAGCTAAGTCCCCAACCCCAGGAATTTTTATTAAACAAATATAGTGAGCAACATTTTTATCAGGCCATTTATATACTATTATGAATATAATTGACTTTAATATATTTGCATATATGAAAAGTATTTTTTAAATTTGCTTGGGAAAGCCCAATGGAATGGAAATTTCTTTCTCTTCCTCCTCCTCCTTTTTGTACAAGACAGGGTCTCTCTGTGTAGTCCTGGCTGTCCTAGAATTTAACTCTGTAGACCATGCTGTCTTTGCATTCAGAGATCTACCTGTCTTTGTCCCACTAGCTTTTGGATTAAAGGCATGTACCACTACCCTACCCTCACCCCCACCCCCAGCTAAGGATGGAAATTTCTTGTAGTGCACAGCAGGTTACAACTACTGCTTTATTGCTGACTTACACATTAGTATTTGCAGAAACTATATTGGTATAAGGTAATGCTAATATAGATTTCTCTTACTTTTGAAAGATATGATTCTTCTTCATTTGTGATGCTTTTTCCCTCTTAAGATTTATGTATTTTATTTTATGCATTTGAGTGTTTTGCGTGCCTATGTGCATGTGCTCCATGTGCATGCCTGGTGCCCACTGAGGCCAGGAGAAGGTATTGTATTCCCTGGAACAGGAGTTATAGAAGCAGTTATGAGCCACCATGTGGGGGCTGGGAACTGAGCCTGGGTTCTCCACAAGAGCAAGCAAGTACTCTGACCCCCGAGCCATCTCTCCAACCTTAGGAGTGCTATTGAAAGCTTTCTTTGCAAATGACATGGAATAGAGGATGTGTCATCTAAAGGAGAAGCATCTACTGCCCATTGTCTGTTCCTTAATGAAATGATATGCAATTTGCTAATTGACGTCTCATAAACCTGATGTCAGATGTTTAAATAAACTTACCAGAACATTGTAGTATATGCCAAAAGTAACTAATGGTCTTCAAGTAGATTGCAGAAGTATCAGAGAAGAGGAAGAATTGCGGAACTCCCAAAGATTGGCGGGTTACAGAGTACTGCTGGGATTGTTTGTTGATAGAGCCCATTTTGTACCTATGTATAGTACATGAACATGGAAGTCAATTCACCACTAGTTGGGTAGTGATTTTATTGTAAATGGCACATTGGGGCCTAAGAGGTAGCTAGTGGCCAAAGGGTTTCCTGCTAAACCCAACAACTTGAGTTCAAACCTGGAGACCCACATGCAGAAGGAGAGAACTGTGAGTTGTCCCTCTGACATCCATATATACATAGAAACATGGCCACCCAGCCCCACATTAAATAAGGAAATGTGATACAAGTTTATGGGCCAGCAAAATGGTTCTGTTGACAGAGACACTTGACCCCAAACCTGACAAGAGAGACATGGTGGAAAGATAGAACTGACCAATTGCCACATAAGCACTACACACACATACATGCAATATTTTAAAAGTAATAAACTTTCTTAAAAATAAAAAGCTACTTTGGGGGTTGGGGATTTAGCTCAGTGATAGAGCGCTTGCCTAGCAAACGCAAGGCCCTGGGTTCGGTCCCCAGCTCCGAAAAAAAGAAAAAGGGGAAAAAAAAAAGCTACTTTGGCTTTGATTTTAGTGCCTAAGGAGTGGGCATATGCTCAGGAAACAGCATATTTTACTGAAAATATTTATGTAAATTTTTCTGATTATTCAAAATTCGGAAGTGGAAGGTAATTTATGTACATAATTTAAAACTTTTATGTAACTTCATGATTTCCATAAAATAGCAGAAAGATCCAGTGTATATTTTGTAGTAGTTGTTCTGCCCTAAACTGGAGAGATACCTTCTCCACAGGGGAAATTAAGCAAGGGCCATGTGGATATAAAAAGATAAATGTTAAATATGCCTTTATGTAATAAATGCTACTTCAATTCTAAAAGGGAGAGTAAGAGGAAGTGGAGAAGTGCCCAAGAACATAACTTTAAAGAAATTAGGCGAATAGACTTCAAAGCCAAACGGTGTCTTCTCGTAGACATTTGATCACTCTCCACATCCTTCCACATCTGCTCGAGTACAGCATCCCAGAGAATTTTACTGGACTTCAGCATTGGTAACCAATGCAAACTCACCCTGAGAAAGAAATTAAATTAGCATTCCAGAGGTTTCCACCTAACTGAGCTGCTGGAAATGTAACCTCCCATTGATGGGAGTGCTGACTGCCCATTGATGTTGTCGGCAATAGTAAACTTCCTGTGAGCTTTCCTAAAAAGTTTGTGTCAGACTTAGGACTTGGAGCTGTAAGCAAGAGGAAACCTACTCTTCACTGGTTCACCTCTTGGAGCAAGCTCTCCATAGTCACTAAGGAGCTCTGACAGCTCTCCTTCCAGTGACATCCACATGGTTCCCCCCTCCTGCATGCAGTTCCTCTGACTGGGTCTAGAGTTTCAGTTATGGGACCAGCTTGAAGACACACCCATCTCTAAACCAGTCATTGCTGGGCCAAATCACATGCTCTTCTCTGAAGGACTGTGTGGTGGAGTGTGTAGTATCACGTTAATGGGCTTAAGTGAGTCAGAGTTAAAAGTAGGACTGCCCTTGGTCCCATTCATACATATGGCTTAAGAGAGAGGCTGACAGCAGTGCCCCGACCCTGTTTACACGCCTTACCTGTCTAGAATGGCGTTCTCTAGCTTTGACAGGGTGATTGTTCTCCCGTCTGTTTTAGGATGTTTAGCACCCTGCCAGTTTGCTAATAACAGTATTTCAACAACCAGAAATGTCTTGAGATGCGGCCAGATGTCACTGGAGATGGTGGCAGAATTGCCCAGGCTCGGAACCAAGAAACCAAGTCTAAAATAGTGGTCTCAGATTTTGATCCCATGGCCCCAGATTACAATGTTCTCGAATTCCTCCATATGTTGGTGTGTATGTATCAACTTTGTTTAAAGATGGAGTCTGTCTGTCTTAGTTTGAGTTTTACTACTGTGAACAGACACCATGACCAAAGCAAGTCTTACAAAGGACATTTAATTGGGGTTGACTTATAGGTTCAGAGGTTCAGTCCATTATCATCAAGGCAGGAACATGGCAGTGTCCAGGCAGGCATAGTACAGGAGGGGCTGAGAGTTCTACATCTTCATCTGAAGGCTACTAGTGGAAGACTGGCTTCCAGGCAGCTAGGGTGAGAGTGTTAAACCCACACCCACAGTGACACACCTACTCCAACAGGGCCACACCTTCTAATAGTGCCACTTCCTGGCCTGAGCTTATACAAACCATAACACTGTTGTAGAGCCTGGAGCTCAACACTTTGGCTATATTGGCAGGCCAGTTAGCTTTGCAGATCCACCTGTCTGTTTCTCTGTTGCTATGGTTACTTGTGAGGTAAGCATTTTACACATGGGGCCATCTCCCCAACTCCTGCCATGTATAGTTTTAGTACCCTCCTTTTTCTATACATATGAGATATACACATAAAATATACATTAAATTGTAAAAGTTTAAGTAAAATTTCTTTCCATATTTTCCTTTAAATTTTTTATTTATCAATCAGGTGGTAGTACACACCTTTTTTTTTTTTTTTTTTTTTTTTGTTCTTTTTTTTTTTTTTGAGCTGGGGACCGAACCCAGGGCCTTAGGCTTCCTAGGCAAGCGCTCTACCACTGAGCTAAATCCCCAACCCCCTTTCTTTAATCCCACTTGGGAGGCAGAAGCAGGTTGATCTCTGAATTTGAGGCCAGCCTGGTCTATATAGTGAGTTCCAGGACAGCCAGGACTACACCCAAAAAAAACCCCAAAAAACTTTAGTGTGTGTGTGTGTGTGTGTGTGTAAGAGAGAGAGACAGAGACAGAGACAAAGACAGAGACAGAGACAGAGAGAGAAGAGTATGACAAGTGTGTGGGTTCCTGTGGAGACCTGAAAAGGTATCAGATCCCCTGGAGCTGAAGTAACAGCTGTTACAAGCTGCAGGAAGGTGGGTGCTGGGAACCAGAGTTTGGCTCTCTGGAAGAAAGGGATGAGCTCTTAACTACCGAGCCATCCTCTCTCCAGTGGATATTTAGGAACATATCTCAGTATATGTATTCCACTTGTGATAACCATTCTGAGCCCATAGGTCATGATCCCTTTTGGTAGTCATACAGCCCTTGCAACAGGGGTCATATAACATATCCTGTATATTATATTTGCATGATGATTCTTAACAGTAAAAAAGTTACAGTTATGAAGTAGCAACAAGGGGGCTGGAGAGATGGCTCAGCGGTTAAAGAGCACTGACTGCTCTTCCAGAGGTCCTGAGTTCAATTCCCAGCAACCACATGGTGGCTCACAACCATCTGTAAAGAGATCCGATGCCCTCTTCTGGTGTGTCTGAAGACAGCTACAGTGTACTCATATATAATAAATGAATAAATCTTAAAAAAAAATGAAGTAGCAACAAAGTAATTTTATGGTTGGGAGTCACCCACTGTGAGGAACTGTATTAAAGGGGTGTAGCATCATGAAGGTTACAAACCACTGACTTAGGAGATTAGTGGTTTAAATATCCCTGGTCTAGCCAGATGGTTGATCCTCCATCTCTGATGCTAACACTGCCGTCGTGTTGGGTAAGACTTCCTGATGTCTGAACATTGCCCAAAGATGCTCAGAACCAAGGCACCAACTCCACACCATCTCTGAAGAGATGTGAAAGGCTCTTATCAGTGTTGGGCTGTGTAGAGGAGGGCATCTTCCTGTTATTCTTCCTGCTTTATCTCCTGCTCTTGCAGGTCTGGATTGCAGACTGAAGGGCTTAGTTGGTTCTGGATGCTTCCTAACATAGGAGCTGTATCTGTGCCCAGGCCAACAAGACGAGAGTTGGCTAGAAAAGGACATAGGTGACTTCCTACCACAGGGTGGTCTTTCTGGGATACAGAGGACTACTCTCACGTGCCCAGGAACATGTAGACTAGAGAAAGAAAATGCTCAATGCTGCCACAGAGTTTCTGGACAAGTGTGTTAGATTTTTTTGTTGCTGTGATAATCAGCAGAAACAAAAGAAACAGAGGAAAGGAGTTATCTGTGTTTGTGTTTTCAACAACTTCAAGGTGGCCAGGAAGCAGAGTGAGAAAGGGAACACCCCTTTCGTTTCATGCAGCCCTTGTCCCTATGATGCTCTGACACACTTTGGGGACAGGTTTTCACCCCTGGTGAATCCTCAGATACGCCCAGATGTTTGTTCATTTCTTTATATAACTAAAAATAAAACAAAGAAGCCTTGAAAATAACGAATCCGCTCTGCTCTGTCTTGCCTCCCTTCAGTCCTTGTCACAGCACTGTAGATTGTCCCTTTGTGGTTGCTGGCCTCTAGCCTACCTCAGAACACTGTAGTGATGGACTTGCACTGGTAGTGCTACTGCAGGGCTGTGCTCAGCTCTAGCTTCTGGATTCTGTTTTGTTTGAGACAAGGTCTTGCTCTGAAGCCCTACTTGGCCTGGAACTCATGATAGCCTTCATGCTCTAGCCTCCCCAGTGCTGGGATTGAAGCATACATCAAACAGGCCCAGGCTGCTGCCTCTTCCCGTCTTCCTGTCTCCCTGTCTCCTTCCCTTCTTCCCTGCTGCCTTGTCTCATTCCTCCTTTTTTGGTAGTAGATAACAGCTCAATTATTTTATTTTTCATGCTGTGATCATAATTTTAACACAGGTTTGCCTGAATAGCCAAATAAGCCATTTGTCTCCTCCCTCACCGATACATGTTTCTATTTTGTAACATTCAAGTCCTTCTGGAGAATTGGGCTAATACATTCCCACATCATAAAAAGATTGTTAGAGGATCGGATGCTTGTCACAAACCAGTACTTTAGTTTCCTTCCTTCCTTTCTCTTTCCTAGGCAGGGTCTTGCTGTATAGTCCAGGAGAGCCTGAGTCGCCCAATCTCCCTCTCCAGCATGCTGCATTACCCATGTGAACCATAGCATTTAGCAAAAGCAAACTTTTAACTATGGAGTAGTCCAGTGCAAAGTTACAAGGATGTGGCTTCCTCTGACCATAGCCCTTGGGGTAGTGGTGCTGGGGCAGAGGAGGGAGTGCAGGCACACTGGTGCTCCTGCACGTCTGGAAAAGGACAGCTCTTCTATAGTTCTTCTCTTCTCTCACTTTTAAAGATTTATTTATTTATTTATTTATTTATTTATTTATTTATTTAATGTGCATAGTGTTTTGCCTGCATATATGTAGAAGAGGGTGCTGAGAATCCTGGAACTAGACATAGGAGAATTTTAAGCTGCTTTGTGGTCCTGGGAACTGAACTCAGGTCCTCTGGAAAATCAGCAAGTCCTCCTAACCTCTGAGCCATCTATCTAGTCCTTCCCAATTTATGTTTGAGGCTGAGGTCTCTTGTTATTTCTCTCACTGCCCTTTGTATGTGAGCTTCTGGCTAATTCTTCTTTGTCTATCACCCATCTCACTGTAGGACTCTGGGGCTGGAGTCACAGATGCAAACCACTCCAACCAGCTTTATAAAATACATTCTAGAAATTAAATTCAAGCCATCAGGGGTGCATGAAGCACTTTTACCCGCTGCCGAGCCATCTTGCCGCTGTAGGTCTGTGATTAAGTCCTCCCTGCAGATGGTGCTGTACTTGCTTTGGGGGTCTATATTAAGTGCTATGTCACTCTCTAGATTTGCAGCATTTAGACTCAGTGCTATAGGAAGGCTAACATAAAATTCTGCATATGCTAGGAGTTCTCAGTGTAAGAGGACAGTGGGTAAAAGGTAGTGTGGGGTGTAAAACCACGCCAGGAAGTTTGGTAAGGTAGAGCAGGTTGAGGCCTGGAGACTCGGTGGGCACACACCTGAGGCCTAGGCGACTCCCAGCTCCCTGCCAGACTGGGAACATGTGCCATGCTTCTCACATAGAAGAAATATGTCCTTTGGTCAAGTAGGCCCAAAACTGAGCTCTCCATGTTAATGAGGTACCTAGAGGCCCGGAGGGTTTAGCCAATAAGCTTCCCTTCCCAAGTGGGTATGGCACATTTTGCATCCATTTTCTACCATGAACAACCAGTAAACTGTTTAGAGCCAAGGACTCTCTTTCATCAAGATCCGCTGCTGAGGTACTGGAGGCCTTTGTCTCAGAGCTGCATGTAGCCTAATTCTCCTGTGGAAGGCCTCTCTGCACTCCTAGCTACAACTGCCACCAAGCCTGCCTCTGCTGCTAAGGACAATCATGGGACAAGCTGGAGCTCCCCTCCTCCCCACCCCCTGCCCCTGGCCCCGGGCTAGGCCCTGCCCACCCCCCTTCTCTGCTCTTCCTCGACTCCCAATGGCACCTAGGTGTCCAAGAGGCTGAGACCCCCACAGCAGGCCCAGAGACCCCCAAACCAGCTCTGGCTTTCCCACCACAGAGCAATGTCTCGGAGCTTCCCCTACAGCCCTCCACCTGCCCTGTGTGTGGTAAGCATAGTCAAGTCAAACTCCCCAGGAGGCAGCGCCCAACTCGGGGCAGACTTGGACAGGTAGAGGAAATGCTCCCCTAAATATTTACACTGAGTCAGTTGTGGGTGTGGGTACCTGCTGCCAAAGCCGGTGACCTGAGTTCAGTCCCTAGAGCCACATGCTGGAAGCAGAGGCCCCACTCCTGAAGTTGTCCTCCTTTCGTGTGCTGGGGCAAGCTTCCCCACCCCAATACATGTAATGTAAAATTATTTAAAAAGTAATTTAAAACAAGACTTTCCTGTGAATTCTCAACTGAATGACCCTTGGCTGAGCAATCACCATCTGTGAGCTTGTCTGGTCCTGACTTCAGCCACAGATGCAAAGCTGAGTAAGACCCTCCGTGGACTTGCTCTGCTGTAGGGCCCCGATTTCCAGGGAGGAAAGTCCCAGTCGCGTGGATGGTGACTTTAGATGGCACCTGGCATCAGTTGTAGCTGGCCCATCCAGCATGGTTTGTAGGTAGTGTCGTGAAGGAGAAGGCAGAAAGAGCTAGTATAGGATAAACGAGTGTGCTGTCTTGAAGAAAGGCATTTAAGCTCCGTGTAGTGGTGCACGCCTGTGACTTGCTGCTCAGGATGCTGAGGCAGGAGCATTGCAAGCTGGGCGATTTAGTGAGACCTTGTCTTGAAGTAAAATAAAAAGGTCTGTGAGTATAGCTTAGAGCATCTGCCTAGTGTGAGCCTTTTTGTGTCAAAAAAAAAAGTGTTCAAGAGGAGTTCAAAGTGTTAGGAAAGGCAGAACTGAAGCAATGGTGTGTTTTCTAGATTATTCATGGTGAGATTGGATGCATCTCCATCAGTGGGAGTTGACACCAAACTGTTGGCGACTGACCATGTGGCATTTAAGCTGATAGGTCCTTGTGAAATGGTTCTCCTTAGTTCTGGAGCCTCAGCTAATATTTTTAAGTCTTTGCAAGTTGTATGAAATGAACAGGTATTCTGTTTTAAAGAGGACGAGACTAGATGTCAATCACGTGTGCTGACAGTCGTATGCTGCCTTCTGATCCCGTTGCGGCCTCTCTCCTGCAGGTGTGGAGGTACAGTTGGTGCTATTTTCACATGTCCACTAGAAGTCATTAAGACGAGACTGCAGTCTTCGAGACTAGCTCTTCGGACGGTGTATTATCCTCAGGTTCATCTGGGGACCATTAGTGGAGCTGGAATGGTGAGACCAACGTCTGTGACGCCTGGACTCCTACAGGTTCTGAAGTAAGTGCAGCCTAGTCATGCAGGCCTCCCCTGTCACTCTCCTGTCCTCGATACAGTGTGGTCCAGATGGAAGAATTCGGTTTCTTACTTAGCTTCTGAGGACTGGACTGATGTGCCATAGCACATGGGGGGAGGGCAGGCTCCAGGGATCAGACTCAGGTTGTCAGGCTTGGTGACAGTCGTTGTCCTTACTCACTGTGCCACTGTGCTGTGAGATGGGTTTTTTGCTTGTTTGGTTTTGTTTTTAATGAATTTTTTTAAATTACATTAGTGTTTTGCCTGCACTTATGTCTGGGAATTGAATCGAGGTCCTGTGAAAGAACTGCTAATGTTCTTAACCGCTGAGCCATCGCTCCAGCCCTGGTCAGATTGTTTTTAAAAGAAATGGCTGCTGAGGAGGGTCGAGTGCTCAGTTTTAACGTTGAGGGAGTGAATTCCCAAAAGCGGTGGTTAGTGATTGGCTCGGGAGGGCCAGAGGCCGGGATGGAGCTCAGTGAGGACAACAGGATCTGTGGTCCTCGGTGACTGAGAGAATGCTTCCCGCTTGGTGTCAGGTGACACCTTTGTAGTGTCTTGGCCATCGTGAGATGGAAGTGGATAAGCAGGCCACTTCACCAATTCAGAAGAACTGCTTCACATGACTAGTTAACATTTACTCTCGCGAGAATCACTACCCAAAAGCCGTAGCTACCGGCTGGACTGAACCTGTCAGGTAAATGTGAACGTTTCTCTTTTGTAAGTATTATGGGATGTGCATTCTCCATCTCTAGTTTCTCCTGTCTCCAGTAGCCCCACCTACACTGTCATTCATCACAGTGGAAAACAAAGGAAAGGGCACTTTGTTGTTGGGAATTCAGGAACCACATCCACACCACACAAAAGCCAGTGCTTCACCACAGACCTACAGCAGTGGGTGGTTGATACAGTCAATGAGTTAGTGGCTGTGACGTCACAAACTACCACTCCCACATGAGTGTCCATTTCTGCTATGTTCATGTCAAAATGATAACCATGGAATTAAGTCAGGTTCTTCTGTTAATGATGCTGCTCAATTAGAAAGGTTGTGTGCAGTTGTCATGCTCACTCAAGCTGTATTTCTTTAGCCTGTTGGTTCTTAGGATGCTCCTGCTGCTCTGTCCTAGCCGCCCTGGCCTGAGGTATGGCCATCCATACTTCTCACGCTGCTCACTTCCCTCCAAGCAACAGCCGTTGCTGGGCCTGCTAGCTCTTCACTCAGCGGTCCCATGACTATACTGTACCCCTCCAGCCTCCTTGTCCCTTTAAAGGCACAGGAGTGGGCATGGTGGCACACGCCTTTAATCTCAGCACTCAGGAGGTAGAGGCAGGTGGGTCTATGAGTTTGAGGCCAGCCTGGTCTACATAGAGTTCCAGGACAGACAGGGCTTCACAGTGGGACCCTGTCTCAAGAATAAATTATAAAAGCACAGGAACATAGCTAGCAAAGTTCCCTTGTGGCAGACATCATGTCTGGCTTTGACACCTTTGCAGGTATATCCTGCAGTGACCCAGTTATTTAACCTGAGCTCCCCCGCCCACCCTCCCATCCTGCCTTCCTCCTTCACCCACAGCTCCTACCTCTGTCTTGTCTCCTCACTCTCACTCATCCTGGGCAGTGGGAGGTGTTTTGTTTAGATTGATAGAGTGTCCTCGGGCTCCTTAGAATGCTGTGAGTGAGGAGAAGCACTGGGTACCAACCAGATGATTCTCAGAAGTTGGGCGGGTCAGTAAAGGCCGGGAGTAGACATGTTTGTGCCGTCGTTAGTGCTCTCCTGTGCTCCTTAAGGGAAGGTTTGCAGCAGATTTTCTTTGTACGGTGAGGCCTAATCCCCATCTGAGGAGAGCATGTCCTCAGGCTGTGGGTGTTCTTGTGGATAAGATCCCAAAGTAGTGAACGGTGCCCTGCCTGGGAGGGAGGTCAGCAAAGGTAGAGGCTTCCCACTCAGCCTGAGCCGAGCCGAGGGGCCGTGTGCTACAGGAGGGCACATGGGAAAGACAATAGGCAAAGACAAGCCCAGACCTTTTCTGCATACCTGCGTTCAGTTCTGGTTTGTCAGGTGTCTCCTTTTTTGAAAAAAGTATTTTTTAAGTAAAGATTTTAATTATTGGGGCACTTTATTATTCTATATTTAAGATCTTTTTAAAAGTTTTAATAATTTTTAAAAACTTAAATGTATGCCTGCTTGTGCGTGTTTACTACACATGCGTGTAGGCGTCCAGTCTCCTGAAGCTGGAGATGTGCGGGCTGTCGTAATGAGCTGCCTGACTGAGCTGCTGGGAGCCAGCAGGAGCAGCAAGTGGCTAACCCAGCTTCTCTCCAGCTCCCTTTCTCAGTCTAAAAATCAATGTCCACATCTTTGGAAAACTGCCGCGTTCTGGTAGATACTCGGATGAGATACTTGTCTCTCCTGTGCAACCTAGTCTAACCTGGGGAGAGAGTGACAGACTGCAACAAGACTGGTTGCTTTTTACATGCTGTCCAGCGTGGAAGGTGACTTGCCCGTGCAGGAGTGAGCCTGGAGCCTACGTTGTCTCTCTAAACTGTGTGCTCTGTGCAGTGGGAACTTGATTGTTCCAGAGAGTTTATAAACACCCGAGAGGACAGAAGTTCAGCTTATGTAACGGGTCTGACTTGTTGCCACTGTGAAGTGCGTAACTACGGAGACTTTCTTCAGCTCTTGAAAGGCACAAGTCACTTGAGGACACACTCCTTGTTGCATTATGGATAAGGGCCCCTAGCTTCCTAGAGCCAGAGCTTCCCTTCACCTTCTTGAATGGCTTCTCGGTGCACAGGGCTCCCTGCTGGAGACCACAGTGAAGCCTGCGCTCTCTCATCTGTGTCGTCAGGTGTAGGTCACCCCAAGGTGCTACCAGAAACATGTCTCTTCAAGGAGCTTGGCCTTTCCGAAACAGTCCTGTCTTTGAGGAAGATAATAAAAATAAAGTGTCTTGGGGTTGGGGATTTAGCTCAGTGGTAGAGCGCTTGCCTAGCAAGCGCAAGGCCCTGGGTTCGGTCCCCAGCTCCAAAAAAAAGAAAAGAAAAAAAAAAATAAATAAATAAAGTGTCTTAATTGAAAACATTAAGTTGTGTCTGATAGTCGCCAGGAGGCTCATTTTTGGCCTTGTGACTCCAGTGAAACTCCCACGAATCTCACTGTGAAGCACCGTGTTCATAGAGGCCTGAGAAGTGCTAGCCCTAACCCTTGATTTTTATAAACTTTACATGCTATAATTTCAGTCTCAGCTAATATGGCCTGTAGGACGAGTCGTTGGAGTTGTTTTTGTTTGGTTGTTTGGGGTTTTTTTTGTTTGTTTGTTTGTTTGTTTGTTGGTTTGTTTTTTGCTGGGTTGATACTTTTACTTTTTTTGCTCCATCTCTTTATAAATGTTTTAATTGGGGCTACCAGACTTACATTTCTTTCTTTTTTTTTTTTTTCTTTTCTCTCCATCTTTATTAAATTGGGTATTTCTTATTTACATTTCCATTGTTGTTCCCCTTCCCGGTTTCCAACTCCTCCCCCTCCCCTTCTCTATCGGTGTTCCCCTCCCCATCCTCCCCCCATTACCGCCCTCCCCTCAACAATCCCGTTCACTGGGGGTTCAGTCTTGGCAGGACCCAGGGCTTCCCCTTCCACTGGTGCTCTTACTAGGCTATTCATTGCTACCTATGAGGTTGGAGCCCAGGGTCAGTCCATGTATAGTCTTTGGTTTTGTTTTTTCAAGATAGGGTTTCTCATGTAGTCCTGGCTGTTCTAGAACTCAGAGACCCACCTGCCTCTCTTCCCAAGTGCTGGGATTGAAGGTGTACACTACTGCCTGACCGTTGTTGATGTTGTTGTTGTTAAAGAAAGCCTTTTGTTTTGAGATAATTCAAATAGGAGAGGAGTTACAAGAATGACACAGATGACTCGCTTGTGCCTTTTATAGACATGCCAGTTTGTAACCTGTTACTGTCTCGTTTTGGCATTTTTTCTATGTTCATTCATAAACTCTTCTGAACCATTCAAAAATGTGTGTCATGCCTTTTACTCTCGGACCCTGATACTCTACTGCCCTCAGAACAACAGTGTAGTCCTCAAGTCCAAGAACTTTCATCGTGGCAGGAGAGGTGGCTCAGCAGTTAGGAGCACTGGCTGCTCTCCCAGGGACTGAGTGTCAGTTCCCATGCACACGCTGGGCAGCTCCAGCCTCTGTACCTCCGGCTCAATGAGATTCAACACTCTTCTTGAATGTGCACATACATACACATTAAAAATAATAAGTTTTGGGGTTGGGGATTTAGCTCAGTGGTAGAGGCCCTGGGTTCGGTCCCCAGCTCCAAAAAAAAAAAAAAAAAAGAAAAGAAAAGAAAAAAAAAAAAACAAAAAAAGGAAAGGAAGAAATTTCATCTGTTCAATTTGAGGTATTGTATACCTGTAATCCTAGCACTTAGAAGACTGAAGCAGGAGCAGAGCCAGTTAGAAACCAGCATGGACTACAGTGAGATTGTTTCCAGAAATAAGAAGATCATAGGGATATAGTGGGCCCAGGTTGCAGGGAAGCAGAACTGAGACCTAACCTGGAGTCTCCCGCGCGGGGTAAGTGTGAGTATGTATCTTAAGACCGCAGCTCATTCCCTGAGCTCACTGAAGTCAGGCAGACCTTGAACCTGTGATCTTTCTGTCTCAGCTTCCTAAGATAGTGAGATTTCAGACTGAAGTGAGAGTAACTGAGAAACGGGATCAGAGATTTCCCAGGACAGTCTGTCTTTTGCATTTATTCTGTGTAACATTCCTGTCTGATTCTACAACTTTCTGGCGTTATATTCTACAGGGAAGTAAGAGTCAGGGGGCTTCTACACAGTTTATCCCTTCAAGGCGATGCTGTGAAGATTGGCTTCTCATCGCCAAGACAGGCCTTGTCAGAGCCGTGGTTTGTTTGAGGCAGTCTGGTGTAGCGCAGCTGGCCTCAGACCCTTTGTAGCCCAGGATGACTGAACATCTGACTTCCTGCTCCTGCCTCCCAAGGGCTGTGCTTACAGGTGTACGCCTGCCTCGGTACCATTTCTTCTGAGGATCCACTAGGGCTTCACAGTATCTAGATAGACACTCACCCAACCAGCGACATCTGCAGCCACAGAATCCAGAAAGATTCTAAGGCTATGTCTCTTTCTTATTATTCAGATCGATCCTGGAAAAGGAGGGACCAAAGTCACTCTTTAGAGGCTTGGGTCCAAACTTGGTTGGAGTTGCGCCATCCAGGTAAGCACATAACTCATGAGTGAGCTCCCGGGTGAGCCGTGTGTCTGCTCTTGCCCAAGAGCGACACTGTTGAATGGCTGCCTGTTTCCCCTGTAGTAAAGTCGCCTAACATGTCTGACAACCTAGGTTTGTTCTTAGTGTGTGAAAAGGGGGTTCTGTTGTTTTAGTGGGAAAATTAATCTGTCAGCATTGCACTCTCTCTAAGGGAGAGTTTCTTACCTTGAGTATGGTGTGTGGTCAGCCCCTGGGCATTTGTGTATTGCACACAGATCCATGTCATCTGCTTTCTTAGCAGGATATCCAGGTGACTCGTAGAGCGTTAGTCTGAAGGAATTACAAAGGCTCCTGGCTTTACTTTCTATGACATTATGTCCTAGGATTTTATTTTATTTTTAAAGATTTGTTTGTTTGTTTGTTCATTTCATGTAATGTGAATATACTGTAACTGTCTTCAGACACACCAGACAAGGGCATCGGATCCCATTACAGATGCTTGTGAGCCACCATGTAGGCGCTGGGAATTGAACTCAGGTCCTCTGGAAGAGCAGTCGGTGCTCTAACCACTGGGCAATCTCTCCAGCCCCTCAGCCTTGGTTTTTTTATTCTTTTTAAAGTCTTCGTAGACTTGTACTGTCTTGGTCCACTAAGCTACTGTCACCATTCACCTTTCTGATGAGAGAACTGTTCTCTTTCTGAGTGCATTATCCATGCGTGGCTGGTGTCTCTGAAGTTATGGGCAGTGCTAATAGACAGGCACTGCGTGTGAAAGGGACAACTGGCAGTATCATCACAGGCCACAGTCCTTGAACGATGGACTCTAAAGGTTTTATTTACCTTTTCGAGTTTGGAGTCTGGCCAAATTCCAGTGCTTTATTCCGTAAAATGAGATTGGTGTGTGTGTTTAGACAGAACAGGGCTGTAAACAGATAGACAAGGATAAAAAGGTTCCATGGAGAGGTCATATACCTCAGAGTTACTCAAAGGGAAGAACAGAGGGAACAGTAGAGCAATAAAGAGCTGGTTCTCTTAGCAGGGTTAACTCAGAAGGAACCTGCTTATGCTGATTAGAGCTTGCTCTGTGGGGAACATGTTACTTTTCTCTACTCCTGATTTCTTGGAGGGCCAAATGACATGGTAACAGGATGGCAACTTCAGCACAAATGATTACCACCACCACAGCCCGGACTCCCTTTCTGTCTTTTCTGTTGGGATCCGGTGCCAGAACTCAGTCCAGACCCGTGACCTCCTGGGATCTTGGTCAGCAGTAGTCAGGATTCTTAGTTGAAACAGACTCTGTGATTGACCCATTGGTCAGCAGTGCTCCTGCATGGCAGAGATGAAGCAAGCCTCCCGGGTCACTGCAGGCAGCTCTGATCAAGTCTGCATGGGTCCAACACAAGGCAAGAGTGAGCGTGTTTGCATTGCAGACACAGTGCGCCTTAAAATGGCAGTAGACACTTCCCTCAGATGATTAGCATGTATCCAGAATAAGAGTAAAGAATGTGAGAGGAGCCAGGTGGGGGTGCACACCCTCATCCCAGCACCCCGCAGACAGAGGCGGGTGGATCTATGAGTTCAAGGCCAGCCTGGTCTGCAAAGTGAGTTCTAGGACAGCCAGGGCAACACAGAGAAACTCTGTCTCAAAAAACAGACAGACAAACAGAATGTGAAAGAACTTTTCTAGGCGTTATCAAAACTCTCATTTCCGCTGTCATCCTGGCCATGGCTGTCACCACCTAGTTTCTGGAAGGCGTGAACATCCCAGGAGGAGTGGCAGGCCAGGGTGTGAGTCCAGCCTTGAGTTCCTTGCTGGCTGAGATCACTACTGTCTGCTGTGGTCTCCAGATTGTGATGGATGTTGCAGAGGGACCTGCATACTTGAAGTGTGGTGATGGGTCCTTCATGGTGTTCTCTGCTTATCCTACAGGGCTGTGTACTTTGCGTGCTACTCCAAAGCCAAAGAGCAGTTCAATGGCATCTTCGTGCCTGATAGCAACACTGTGCACATTTTCTCAGCTGGCTCTGCAGGTACGGTCCCCTAGCAACACTGTCCCAGAGCATGTGTTGTTTTGTTTTGCTTTCTTTTTTCTTTCCAGGAATTAGATGTTAACTCCCTGCCTCTTTTGACCCTAAAACCACTTCCAAAAGCGTTGTGTTGGAGTTTAGAGAATGTGACTGTTAGCAGTCTATTACAGGATCATTTTCTGTCACCACTCTAGCTTCTTATTCTCCCTCCAGGCGCCCACACACGCCCTATTCTGCTCAAATGTGTGCTTCATCGTCCTGATTTCCCTATTGAGTTCTAATGTGGAGTGGGAGCTGCTTTCTTTCTGACTCCCAAAGGAATCTGGGGTGCATCCGCCCTTAGCAGCTGACTTGTGTAGCAAGAATCAGGGTTTCATGTGTTGTGTGATACTTGAGGCTGAACCTAAGGCCTCACGCCGCCAGATGGTCTGTTCTCCTCTGAGGAGTTCTCCCACCACTGCAGAGCTCAGGGCAGCACTTCTCTCCCCCAGGGAGTGCTTGTGAGAACGCACGGACTCTTAAATTGCAAGAAGAAGCCTCTGCCCTTCTCCACAGAGGCTTCCGTCCATTTAAATCCAACAGTGTTTAGAGAATTTAGCATTTTACAGTTTCTTCCTTCTGCCAATAGACTGTAGTGTGTCCATACCAACGTCCTTTGTTACTCTCAGTAAAATGACTAACCCAGGTATGCGCTTTAGTCAGAGACGAGCAATAGTAAGCAAACGTCTTCACACAAGAACAGTGATTCCCCTCAATACTGAGCCCAGAGAAGGACAGTGCGCCATTCCAAAAGAGGGTGATCCGTGGAATTAGTCATAATCCGGTTCCGTAATCAGCTTTGTGACGCTTGTAAAATAAACCCGGGAGACCTGGGCAAAGCAAGCACACCTTGGGGAGCTTCTGAAGGCAGTGCCCTCCAGTGACTTAGTTAATGTGTCACTCAGGCTGGTGAGCGGAGCCGGGCTGACATCGGGGCTGGTCAGGAAGTTAAATGTGCTGAAGCCTCACCCAAGTGACTCGGGGGCAGTGGGTTTTTAAATGTCTGTCTCCTTAATTTCCAAGTTTGAACTCAGGTAGCTGAAGATTTAACATCCGTATTCAATGCTAGCTATAAGTAGAGATCAACAAGTTTAAAAACAAATTTATTTCTGGATCTGAAGCTTCTAACTTGGCATTTTAGACAGTTTCTGCCCTGGGATTGAAATGAACCGAAACGATAGCGGCGCCACCTAGAGGCCACCCGGGCTGTGCTTGTGCAGCTGCTGCACTGTGGACGGGTAGAGTGCACTAACCCATGGCTTCTGCGCCCAGCTCTGGGCCACTGCATCGTGACTTGAGAGTAAACACGGCTGTATCAGTGATGACTGTTTTTTCCCTCCAGCTTTTGTCACAAATACCTTAATGAATCCTATTTGGATGGTTAAAACGAGGATGCAGCTAGAACGAAAGTAAGTCAATAGTTCCTTCCTTATCTGCAGTCTTCCTGCTGTGCTGTTTCCTCCTCCCAACACCAACTATGGACAGGAAGGTCCTTAGCTATCTGCTCTGGATTTCTCTCTAAGCACACAGAGAAATGTCTTTTGAAATCTGTCCTGACAGCTTTGTTGGGGGAGGGAGCCCAGAGAACAAGGGAAGGTGGACCGAAGGGCCTCTCCATGGTCCCAGCTTCCTTCCTGGGTGCTCCTCTCTGGGGTTCTTTGTGCAGCCCATGTCAGGAGGTAAACTCTGGAGAGGCCTGACTGTCTAGCCAGGACACCAGCGGGGGCACTTAGGACATAGCCCACGATGTCCCTGGTTTCTGTCCTGAACCTAACATGGAGTTCTGAATTAAGCTCCTTGGGTGTTCTGGTGGAACCTATAAAATGTTTGACTTTGTGTTTTGCTGAGCCGGGGACGTGCTGTGTAGTCCAGGCCACTTCAAGTGTCCATCTTGCTGTCTCGGCCTCCCCAGCCTCGGCTTGTTACCCTCAGCTACAGCAAGGGCTTTAAAGAAATAGAGAGCAATTGAAATGAAATCAGCAGTGTTTTAAAGTCTGTGATTCAGTAATAACGCTTCTATATGTAAGCCAGATCTCTCAGCAGGCCAGCGACACCTGAGAATTTTCAAAGAACAAGTACACTAAGCAATGTCTTTTAACTTTATGACAAATGGTAGGAAAATAGGTTTCTATTTGTGTCAACCACTGCTACTATTTCTGTGGGCTGTCACCCACACTCATACTTCTTAGAGGAATGCTGATCTCCGATAGAAACTTGGGTCACCCAGACTAAGTTCAAGGAACTGCTCGTATTCTAAGAGCTATGTATGTGCTGTGTAGCCCAGAAATGCGAACCCTGGAAATACTAGCAGACTCTTCTTCCCTCCAGCTTCCTCTAAGGGAGAAGGGAAAGCCTGAGATGTACCTGTAGGGTGAAAGAGGGGCCTGCCTGGCTTCATCATCCTCTTGTGACCATGCATGCCCTGATCAGGGCTTCCAGTCTCCACAGTCCGATCTGCCTTCTGAAGTGCTTGCTAGAATCCTATGACAAGGGTCAGTTACTTCCGGGGTAACTCTTAACTCCTGGACCTGAGACAGTCCTAGTAGTTTCCAAAAATGCCATGTGTGTCCCACATGCCCATGTTCCTGAGTGTCCAGCCCCTCACCCCTCCTTACTGTTGTGCTTCAAGCTTCTGGCCAACCTTGTCTCCTGGAAGCCTCTGGTATCACCTCAGAGCCAAGTGTTCACCGTGTCCTGCTATCACCTGTGGTTAGCAGCAGATAAATGTTTCTGTTGACTCAGGCCCTTTCTAGTGGTTAGGACGTTTTAGACCTTTATTTAGGGGAGATCTGTGAACACCTGTGAGTATATGTTGTTTCAGTGGTTGCCAGGGAGATTGTTTGCGCCTTCTACCTTTCAGCAGGGGTGTGAGGTGTGCAGCACTCTGGAGGGTCCATAGTACAATCTAGGCTGGATGGAGTCAGGAGAGGGTAGGAGAGCTCCTGAGGGGCAGCAGCTCCCACCCTCCTGAAGGGCGCTAGCTGCAGGGGTGCGGGGGCACACACAAAGGTTTGAGCAAGAGAGCGGCTAATTCAAGTACAGAAGTTCAGGGGTTTGGCTGAAATCTCGTTACGTTTGTGGGATTTTTGAGACAGAATGTCAGTCTGTGATCCATTACAGTTACAGGTGTGAGCTACAACTCCCAGCTGTCTGTGTTCCTGATTCTAATATCAGCACCACTTCATTCTGTAAAACAGAACCAGTCTTCAGTGAGTCTCGAGCAGAGGACACTGTTTTATAAACAAAAGGAATTTGTCAAAAAGTAGATCATTTCTGTTAGTTATTTTCTTATAAAGTGAGCACAGACACTTAAGAATACTAAGAAACAGCAGCAGCTCACTCTGTGTTACCTTTATAGTATTTTTCTTTTTTTTTTTTCCGGAGCTGGGGACCGAACCCAGGGCCTTGAGCTTGCTAGGCAAGCGCTCTACCGAGCTAAGTCCCCAACCCCTCTGTGTTACCTTTAAAAAAGAGAAAAAGATTAGGGCAGGAGTTCTGACTAATCTTAAAAATAATAGAATGAAAATAGAGCATCATGGGCTGGAGAGCTGTCAGCAGCTGTCACTGCTCGGTTCCCAACACCACACCAGCCTATAGTGTAGAATATGCCATCCAGGGAACTAATTCCTTATGTATACACACACACACACACACACACACACACACACACACACACACACACACACACACAAAATGCACACATCAATGGATACTTAAAAGTAAATGAATGAGTAAAATATCAGGAAATGGACCTGGATTAAAAATTCCATTTGACAAAACTAAGAAGAAATATATATTTATATGTGTGTACATATGTTTTGTTTGTTGTGGCTGTTGTTTTTCAATGCATGAGGCCCTGGATTCAGGCCCTTACATCCGCACAAATCACACTCCAGAGAGCAGTGGTAAGAGGGAGCCACTGGCCTGGCAGATAGCTCAGTGGTAGCACTTACCTACCATGCACAAAGCCCCGAGTCTAATCCCCATAGTCCAGAAAGAAGACTCTGCACCAGTCTTCCCCCTCAGCACTCTCTTGTCATGTTGTTTTACCTTGTTTATAATTTTGTCTACTTTTCACTTAGCTTTCTTGTATCTTCCAGCCGTCACAACTGTCCTCATCTTGTGTGTGCACCACACTTTACTTAGTTAACCCTGCTTTTAGATGTATAGATGAGTCCAAATATTTTCTCTGACAAATGTCGTCTTCCACTAGCATTTTCTAGAATTGGGTCAGAGCTATAAGCCTGCTTTGGTGACTGTGGATTCAGATGCCCTCTGTTAAATGACCTGTCAGGTTTCTCAGCTCACAGTGGGCCAGGGGTCAGGTGGCCTCAGAGCAAGGACAGGTTTCTTCTCCTGTGTGGTTTCTGTGTCATGGGGGACCCCCTTATGGCTTGGGTGTGGTGTGTCTCTCAGTGTCTCTTGCTGACCCCTCCGACAGGGTGAGAGGCTGCAAGCAGATGAATACCCTCCAGTGCGCTCGGCACGTGTACCAGACGGAAGGCATCCGTGGCTTCTACAGAGGGCTGACCGCCTCCTATGCTGGCATCTCAGAGACGATCATCTGCTTTGCTCTCTATGAGAGCTTAAAGAAGTGCTTGAAAGAAGCCCCGATAGTCTCCTCCACGGACGGGACGGAGAAAAGTTCCTCCAACTTCTTTGGACTGATGGCAGCTGCTGCTGTTTCTAAGGGGTGCGCCTCCTGCATTGCTTACCCGCACGGTATGTTTTGCTCATTTCTCCTGGAGGAGTGAAACAGTTGTTAGCACTGTCAGTTGTCATGGTGTAGTCTGAAATGCAGCTGTAGAGTGGGTGTCCCTCACCTGAAAGGCCTGTGACAGGGGTGATTGAACCCAGAGACTTCCAGCTTGGAGCATGTGTAAGCATGTCCCTGGAGGCAGAGCGACACCATCACTCACTGCCCAGACACAAGTTCTGTGAGTGATGACCTACTCTACCTTGCTCAGCTCAATCTCAGTGTGGCAAAAGTTGGCTGGGTCAAAATGTGGGTCACTGAACCTTTGTCTTCAAAGAAGCTCCAATTAGACTTTACTCAATACTCTCTGGCTCAGAAAGTCATGTGGGAGACCAGTGAAGAATCACTCAGCTGCTTCTTCGAGCAGATGTGACATCAATCTACTGCTGGGGCCTTTGTGCTTCTTTTTGTGTTCTTGTTATTGGTGGGGGGGAGAGGCAGTGTTCATTTATTTGTTTGTTTGCTGTTATTGTCATTTTTGAGACAGCTTTTTCTGTATCTGGCTGTCCTGGAACTCACTATGTAAGTCAGACTGGCCTTGAACTCACAGAGATCCACCTGCCTCTGCCTCCCAAACAAGGAACACTTTTCCTGTTGGGATGCTAGGGGTTGAACATAGCGCCTTGTTCAATGCATGCTCTGCAGCTGAGATGCACCCTGATCCAAGATGCGAGGGTGGGATTCCTACTGTCCCACTAACCTACTTAAAACAGTTCAGTATGATGTCAAAACAAGTTGTGTTTTCAAAAGCCCCTGCGAAGCAGTGACAGATACACCATGTCTCAGGGAAAAGGGTCAGGGCCCATGTGTGCTGGAGCAGCACCAAGACACAAAGGCAGAAAGAGGTAGAGAACAGCAGTGCCTCCTGGGTTCTGAGGTCTGCTCAACAAGCAGGGCTGACCAGCACTAGGCCACTGTGCTGGGAGGGAGGGAGGGAGGGAGGGAGGGAGGGAGGGAGGGAGGGAGCCCAGGTGGCTTTTCAGCTAGACAGAGTAGGGAGATCTGAGGGGAACTTGGGAGCAGAACACAGTCTAAGAAGAACTTACCTTTTCTTTTGCCTCTTTCAAGATAGGGCCTCACTATGTAGCCCCGGTTGTCCTGGAACTCACTCTGTAGACCAGACTGGCTTTGAACTCACAGAAATCTGCCTGCCTGTGTCTCCCAAGTGCTGGGATTAAAGGCTTGTGCCATTGTGCCCTGCTAGAACTTTCCTTTGTCCCTCTCAAATATGACTGTTTTGTCAGGTTAGAACCAAGATGCCCAGTAGACACGGGAGCCCTAACTTCTTCCCGCTGTCTTTCCCACAGAAGTCATCAGGACACGGCTCCGGGAAGAAGGCAGCAAGTACACGTCATTCATGCAGACAGCGCGCCTGGTATTCCGGGAGGAAGGCTATCTCGCCTTCTACCGAGGACTTTTTGCTCAGCTCATCCGGCAGATCCCCAATACTGCCATTGTCCTGTCCACCTACGAGTTCATCGTGTACCTGCTGGGAGAGCGCGCTTAGTGACAGGGCCACACAGTTGTGCTCTAGAAGAATAAAACTGAAAACCCTAGAGATTTTCTTTTCCGTTAATGTTTAGTGTTCAAAACTGAAACAGCAAGGCCATAGAATACCCGGCTCATGTCACCTGTTGGACATTTCCTTTTGGATTCATGTTTCTGGAAGGTTTAAATTCATTAACGTTAATAGTTAATTATAACTTTCTTTTTTAACTTAAGAGGATTGAGGATTAAGCAGCAAGTAAATTAAATCATGCTATTTAATTTAAGTTTGTGCCGGGTTTGTGTTCTCTTTTGTTTACTGTGCCATAAGCCAGCCACGGGTTCTGACTGAAATGTGGAGAAGACAAGTAAGAAGCGTGGCTTGTTTTCTAAGCAACTGTGGGGACTGAGTGGAGGGCAGGGAAGAGCGGTCACACTTGGTGACAACTGTGAGTAAATGTTCCACACTTTTTCCTCAGTACACCTTCATTTCCCCACATAGGTAATCCGTAATCTAAGGTTCCAGACACTGAAATGGGGGAGGGGGTGTAACTCCCTTAACCACTCCCCCACCCCACCCTTTTTGAGTCAGGGTCTTGGTGCTATAGCCCAGGCTGATCTCAAACTTTAATTCTCCTGCCTTAGCCTTCCAAGGGCTGAAAATGCACATGTGCACTACTGGGCCTGACCCAACTTGACAATAAATACTGTTTTTAGCTACGTTACAAATATTTTCCTGCATTTATCCTCTTTCCCCATGTTGGAACCCAAGGCAGTTATAAAGAACTGCTTCGCAGTCGCTTGCCTCCTGCAGTGTTTCCAGAAGTGAAACCTAGTGAAGCCCTGGCACTCTCAGTGTGGCCTGCCACAGCCTGCAGTGCTGGCCTCACACTGAGGGATGCTGTGAGCAAAGGCTGCTGCCAGCCCTGGGCAGGCTTATATTCTGACAGGGTTGGCGGGCGGGGTGCTTAGAGTCCTTTTTAAAGGTTTTTTTGTTTGGGGTTTTGTTTAATGGTTTGTTTGATTTTGATTTTGAGACAAGGTTTTCTCTGTGTACTCCTGGCTGTCCTGGAACTCATTCTATAGACCAGGCTGGCCTTGAACTCAGAAGCCCGCCTGCCTGGGGACGCCAGGTTCTAGGATTAAAGGTGTGCACCACCATGCCTGGCCAACCCTGAGCTGCTGCTGCTCCTGTTCCTCACTCCGAGTGTTGGAATCCTAAGATGTGCCGCCACACTCGGTCTGGCCGTGCATGCCAGACAAGCACTCCCACCAGCGAGCTACCTCCTCGGCGGCTCCCTTCCAAAGGGAGTGCAACAGGGACCCAAAAGACCACGTAAGGCCGAGGCAGGGGGATAACTGGAAGCTCAGGGCCAGCCTGCTGCTCTACATGGAAGACCCTGTGTTGCGGAAGATGGCAGTCAGGAAAAACCATCTGTCCTTCACTTCCATTTTGGAACTTGAACATGAATTCTACAGAGGTGACGTCTCAGTCTGAGCACCAGAGACTAGCAGCCGAGCGTCATACTTCAGATTCAGCTGCAGATGCTCCAGAGAGGTTGGCAGGAAGAGTTTTTCAAGTCCTATGGCATGTGGGTTTGTTGCCTTTACCATGTGGGAGGCCAGTGGGCGCGTTCCCCACCCCCACTTTGCATCCCCAAGTATCTAGAGATCAAAGCAAGTGACTATCTCCATGCTCCCAAAGTGCACGGCAAGAGAGAGTGACCTCCGTTCCAGACACTCACAGATGCTTGACAGTGGCACCAGAGCCCTGTTTTTAAGGTTTATTATTCCATGTATGTGAGTACACCGTCGCTCTCTTCAGACCTACCAGAAGAGGACATCAGACCCCATTCCAGATGGTTGTGAGCCACCATGTGGTTGATGGGAATTGAACTCAGGACCTCTGGAAGAGCAGTCAGTGCTCTTAACCCCTGAGCCATCTCTCCAGCCCCAGACTCCTGTTTTTAACACTCTTAGTAAAGCCTGAATGGTTTTATTTATCAGAATGTTTAAAAATTAGATTCCTTGATTTCTTTTGGTTTTTCTCTGTGTTTTTTTAATTTATGTGTATGAGTGTTTTGCTCAGCGGTATATCTTTGTACTAAGACATACACGTGAGCGCCTGGTGTGCCTAGGAGTTTAGGAGAAGGTGTGGGGTCTCCTAGAAGTCAAACCCAGGTCCCCTGCAAGAATAAGTGCCCTTGAGATAAGATGTAGTCTAGGCTGGCCTCCAGGTTCTTATGTAGCTGAGGATAGCATTAAACTGGTCCTCTTGATTTTGCCTTCCCTAGCTGCTGGGATCACAGCTGTGTGCGACCACAGTTGGCGACACTGCTTTGTTTTCAGTTGCGGTTTTGGATAAATACATGTGGTTTTATTTTTCTGTTTTTATTTGAATGTTTATTTATAATTACTTTTGCTCTCAGTTGTTATGCAGTGCTGGTATGGAACCCAGATCCTTCTGCGTGCTAGGCAAATACTAATGCAGCTACATTCCCACCCTCCTTTGCCTTTAAAACATCAGCATAGACACTGCATCTGTATTGGTTCCATCTGGGAACATCGTGGGCTTCCCACCTTACTGACTGACTAGCTCCTCCCACTCCTATCCCCCTCCCCTATGACCGTCCCGATCAAAAAAAGAAAGGGAGAAAAAGGAAAGTCTGTTCCGTGTTATCCATACACTCACTGGAGCATGGTCAAATTGTTAGCTGTCAGCTCCCGAAGCGGGGGTGAGTCTCTCTCCTCCTGCACCCAGGCTAGAAGCCACCAACTCAGGAGAGCCTTACACAGCTGGAGAGGAGCGGGACCAGCTCCTGGCACCCATGCCACCACCGGTGCTGCCACGGGAGTGGCCGGATGATCCATGGACATTAACACAGCCCCTGGCTGAATCAGGACCGGTGACCCACTGGGGCCTGCACATGCCACCCACATCACCGTGCCTGCACAACTCCACAACAAAGCAGGAAGACATCACCAAGGCATCGGCTGCAGGGGCTGCCTCTGTCTACATGGGTCTCAGGCTTCACTGCAGCCTAGGGCAGCAGCCTGGACCACGGATACCAACGCGGCCTCCAGCGGCTTCACAGACCACTGGGGTTTTTGCAGGAGGTCCTCATCTCTGGCCTCTGTCATTGCCCAGAGCCAGCGGGATCCTGTGGCATAATCTGGCTGCTGCAACCATCACCACGACATGCTGTCACTGCTCGTCACCATCACGCGTCCAGTTCGGATTCTCTCCACAGCCTATGCACCACTCCATTTTTCTGTCTTCCCCACCTCTCCATCACATATTTGTTCAACTTAGTAGTGCCTGCCACCCACCCACCCCACGCCACAAGGGTAGGAGCGACCTACGTATCTTCCCCAACAAATCCATTTTATATGCACTAGTATAAGTAAGTTTTCTGCTTCCCCTACACCAGGGCACTAAGTTACTATCATGTTCCCTCATTTCTTCCCACCCACATGGTGTAGCCCTGTGTGTCTAGAACTCACTGAGATCCTCCTGCCTCTGCCTCCCAAGTGCTGGGGTAAAGGCGTGTGCCAGCACCACCAGGCTCACAAAGGCTTTGAAAGACAGAAACTTCAACACCCAGAGTGGAAAGAAAGGGAACGAGGCTGCTGGATTTAAAGGAGAGAAGATCACTAGTGCTGTGGTAAAGAACTCCGTCATTTATCCCTTCCCAAGTTTGGTCCTGACTGACTTCTAACTCACTCTGTAGAGCAGGCTGGCCTCAATTTAGAGATCCACCTGCCTCTGCCTCCTGGGTGCTGGTATTGAAGACATGTCTCACCACACCCAGCCCTACAGACTCATCTTTATAATTTTTAGATTTATGATTTTATGTGTATGAGTGTTTTGCCTGGTATTTGCATGAATCAAAGCTGGTCCAATAAGAACAGCAAGGCAGCTCAGTCCGGAACCTCTGAATGGTCCTCACGTGTACTTCTTTACGTGCATTCATAGCCCGCCTTTAACAGCCCTCGCTTCATCCAGGCACCCGCCAAGCACTGGGCCAAGGGGGCAGGTGTCTCCCCATACATGCAATCCTGGCAGCCTTGTCAGCAGTGAGGCAGACCGTACATGGCCACCTTGCAATGGTGCGGATTACAAGTGGCCTACAGGACTGTGTGTCCCTCTCGCAGGATGCCATGACTAAAGGAGAGCCAAGAAGCCGTAAAGACTGGTGGAATGCCTAACTCAAGACTGGCAGCTAACGCCTGAGGTGGTCAGTCTAAAAGGTGGGAAGGTTTGCTTTGGCTGTTTGAGAAGTTCTAGTCTATGATTGATTGACCCATTGTTGGGGCTTCTGGAGACGCAGCTCAAATAGGCATACAGCATAGCAAAGCCATCCAATGTCCTGGAAGCGAAGATAAGATACTAAAGCCTCATGGTCCCCCGCAAGACATGCCCCAGTGACTAAACTACTAGGCCGTGCCTCGTAAGAGTTTTTACCACTTGGGGCTAGAGAAATGGCTCACCTGTTAAGAACGCTGGCTTTCCTTCTACAGGATATGGGTTCAAGTTTTGAATCCTACAAGATGAATCAGAACCATCAACTTCCAGTTTCAGCGGACCCAGTGACACTGGGCCTCAGTAGGCACCGGGCATCATCATAAAAGGTGGGATTTTTTGTTTTGGTGGTTTTGTGTTGTTTAGTTTTAAAGTTTCCAACACCTTTCAAGCTTCACCAGCTGAACGTCAAAACCTTAACACAGGGGCTTGGAGGAGTTCTGAATGTGAATTGGATCTGAACTCAGTTTTCCTTCCATTTACCTAAGACTTTGAGATACCAATAATCATGGAATGCCTAAGACCGTGTGAGTGTTGTTCAGGAAGCTCATAGACAACAGTTCTCTACCCACTGGAGACCTTCCCAGGAACCCAAGGCACCAGATCCAGAGAGCGAATGATGTTTAAACATGGGCATACAGTGTGTGAGCCACTGCATTCTAGGCACAATCGGAGCTAGGAGAAATAGAGAGGAGGATGGGAAAGGCCTTGCCTCTGATGTGCAAGACACGCCTTCCGGCCCAGACCCTAATGCCACTGTGGTTTTACATTGATTCCCTGCACTTGTCCTGCTCCCTCCTTCCTGACTGGTGAAACATGGACAGATGAACTGGCAACAAAAAAGCAAGAGGTTTCCGTGACCCCCAGACCATCATTGCCCACAGAGAACTTGATCTTAAAAAACACTCATAAAGGGGCTGGAGAGATGGCTCAGCGGTTAAGAGCACTGATTGCTCTTTCAAAGTTCCTGAGTTCAAATCCCAGCAACCACATGGTGGCTCACAACCATCTGTAATGGGATCTGATGCCTTCTTCTGGTGTGTCTGAGGACAGTGACAGTGTACTCACATATATAAAATAAATAAATCTTTAAAATAAATAAATTAGAAGCAGCCACCCTTCCATGGCCTTTGCTGATGCTCCAGGTTCCTGCCTTGTTGGAGCTTCTGCCCTGACTTCCCTCAGTGACGATTGAATTGTGATCTGGAAGCTGAATAAACCCTTTTCTCCCCCCCAAAAAAATAAATTAATTAATTAATTAATTAAACATTAAAACATTAAAACACTGTGTTGGGGGTATTCCAAATAACATGCAATTAAATATAAAACATTTTGTTTGTTGTTTGTTGTTTTTTTTTTTTTTTTTTAGCTGGGGACCGAACCCAGGGCCTTGTGCTTGCTAGGCAAGTGCTCTACCACTGAGCTAAATCCCCAACCCCAAAGATTTATTTATTATGTATATGAGTACACTGTTTTTCAAACACCAGAAGAGAGCATCAGATCCCATTTGGTTGGGAGCTGTGGTTGTGGGAATTGAACAGAGCCCCACTGAGCCATCTCTCCAGCCTTGTTGTTTTTCAAAACATATTTTTCTGTGTAACAGGATCTTGGGACTTTCTTTTGTAGACCAAGCTGTCCTCAAACTCACAGAGATCTGCCTTCCAAGTACTGGGATTAAAGACATGCACCACCATGTTCCACGCCTTTCGATTTTTTTGAGAGATCAAAGGCTTATGCCACCACGCCTGTCCAACCTGGTATAAATTTTTCTTGCTAGAGTTTTTTTCTTTTGTTTTCTTCTTTTTATTTCTGTTTTTTTTTTTTTAACCCCCCTGGGACAGGACCTCACTACTAGCCCATGGATTGCCTGATGACCTGGAACTCACTGTGTTGCCTCAAATTTACAGAAATCCTCCTGCCTCCGCTGAGATTAAAGATGTGCATCACCAAGCATCAGTGAGTTTTTCTTGATCTGTAGTTTAGCTCACATAAATGCTGAAACACTCCTATAAGTGGCTCTTCCCTCGATCCCACTCCCCGAGGTAATCAATTTGAAGTGCTTCATCAAACTTGGCAACTATGAAAATCATCTACATTCGACTAAAAAAAAAAAAAAAGACTACCCCTTCAGGGCCAATCCTTCCCCTCAGCCATTCATTCTAATGGCTGCATTATGTTCTGAAACATGCCAATCCAGTGATTATTTAACCTCGTTTCCGTCTTTGGACGTTTGTGTTTGTGCAAGCTAATTTTCAACCACTGTGGGTTCTGAAGCGGCACAGGCCGGCTTTGGCCCGACGCCAGGAAAACAGGACTAATTAAAGGAAAGCATTGGCAAGGATTGGCGCTGAGTAGCAGCACTGGGAACCGCAAGTGCACGCATGCGCAGGCGGCAGGCGCAGGCAGCAGGCGCAGGCGCAGGCGGGGCTCCTTCCAGCTCTAGAGAGTGGCTTTCCAACGGCGGCCGCTGGGAGGCGCGTCCGAGCCAGCGCCGAGCGCTTCCGTCGGCGCCCCGCCCACCCAGGCTCGCCCCGCGCCTCGATTGGCTGCGCGGCGGGAGCGCGCCGAGTCAAGGGGCGGGCCCGCGCCGGCTACAAAGCGGCGAAGGTCACGGCGCGAGCAGGAGCGCGCGGGCCGCCGGGAGTCCCTTTTGCGTCCCGCGTCCCTAGCCCACCGACTCCGCCCGGAAGCCATGGAAGGAGTGAGCGCGCTGCTGGCCAGCTGCCCCACCGCCGGCCTGGCGGGAGGCCTAGGGGTCACGGCGTGCGCTGCCGCCGGCGTGGTGCTCTACCGGATTGCGCGGAGGTGAGTGCGCGCCCCACTGCACGCGGCCCGGGCTGCCGCCCCGCCCCCGCGAGGCCACGGCGGAGTCCCACGGGCGGACCAGGCCTGCTCGCGGATGCGAGATGCTTTCTCCGTCTCCACCTTTGCTCTCATCTCCTAAAAACCTCGTCGGGGAGCAGCTCCCTACCGTGGCTGGGGGAGGGGGCTGCTACTTGCTCCTCCCTTCGAGGCCTGCGCTCCTGGCTGTATTGCCCTGCTGGGCCTCTGTAGCTCATCGGTTGGGGTGATGAGAGCTGGCATTTGATGATCTACATGCGATAGCAATAACATTCCTCACGTAAGCTTCCCCCCGGAGAAGCCCTGGAGCTGAGTACTTAGAAGAGGCACGTGTGAACAGTAGCAGCCTTAGGCAGGCGCCTGCATATTTAGGGAACTTGCCCATTCCGAGGTGTACGCTGTACTCCTTGGACACCTGTCTGGAATGGGCTTTGGGGCCCAATACTCTGTCCTATCATGACTCAGAGATCACTCAGACCCCAACTCTCAAAGCTGGCCGTAGACATTCCCCTCCATGGTCAAACGCCAAAATGGAATAGTTTCTTCAGCAGGATGAAGGATTAGCTCACCTGATGACATTTCCTGAGGATAGGAACATATGTGCATTTATGGGAGCCTCTTCAGGACAACCAGGGATGTGCAAAGCTCAGGATTTGCCTCTAGTCCCCGGGGCAGCAAAGGGCTGTGATTTGAACTCCTGGCAACCTGGGTAATGGGTCACCTTCCTTAACCCTGCTTTTTTTCTGAAGGGAGAGGGCAGGCAAAAGTTGTTAGAGGTAGGTGAGTCACATGGGGCTTCTAAGGAGAGAGTGGACATTAGCTGTGTCTGAAGGAGGAGACCACATCCCAGGGGGGCTGACTCTAGAGATCTGAACCCAAGCTTCCTGCCTTGTTTCCACCTAGTTTTTGGAAGTCAGAGGGGCCTCTTAAGGTCAGCTAACCCAAAGCGGTCTCTTTTTACCTGGACCTAGGGGAGCCTAGGCAGTCTGCTTATGTGCCAAGCAGAGCTTGTCCCAAAGCCCAGGCACCTCCTGGGTGCCACTGCCTCTGCCAGCTCAGGATAGGGCATGTGGCCAGAAGAGCAGAGTGGGACTAGATCACTGCCTGTCACTCCTGCTCTGCCTGTGTGTGTGTGTAAAAGGGGGGGTAAGGGCTGGTGGGGGTGGGGATATATTCTTAGAGGAGGAGCCAAAAACTCGTTCATTCTTTTTTCATGCTGACACCAGGCTGTCAAGGTACGGGTGTTAGGACTACTGCTTGCTGCTGATTGGTCAGAGCATGGGCGCCTGGTGTGCACCTGTCTTTGGGAGCTCTGGGTTTCATCTGGAGGTGAATTGGCCACTCTCAGGTCTGAGGCAAGCCTAACTTAGCAGGAGGCCAGACTTCGGCAGGCAGGGGCCCACTGTTGTGGAGAATGGTGGTCGAATATGCCAGAGGAGAGCCTACAGGAACTTGGTGTTGGGAGGGCCTTTAGTGGAGTGGGTGTTTTCAGGCTAAGCACAGAGATAGCAGAGGACAAGACTGTGGCCCAGAGGAGCCATGTCCATGTCCCTGTTCAGGTCAGCCCTTCCGAGTTTTCGAACTGGCCAAAGTGGTTGCAGAGAAGTTGTCTAGAGCCCAAATCTAGCCACCCTTTCTACCTTACCCATGGAGTTTTCGTGTCCCAGTTACAGTTAATAGTGAACGGCTGCCATTCCTGTCAGGTGCCCTGCACCATGCCCCGAGCACCTGTCATTCAGTAGCAGCTCTGATGGGGCAGGAACTGCCATTCCACCCAGCTGGGAAACAGGTCTGGAGGAGTGCCCCGGTTCACCCCACCGTAGGTGGAGGAGCCCTGCCTCTCACCTATACTGTTCTACCAGCCAGAGAGGCTTCCCTGGAGCTGGGGTTCTGGGGTGGAGGCCCCACATCCCTCTCCCTGTGCCTCCACTCCTCATGCTGCTCAGAGCACATCAGAACCTTGTTCCTTTGCACGGTGCACTTTGGGTTTGCCCCAGGAGCTCAGTTTAGCGCCCATCACTGTCCTGCTTGCACAGCCCACGCACCACCTGTGTCGGTGTTTACCGAGGTCACAGTGTCTGCGTTTGGAGGTGAGGATACATTGGGTAGCCTGTCTAAGGTGTGTCAGAGAGCCTGTCCTGGCATTCAGATGCGCTCTGGCAGTTACTCCTGTCTAAACCGGCCCAAGAATTCACTGTGCTGAGTAGTGGCCACGTTATGTGTGTGTTTTAGTTGCCTCTCTCCTGCCTTCTGCCCTGCTGCTGAGGGCACCTGTTTCCGGGTGGCAGCATGTGCCCTACATGTGGCCAGCCCTGTGACATTTGTTGCCTGCCCCTCTGAATTGTGGTTCTTGTGTCACAGTCATCTTGCTCAGATGTCGTCTCTGAAAGCCTTGCTTGAGGGACTGAGTGGGTGATGTGTTCATGTGGGGCTGGCTCTGTCCCCTGAGGGATCAGTTTTGGGGTTCTCTGCTGTTGTGGATGGCGTTGCTGCTGTGAGATTAGGCTGGAGATTGAATCTCCTTGTCCAGGCTGTGCAGTTGCAGTTCAGCCCTGCTGCTACCATCGAAGCCCAGGGTGTACCTCTTTGAACTTCCTCTTAGATGAGGTCACACTTGGAAGAGCAGAGACAGAGCATCCTGTGAAGCTGAGCTTTTCCCGGACCCCGAGGAAACCAAGCCTGGTTCTCACAGCTCGTCAGGCTCCTTAGGAAGAAATAGGCACATTGGTCCCCCCAGAGACTCGGAGCACCCCACAAACTAAACCCATCCAGTGTCTCCTCTGTGACATAACATGGGCCCTGGTTATTTCCTGGGCCAAAGAACTTGAAGTAGCCACCTATGCCAAGGTGTGGGCAGAAGTTTTGCTTTTCCTAAGTGTCCTAGGCTGATGGATGGAGAAAATGTCACCAGAGGCTCATGTCCACACTTCCTGCAGTGTGTGTTCCAATGTCATGGACGGGTACCAGGCATGCAGTTGCCCCTGTCCCCTTCGAAGGATCCACCCACCCTGGCTCCCTTAGGTTCCCTCTGGCATCCCAAGAGTTGAGCAGCACAGTGACCCACTGGAGAAGTGACTTCCAGGTCCCTCACCCACCCATGGCAGTGAACATGACCTAACCACCTTCTTCTCCTTTGTTAAAGTGACATGCTATCTCATCACCTCCACTGTAGTCCCCAAATGCGATTTGTCATAGAATTGGGATTGTTGGCTGGAGGGAGAAAAGTGAACCAAGGAGTTTGCCGGGGAAACTGAGAGGCCTTTCCCTAAAACAAACTGGGTGAGTTCTGAGGCCAGGGCTGTCCTGTCTGCCCTGGGACAGTGCTGGAACCGTGAGGTGGCTGCTGGGATTTTTGCATGTTCACCCACCCTTTGGTACATGATGCAGCAGCTGGTTGATGGGGTCTGAGATTCTGGCCAGCTGCCTTGCCGCCCCTGCTGGTGTACCTCCTGGAGCTGTCTGTGAAGGAGGTAGCTTCCGGTGTAGGCAGACAATGGTTGCTCTGGCCATAAAGGAACACCCCCAGCCCCAAGTATTCACCCCTGGCAGAGATTCGCCTCTGGCCTCAGGGGAGGATGAATCCCCGCCTTCTACTTCCAGACCAGGCTTTTTCCTGAGGCCAGGAGCCATTTCCCTAGCAACAGAGCTGGAGACCCAGAGTGGGAATGATGGCTTCCTGGGCGGGATGGGCTTCCTGGCAGACTTGTCACTCCAGAGCAGCAGCAGCCCCCCCCCCACACACACACACACTTGCTTGTGTTTGGTCTCCAGAGCAAGCCCAGAAGTTGACCTTTTCCATCAAACAGAACCTGGTTACGGAGCCCCAGGGGCAGGTGGGTGCTTAGCCTCAGACCCGGCAGATGAAAATGCACACTGCTTGTGTACTAGCTATGAGACATGCCTTGTGCGGAATTACAAAGAGGCCTATAAAAGACGGACAAATTACCACAAAGTAAGTGTTTAATTACCCAGGAATGCCAAACGCACAGGCCCCCCAGCAGAGCAGAGTTCCAATCCTCCAGCCGCCGCTGGTGCCAAAGTCTCCTGTGCTCCTCTTTCAGTTTGGGGGCCCACGGAGCTGTCAGGTACTGGGTTCTAGCAACGTCTGAGCAACCCATTTGAAAAATGAGGGGTTGAAGTAGGAGAGCCCGAGACCAAGGCACAGGGTGCCCAGTGTGCAGTCGTAGGGTGTGGTCTGTGAGCCCGGTGCTGTTGTTACTGATTCTAGTCTCTCTCTCTGCGTGCGTGTGTGTGCGTGTGCGTGTGTGTGTGTGCGTGTGTGTGCAGTCTGTGTGTGTACACATTAATACAGGTGCCTGTGGTTCCTTGGAGGCATCAGATCCCTTGGAGTTGGAGTTATAGGTGTTTGTGAGCCACTGGACATGGTGGGTGCTGGGATCCAAACTGAGGTCCTTTACAAGAATAGTGAGTGTTCTAACTGCCGAGCCATCCCTCCAGCACCCCTTCCTACCATTTTGAGGGGTTAGACCTGAACCGAGGTAGAAGGAAGTGGGAGGCGGGGCCCTCTCCTGTTATCCTTGGCTGACCGGACACCCTTCCTCCACCCTTCCTTCGCCGCCCACCGTAGGTGGAGGGAGTAGAGCTGATGATGGGCGGGCAAGTGTGGGCTGTGCGAGGAACTAGACCTGCACCTCCATAGCTGCCTTCCCTCCTTGCCTCCTGACTTCATGGCCTCTTGTCATTGAATCTGTGTGACGTGCAGAAGCAGCAGGCGCTGTTCCTGGTCCACTTTTCAGGCCTGGCTTTCACTGTTTAAGAAATGAGAATCTCCTGAGCACATCCGTAAGTTCCACCGCCAGACTCTCTCTTCCATGCTTTCTAAGGAGCAGGCTCATCTGTGTGTGGTGGCTCACTCTACCGCGGTCTGGGCAGTGCCCCTGAACTAGATAGACATGGCCTCTGAGTAGGACAGGGCAAAAGGGCAAGGTCGGGGCACCAGGGCTCCCAGCTGCTGCCCTTCGCCCATTTGTTTCTAGATTCCTGGACGGGATTTGCTGGGCAGTTGCCGTGTGCCCTGTGCTGCACAGATCTGCAGTGTCTGGGCCAGGATTATCCTGCAGGCCCCACCTGTCGTGTGACCAACAAAACACACTGTGGACTTGCCCCTCACCCACCCAAGAGGCTGTGCCCTGGCCAAGCAGCTGTGACTTGTCCCTGCCCCTGTCAACAGTCCCCACCCCTTGGCCTCCTTGGCTCTCTCTCCAGGGATTATTTTTCCCTGGGAAGGACAGAAAGCTCCCTTAAGTCCTGCAGCCCTCCACAACACGATGTCTGCACCCTAGGGATAGACCTCATGAGGGAAGAAAGGCCCTAAGTGTCATTTCTGTCGGCATTGGTTAGCTAGCCCTGAGCTTGTGCTGCCTCTCTCTCCCCCTGCAATGTTTGAGACCCAGAACAGAAGGGCTGCCCGCCCTGGGCTTCCAGGTAGATGCTGCTTTGGAGCCTACGAGCTGGTGAGTCTCCAACTGCCTCCTGCGAGGTCCTTGGTTAGTTAAGTCCTCCTGGGAGAACAGCGACTGAGAGTCCCTTCTCCCTCCTTGCCCTGCGGCGGCGTCTTCCTTTCCACTTTGGATGCCACTTCCTGCTCTTGAAGTGTGGTCTCACGGTTCAGACACCGACGTCTTCCAGACTGTTTTCTCGGTCCACAGGGTGAAGCCAACGCATACGATGGTCAACTGCTGGTTCTGCAACCATGACACACTGGTGCCCTACGGGAATCGTAACTGTTGGGACTGTCCCCACTGTGAGCAGTACAATGGCTTTCAGGAGGTATGGGCTGGCAGGGGTCACCTGAGCTCACATTCCACGCCACTGTCTCCAACTACGGTTCTGTCACTGTGTCTCCCTTTGAGGAGGAAGAGCGGGTGCAGGGAACTGTCCACTTGTCCTGACTCACACACAACAGGGTCAGATTTGGGTTAGAGTCGAGAGCAGGCAGGCCTGAGGCCCAGGTCTGCAGACGCAGCATTCAGCTGTGTGGGTGGCTTGTTCTCTGTCACTGCCTTGCTTGCATAGCCACCATGGACAGTGTGAGTGTCTGAGTGTAACTTTACTGACAGTAACAGACAGCCTACCCCTCTAAGGGTCAAAGCCAAGGTGAGGGATGTGGGCAAAGGTCACCCTAGGGCCCGCCCAGAGGTACATGCTAAGTAGCTTCTCAGCACCTAGATTTTTGGGGTTCCATGTTAGGCAGCATCAGAAGGAATATCACTGCTCTTTTGTATAACGAAAACCAGAATCTGAATCTGGAGCATCCCTGAGCGGGCCCACACTGACCAGGGCCTCTGCCTCCCCAGAATGGAGACTACAACAAGCCGATCCCAGCACAGTACATGGAGCACCTGAACCACGTGGTGAGCAGTGTACCCAGTCCCCGTGACCCTGCACAGCCGCAGCAGTGGGTGAGCAGCCAGGTCCTGCTATGCCGAAAGTGCAGCCACCACCAGACCACCAAGATCAAGCAGCTGGCTGCTTTCACACCACGTGAGGAGGTGAGCACGCATGGCTGGGTAGAGCCAAACTGTTGGCTGGCTGTTCACCTCCTGCCACCCCACATCCCGGGGTGTGTGGCTTCCTTCGTAGTTGGAGCTGAACTTGCTATCACTGATCTTGTGACCTCTGGGAGAACATCATGGAAACCAGAGCCTGCCAGACCAGAGGACTTTGTCTTTTTTTTTTTTTAGGGGTTGGGGGATTTAGCTCCGGCCTTGCCTAGGGAGTCAAGGCCCTGGGTTAAATCCCCAACCCAAAAAAAGAACAAAAAAAAAAAAAAAAAAAAAAAAAGAAGAAGGAGTTAGAGGCCTTGGGCTCCAACTGCAGCCTTGGGGGACAACCTCCTGGTCTCATTCATTAGTCAATCCTGGGAGGAAGAGAGACAGATCCACCCACAGATGCCTAGGAAAGATAGGGACCAGGAGTGAGCCAGGATCCGAAGATAAGATGGTTCAGTGAGCAAAGACACCATCAGTCTTGACTGTCCGAGTTCAATTCCCGGGGTGCGCGAGAGAACAAATTCACCCAAATTATCCTTGTCTTAGTTAGGGCTTTACTGCTATGAACAGACACCATAACCACGGCAACTCTTATAAGGACAACTTTTTTTTTAAAAGATAGATTGATTGATTATATATAAATACACTGTTGGTGTCTTCAGACACCAGAAGAGGGCATCAGATCTCATTACAGATGGTTGTGAGCCACCATGTGATTGCTGGGATTTGAACTTGGAACCTCTGGAAGAGTAGCCAGTGCTCTTAACCACTGCACCATCTCTCCAGCCCAAGGACAACATTTAATTGGAGCTGGCTTACAGGGTCAGAAGTTCAGTCCAGTATCATCAAGGCAGGAACATGGCAGAGTCCAGGCATGGTCCAGGAGGGGCTGAGAGTTCTATATTTTCATCCAAAGGCAGCCAAGAATATACTGGCTTCCAGGCAGCTAGGATGAGGTTATAAATGTAGTTTTTAAAGGGTTTTTACGGGGTTGGGGATTTAGCTCAGTGGTAGAGCGCTTGCCTAGCAAGGACAAGGCCCTGGGTTCGGTCCCCAGCTCCGAAAAAAAGAAAAAGAGAAAAATAAATAAAAAATAAAGGGTTTTTACAAGAAGCCATGAGGGGGAAGATTGATGCCAGGTGCCTTCCTGTTTACCCCAACAAGAGATCACACTGGCTATTCCAACCAGCGCGCTGGCCGTGTGCCTTGCTGCATCTCTAAGAAAGCAAGGGATGGGGCTTCTCTCCTGGGCTACTGTGAAACCGAAGAATCAGTTGGCTCTTGCTAACCAAGGCTCAACCAGTAGCTACTTCTCTAGTGCGTGTTAGACCTTCAGAATCAAGGAGAACGGAAGACCCTGAGCCTTGGTTGTCCTGCCGTGAGCTACAGAGTATCATTAATATCCTGTGTCATGGCCTCCTCTCCTCCTAGCCCTTGCTCCTGGGAGCTCGCATCACCATTTGCACGGGCAGAGCCAGACCAGAGTCTGCCCAGTTCTAGCTGTAATGCAGGCCCTCTGTCCCCCCCGCACAGGGCCGCTATGATGAAGAGATTGAGGTGTACCGCCACCATTTGGAGCAGATGTACAAGCTGTGCCGCCCATGCCAGGCAGCTGTTGACTACTACATCAAACACCAGAACCGCCAGCTGCGTGCCCTGCTTCTCAGCCACCAGTTCCGGCGTCGGGAGGCTGACCAGGCCCATGGGCAGGTCTGAGGCCATGGGACATTTGGGTGTTGGGGGGAGATGGTCTGGGAGCTGGGCCCTAGTGACTGGAGCAGAATACAGCACACCAGCACTCCTCTTCTGGGACCAGCTCCTGGTGGCCCCTGCTGTAGGGTGTCTAGGATCATGATGTGGCTGTCAGGGACCTTACCTGGTCTGAGGGTGCCTTGCTGACCCTTCCACTTTCCAGACACCTTTGTGTTTGTTACTCATGGCACCTCATGTACGGTAGTCTGAGCACTGTGGCTCCTGGTCACGGCTGTGGGAGCCAAGAGTGGGGCTAAGATGCTTGCAAGGGGCTACACACTTGATCCACAACAGTGCCAGGGCTCAGGCCCAAGAACATGTTTCTGAAATTAACTGTAGTTTTGTTATAGTGTGTAAGCAAATCGTCTTTTAAACAGTAATAACCCAGTAAAGAGGGCTATCACCTAGCAGTAGGAGGCTTGTCTGCATGCAAAAGATAAGTCAGAATAGCAAGTGCACTGAGAGAGACTCCCCTAGTAGGAAGCTCCTTCTTCACCCCGTGTCAGATGTGGCCTGCATTTGCCCGCTTTGTCGTTTCCATTCAGTAACTGGCCACTGACCATTAGGATATACTACCTCTGTCCTTACTCTCCTATGTCTGCTCAAAAGAACAGACGGCCCCTGTCCTCAAACCTCAGACCTTTGATTCTTATTCTATTCTGAATAACTTATTAACAGAAAAATTATTTGAACTATTTTCAGAGTTGTCTCTTCATTTTACTGGCATTCTAGTCAAGTGTAATAGGAGTTTTTGGTAAAAACTTGACAAAGTGATTAAAAGGTCTAGAAGCATGAAGTCCTATTGTGTAGAAATGGCCTCTAAAGGAGGCAGCAGAGTCCCTCTCACAGAGCCCTGTCCTCGTGAGGCAGTGGCCTGGATGAGGCAGTGGTCCCTGAGCATCAGAGCAGGGGCATAGGCACGGGGGCTGGCCAGCATCCCACGTGGTGGGCATAGGGTGGCTGTTGGAGGCTTTCTGGCTTCTCACTGACCCATCTCTCCCTCCCTCAGAGTTTCAGTTCCTCGGCAATGAAGGCCCCATTCCAGGTCATCCTGCTCCGTGCCCTGGCCTTCCTGGCCTGTGCCTTCTTGTTGTCCACTGCACTGTATGGGCCCGGCGAACCCTTCACCCCGGGGGCTGCCCTGCCCCCGGCCCTACCTCCTGGAGGCAACAGTTCTGCTGCCTCAGACAACGCCACTTCTCAGGTGGAGGGCTGGCAGCAGCTGCTGGGCCTGTTGCCTGAGCATGCCACAGAGAAGCTACACGAGGCCTGGGCCTTTGGGCAGAGCCACCAGACCGGCATTGTGGCAGTGGGCCTGCTCACCTGCCTCCTGGCCATGCTACTGGCTGGCCGTATCAGGTGTGTTGCGGGGCCTTGGGACTGGGTGGGCACAGATCTGCACAAGGCATCGCTGCCTCCTTGGTGGTCCCCTACTTTGGACTGAACTCTAGACAAGTTCTCCAGGGGCCAGGAGGACAATGCAGAAGTGCAGATGATGGTGGCACTGAGCCCATTGCCGCTGGCCTCTGCGGCTGGGCCCAGTCACCTCACACATCTCTAAAGTCAGTAGCAGAAGCTGTGGAAGCTCAAGTGGGGGCAGTGTCCTACCTTGGTTCCCAGGCTAAGCGATGGGCATAGGAGCACTGACCTGCTTAGTGCTGGACAGCCTGTGAGTCGTAGGATGGCCTCAGACCCTCCACCGGCCTCACTGGCCTCCTCTCTGAGCTGGACCTGATGTAGACAGGGTGTGGCACAGGAAATGACAGGAGGCTCTGTACTGTGTGGGCACACACTCACCTTGCTCTCTCCGGCAGGCTCCGACGGATCGATGCCTTCTCCACCTGTCTTTGGGCCCTGCTGCTGGGGCTGCACCTGGCTGAGCATTATCTACAGGCTGCCTCACCCGGCTGGCTAGACACACTCAAGTTCAGTACCACGTCCCTGTGCTGCCTGGTAGGCTTCACCGCAGCTGTGGCCACAAGGAAAGCGACAGGCCCGCGGAGGTTCCGGCCCCGAAGGTCAGAGAAGCAGCAGTGACTGCGGGGGGAGGACAGGTGATGGATGGGCCCACGCTCGGGCCCACCCCCTGGAACTCTATCTTGTCTTAGCCATCCCACTCCCACACCCTTAGCAGAGCCTTGCGTTCATGCTCACCCTGTCCGCTGCCCCTTTGATTTACCAGCTCCCCCAGTCTCGGGCTCCCGGGTGCCCTGTACTTGCTCACCACTGCCACCGCCTCTCTGGCCTAAGACCCTGTCCTAGCCCCAGTGACCAGACATGGCCAGCTCCACGACCTGTGTGTGACCCATGGCTTCCTGTTAGCTCCAGGCACCCCAGTCTTGTCATCGCTTGAGGGTGTAGGCTGCTGTTTACCCTTGTCATTTGCTTGACACTGGCCAGTTGACAAGCCATGGCCTCTCAGCATGGTGACCTAAGACTAGAGCAGAGCTTCCTGCTCATCCCCCAACCTCCTGGACCCTCAGGGTCCGTCCCTGGAGTAGCAAGGACAGTTCTTGGGTCCAGCCTGTCGTTGGCTGTGTTTGTGAGGCAGCCCCTCTCAGATGGACAGTAGAAAGCCCTGCGGTCCCTTGTGGTCAGCAGGTTCCGAGTCTGCCAGGTGGAAGGATATCAGCCTAGATCAGTAGCTGCTCTGCCCAGACGGGCCTGGTGTTGGTGACACCAGGTCATTGACCCCTGTACCTCTCCAGTGATGGTGGCTTCCTTGGAATTTGTGAAGGATGCCAAGGCTGCTGCCCTCAGTTTCTCTGGGGGCAACTGCAGGCCCATGTGGTCTCAGCCTCACCTCCTCCCAAGCACACCTTCCCGGGATGCTACTCCAAAAGTCCAGGCCCCCGCTAGCTGATGGGTTTTGGACAAACCCCTGTTGGTTTCAGCTTTAGTTAACCATCTGGAGTGAGAGGTGGGTCCTTCTCTAGGGCCCTGGGGTGTTAGTGTCAGTGGATTTGAGGACCACATAAAGTGACACATGGTGACACTGGCAGTGGGAAGAAGTCATTGTCCTAGGCTCTATCTGGACCATAGGCCAATGCTCCACCCACCTGGCATGCTGGCCCCCGGTAGCTCCTGATTGACTTACACTCATTCCGTTGTTCCTGCCACTTGTCCGTTAACTTAAATCCCACTAAGTGCGGGCTCTTTGAGCCTCTTTTGCCCAGGGAGGGCAAAAGCAGATTACACATAAATGAGTGTCACATGGGACATGGCCATCAGCTGTTGGGTCTATGTGAGGTGGCTGGTCTGTCCTCTTGAACCCCATAGGAGCTTGAGAGGCAACCAGGCCCCACTGTTTTGAGTCCTTAGAAGCCTCTCCTCAGACCCTCCATTATCAGACAGCAACCCACGTCTCACTCAGCTTCCATGTGTGTGACCTGGAAGTGTCAGAAGACCAGGGGTGGCATTGCAGGCCTCAGCCTGCTCTGAGTAAGGGTGTGGAAGGCCCCCTCTGATGAGGCGTAGGTGAGGCTGTGGTTGGTGTGCGCCAGGTGCTGCTGACCTTGGGGGGCACAGCTGAGAGGACAGAGCACCCACCTGTCTCTCTCTCCCACAGAACTGGCCTACAGGGAAAACTGTAACGGGGTGGGGCTCTTGTCTGCGCGTCCTCTCACATGTATTGTGGATCTCAAAAGCTGACAATATGGTGTTAATTTCTGCATTCTGGGCATTAGATAGAAGCAGGGTGTATGTGTGCGTGCGTGCATGTGTGTGTATATGTGTGTGTGTATTTAAATTATTTATGAAACACAGAGCCAGCTCTGACCAGCCAGAATCTCGGCTAAGCATGTCGCCTGCCTACTGGTGGGAGTAGAGAGCAGTGTGGAACGGGCTTCCTGGCTTCTTAAATCGTTCATGTTACTTCTTAATATTAATAGTCCTTTAAAGTTTTGTTAGTTGGGAAAAGCATGTTCTGGTGTCGCTGGCAGAAACTGAGGAAGTGCAGGCACCTTTGGCTTGTAGCTTGTTGTTGACTGGGGACAGCCACCAGGCTGTCCCTGGTCAGAGTGAGGTCATCCCAGGTACATATAAGTGGTGTCCCTGAAGAACGAAGGAGGGACACGAGCTCACCTCTGGGTCTGGGGTTCCCACGCTGGGCCTAGCAGACTCTCCAGTAACACCTGCTCTGGAGCAGGACCCTCCTCCGTCCCCAGGCTAGCCCGTCCACGCTGCTGTGTCCTCTGTCTGCGCCCAGTGCAAGCCTGTTGTCGTAGTGAATTGTGATTAATTGTCCAGCGACCCTAACCACTGTAACCACCATTGGCCATAGATGCCATGTTTTGAATGCTGTGTTTTCAATAAATGCCTCCTGGGTCCTGCTCATTCCAGTTGGCACCAGGTACCGCGTCTTTTTTTCTTTCATGTTCTTCAGAAGGCCTCTGTGCCCAGGTGGGAGGTGGGTTGGTCTGGGGGCACTGCCTTTGGGCAGGAGCAGGTTGCAGAGCGGTGGTGAGGAGTGTGTAAGGGCACTGCTGCTCCTTTGTCTTGCTGCCCAGTGTTTGCCGTGTGGATAAGCTGGTGCTTGAGCAGCTCCACTCTGGGTGGCACTGCGAGGACGGAGTCTTGAGGCTCCCCTCGGGGTTGGATTAGTGCGCTTCAGCCTGCTGGCCCTCTTCGCATTCAGTGCTCCCAGGGCTCAGGAGACTCGCAGAGGTGGGTTCCAGCATGCAGATACTAGGGACCGACCACTCACGAAAGAAGCATTGAACGGTGTACAGAAGAGGCTGCCTCGGGAACCCAGGGCAGAGCAGGGCTGACCTCCGCCAAGCTTCCCACCTTTGGAATGTGCTCCTCTGCTGATGCTGCTTTGTATCACAGCAAGAGGGAGACAGACCTCCAGAGTCCTTTCTCAGTGCGGCATGAGAGGCTCTAACCCAGCCGGTCACTGTTCCTGCGCTTAGTGGCTAGGACTCCCAGCCTAGCGGTGGCCGTGGTCCCAAGGATGAGCAGAACTGGAGAGAATGGGACTTGCAAAGCCGGCTCCGCTTTAGGTGCTGACTCTAAGGGGCCAAGAGAACGGAATCCCCACCTGCTAGGACCTCTGTGCACTGCATCCCCATTGCTTGCTGGTACTTGGGGCTGCCTATTCCAGGGTCACCAGGGTCCTGGGTGTGACAGGAATGGACACAGGTGGCCTAGTGTAGCATCCTGCTGCCACCTGCCGCAAGGGCTTGGCCCTGCCTTTCACCTACTCGGATGCCAACTGACATCGCTGCAACCTCTAAATTCTCCGCAGCGCTCAGTGTCTTCCTACAAGGGCTCAAACACAGCCACACATGTGGGACCCAGGCTCCAGCCTCACCCCTCCCTGCTGGCCCCAAAGGCCCTGAACCTGTCCCCCCAGGAACATTCACTGAGATCCAGCCAGACTAGGTTGTAATCCTGAAGTGAAAAAATACCCTCCCCCCTTTTTTGGGAGGGGTGCTAGAAATCAAACCCAGACACTCCCAACACACACACACACCCCACACCACACACCCCACTCCCCACTCCCCACTCCCCACTGAGATAAACCTCCTTCCACAAAAAAATCAACTTCTTTGCTTAAGCCAGGGCATTCCTCCTCAGTCTTGGATCAAGGTGTGGGGCTTCTAACCTCCCCCAAAGGCAGCTCTGGGAGCAAAGTTAGGGTGCATCCAAGAATGCCCATCTGCAGTTTCGCTGTGCCCTGATTTCCTATGTCCCCCAGACACTGAACTGGAAGTTCTGGTGGCTTCACGGTCCTTTGCAAGAGACTGGGAAGGTCATCTGGGTCTCTGGACACTCACCATCTGGCTACATACACCTCTTATAAACTTGAGAAATGGGGGGAAAGCGGTGGTGCGGGGCTTGGCCAGCCCCCAAGCTCTCGACCACGATAGCATGAGTACCTTAGCCCCTGCTCACCGTGGGCCCGGCCCTGCCAGCCCGCTCGTCGGTCGGCACATTGTCTGCTGGGCTCATTTGTCCCTTGGGACTGAGGTAAGGCCGGGTACCGGAAGCTCCTTCCAGATGGCAGACTAATGTATTAACTGCCTCTGTCCCTCTCCCCTCTGTAATTGGGTGCTTTAATCGGAAGCATGGTTGACATTCTGGCCTGTGGCCATTAGGTCCTGTTGTGTGATTTGGACTGTTCTCAGGTTAAAGAGACACTGTCACCTTTTGTCTTTCGGGCAGCTTGGTGGTTGTTTTGGGTCTTCCCTAAGTCTGGGTTTGGCATGTACAGTGTAAGAGCTTTTTCTGGGGATCCAAGGCCTGGCTGCCTCCCCCTGCCCTGCAGGAGGCAGGCCCATGAGGCACAGCCCCATGGAGATGTGACAGCATCTTCTAAAGTTCCAGTCCGGTTGGGGGTCATCCAGAGTGTCTCTGAGCCCAGCTGCTCCATTGGGAGCTTCTAGGCCAAGAAAGGGAGGTGTTCAGAAGAAGCTCAGGTCCGCCGAGCCCAGCTGAGTGCCTGGTCTGGGATAGGAATGTCTGCTTCAGGGCCAAGGGTAGATTGGCATGAAGCTGGCCAGGGTAACAGTGTCGCTTTAATGCCGAGACTCGCGGTAGAGGTAGATTGCAGTGAGCCTGAGGGGTTGGAGGGGGCATGCAGGGTGGGGTGAGTCATGCCGGCATCTCCCAGCCACCCGCTCCTAATAAGTGGACAATTGCTCCTTTGCTTCAACTAACGCACGTCTCCTCTGGGACCCTGACTCAGGCCCACCTCATGCCCTGGGAGCGGCTGGGCCCCGTTGTGCAGAGGCTCTCCTCTCCAGAACCTTCCTGACTCTCGCTCCTCTTCTTTGTGTCCCGTGGGCCCTTGCAGGTACTTCTCAGGAGACTCTGCCAGCCTTTTCCCTTCCAGCCCCAGCCTGGCTGTGCCCTACCCAAGCGTCACGGCCTCGCCGGCATCCCTGTTCATCCCCACCCCGCCTGGCTTCCTGCCTCTCAGCAAGCAACAGCTGTTCCGATCACCGCGCCGGGTCTCGCCCTCCTCACTGCCGGGCCGCCTCAGTCGGGCCCTCTCACTAGGAACCATACCTTCTCTGACGCGCACAGGTAAGACCTGGAAGCCTTGCTCACAGAACCAAGCTGAGGCCTGCTCAGAAGAGGACAGAGATGTAGCTCAATTGGTAGAGTACTTGCCTGGCATCCATGAGGTCCTGGGTTCAATCCCCAGTACGACATAAATGAGGCATGCTGGTACGCACTTGTAAGCCCAGCACCCTGAAGGCAGGGAAATAGGAGAGCAGAAGTTCAAGGTCCTCTTCAGCTACATAGCCAGTTCGATGGCAGCTTGGGCCATGCGGCACCACTCCCACCCCTGAAGAGTACAGTGTCTTTTGGGTCTCAGTAAATGAATGCTCTGTGAGGTTTACCATTTTACCTACCTGCCTTTCTTTCTTTGCTTTTTTCCCCCAACACATTTGTACTGATTCTTTGGGGATTTCACATCATGTACCCCATCATGCCCACTACCCAGTCCTGCCCCCAACTCTTGTCACCTCCCTCAAAACATTTTTTTTTAAATTAAGAAGTTTATATTTGAAAAATAGAAGAACAAACAAATCTAGTTTTCTGTATACTTGCTGGAGCATGGTCAGACCACTGGCCTGCCGCCCTGACGTGAGCTCAGTCCTTCCCTCCACACACCCGCCAGAAGCCATCAGCTATGGGGAGCCACACTTCAGGGTCCTCATGGCCTCATGGCTTCCTGTTCAGACTTGTTCGTTTGGCCGGGGGTGGGGGTGGGGTGGTGGTATTGGGTTGTCCCAGACACCTTCCCTGTCCCTCTTTCTCACCTGTGCATCTGCAGACATTGGTCTCACTGCCAAAGTAGCTGCCTTGCCTTGCTCGTTACAGCCGCGGGAGCTTGGTGGGGTTGGTTGGTTTGTTTGTTTGTTTGTTTGTTTGTTTGTTTGTTTGTTGGGGAGGCACCCCACCCCCCAGACAGGGTTTCTCTGTGTAGCCCTGGCTGTTCTGGAACTTACTCTGTAGACCCAGGCTGGCCTCAAACTGAAGAGATCCACCTGCCTCTCACTTCCTATTTTTCTTACTGGAAAATGTGTGCCTGAAAAGCAAAGATTTTGGGGGGTCAGTTGAATTGTTGGTTGCTTGTTCCTTGTAGAGCCTGAAGAGACCAAGGCCCGGCCCTTTCTGGGGGACTCTGTCTTGCCCCTCACCTTCCTAGTAGACCCCAGAGTTCAAGACCAGTCTTGGCTACATAGCAGAGTCGTAGATAGGTGGATGGACAGACAGACAGACACAGTACATACATATACATACATACATACATACATACATACATACATACATACATACATGCACAGACACAATAGATAGGTAGGTAGTTGATAACAGAAAGGATTAGCAGAGCAGTGGCTCAGCGGTTAAGAGCACATATTGTGCTCAGAGGACCCTGGTTCTGTTCTGCTCCTATGATCTGCATTTTATCACCTCCTGCTACTCCAGCTTTAAGATATCCAACACCAGGGTGAAAGGCAGCACTTGCCCTGTGCAGGAAGCAGTTCCTGGTCCCCTAGCTCCACGCTCTGCCTATCACTCAGCCAGGAGCCAGTGTTCTTCTCCCCCTGTGCCTTTTAGGATATAAAATGGTGGCACTCTCGCCAACTGTGACTGATGAGCTCTGTTCCGTGGTGTTCCTTTCCCTGTCTGTGCTGGGGTTGTGAGGATTTACTCTATGCAGGGAGCTAAGAATCAGCCTTTAAGTCAACTGGTTGCTGCTAACACGCACCTTATCTCACCAGGGTGCGGATAGAGACTTTGGGTTCAGCCTGGGTGTAAGCTCAATGGTAGAGCACTTGCCTGGGTTCTCCTAGCACCTGACAGGACACTAGCAACAGAGTCATGCGTTTGTGTCTGGGACTGTGCTGAGAGCACATAGGACTGGTTGGCTGAGCATTTACAGTGGACCCCTCGGCGGAAGTGTCTGCTTGTCTTAGTTAGGGACAGCCCTCTGCAGCCCCGGCCAGAGCTGACTCCTCTGCAGGCCCTAGGACATATTGACTGGGAGCAGCGGGGTTGACAGATTCTGTCTCAAGTCCCTTAGGAGAGGAAGATAGCAGTCCCAGTGACAGTTAGGGACAGCAGCTTTCTCCGCTGAGGCATGAGGTAGCAGCTGAGTTCTGTAGGTTCCGTTCATAACCACCTGTAACTCCCGTTCCAGGCGGTCTGGTGCCCTCTTCTGGCCTCTCAGGGCACTGCACTCACATGGTGCACATGCACACCTGCACGCAGGCTAAACACACTCCTAAAGTTAAAATGGCACATTGTGTGGAAGGAAGGCAAACAGTGAGGCAGAGACCGGGACACTGCTGACTTCCTGTGACCTCCTGGAGGCAAAGTGGGAGTGTCCCACGTGTCCTGGATGGCAGTACCTGTTTTCGTGAGAGCATTGAAGTTAGCTGAGGCAGGGATATGGGGACAGGGCTGGCTCATCACTCTTAGCTCTGCCTATGTCGCATTTGTCTTTCTGTGCAGACTCAGGATACCTGTTCAGCGGGAGCCGCCCACCGTCTCGGGTGTCTCCAGCCGGGGAGGTTTCTCTTTCAGGTAAGGAGACAGAGCTGGCAGAGGGGGCTGGAAAACTCCTTCCAGGCAACCCCGAGGCCAGAGGCATCTGTGTGAGGTTAGCCGTGAGTTCAGGTTAAGGCGGACCTGTGTGCAAACCCCGGCCCAGGGCAAGAGACCACTTTGTCTACAAGTGTCTAGGCTTCTCTGATGTGAGGCAGACTTTGGAGGTCGTACAGGATCAGGCTGTGTCCCTAGATAGAGCCAGGCATGGGCTGCAGCCCTAGCACATCAGGCTAGCCCACCTCAGAGCAGATCTGAGCCTGCTCCTGCCAGAGCCATCTCTCAGCCCAGGGAGGGCTAAGGGAAATGTCCCCACCCTCACCCCTGCTCAGTTCCCGGTGGGGCCCGGCCCCTCCTCCCTCAGGTTCCTGCAAGCTTCCCACTCTCCCCAGCCTACGCCTTACCTTCCTGTACGAGGTGAGGGAAAGCACCAGGTCCCAGTGTCAGTGCCATGCTGGTGCCTGCTGCTGTGGTCACTGTCTTGTCCTCTCTCTCTCTGCAGATTACTTTTCTCTGCTGTCCAGCAGCTTCCCCTCCTCTCCGCTCCCTTCCCCGGCACCTTCCGTGGCCAGCTCTGTGGCCTCGAGCTCGGGCTCCTTGCGTCACCGCAGGCCCCTCATCAGCCCTGCCCGGCTCAACCTGAAAGGACAGAAACTGCTGCTCTTCTCACCGCCCGGGGAAGCACCAAATACCCCCAGCAGCTCAGAGGAGCACTCGCCCCCCAACGGCAGCCTCTTCATTGATCCTCCCCAGCTCCTGCAGAGGAATCGCACTCGGGACACAAAGCACACTGTGGGTACGTGTGGGCCTGTGTGGGCCGTAGGCACTGCCAGGGGAGCGCTGGGCTTCTGGAGGTCATCTGGTCCGTGGTAGGAGCGCACTGAGCCCTGACTGCCCCGTGTGGCTCTGGTGTATAGCTGTGTCCTTCCCTTGTAGTTGACTCTCAGGGCTTCATTTCTGGGACCTTGGAAAGGTTGTGCATTGTCAGCCTGTACCCGGCGCAGATGCTCTTGTTTTGCCCACACCCTTGTACACTGACAAGCATTTTTTTTTTTCTTTTTTTTCTTTTTTCTTTTTTTCGGAGCTGGGGACCGAACCCAGGGCCTTGCGCTTGCTAGGCAAGCGCTCTACCACTGAGCTAAATCCCCAACCCCACTGACAAGCATTTTTAAAAGTTAATCGGACTTTGTTAAAACTCAGACTTTGACGTGGATTGTGTGGCTCTCTGGGTCTGTAACTGTGGATAGACTTGACCACGTGGGCTAGGAGGAAGGACAGGCAGGAGGTCCATCCCTGGAGCCTCAAGCTTGATGTCCCGGGGACTTGCTGGTACCCCTCACTGTCTTCTTACTGCCCATCTCTGCCGCTCAGAGGAGTCGAGCAGCCTGAGACTTTCGAGGACCTTGTCCAGGGAGGAGCAGAGCTGCCAGGGCATCCTCGGTTTAGCACAGGGGTGGCTCACTCTTCTGTCCGCAGATACGAGGTCGATGCTGGCCAGAGACAGCGCCCACAGTGGCCACTCCATCAAGAAAGAGGACGAGTCGTCTCAGTCCTCCACCTGCATCGTAGATACCACCACCAAAGGGTGCTCAGAGGAGACCACTCCCTGGAAAGGTCTGTGACTCAGGGTGGGAGAGCTCCCCCAGCCCCCCTCAGGGGATGATATTCATACCTGTGATGGTTCTGGTTCATCTCAGCTGCCCAGCCCCATGTCAGACGTTCAGTAGCCAGAACGTTCAGAGCGCCTGTCCTTAGAGCAGACACCGAGGACATCTAAGATGGCCCCATAGGAGAGCCTGCTGCAGTATGGGCCTGGGTCCTCAAATACTTCATGGTGGGGCCAGAGTGCTACTGGCCCTCTGGATTGGCCCTGGCTCCTTTCTTGCTGGATTACTGACAGGCAGCGTGTGAGGCCATCAGTGATTAATCCCAATGACATCCCCTGGGTGGGAAGGAAGGCAGGACACTGGGTGGAAGGGACAGGTCAGCCCAATAAGGCTTCCTAACTGGGGGTCTCAGTGCTGCCCCTGAGTCCGGTCTGGACTATGTCTCGTGACTTTGATGAAAAGAGCTGGGGCCTCATTCTGCCTTTGCTTACCTTGTTTTTAAGCAAGGTCTCAGCCCAGGCTGGCCTCAGACTCACAACTGAGAATGCCTTTGACCTCATGACCTGCCTCAGCCCCCCGAGTGCTGGGATTAAAGGTGTCCACCACCATCCTGGCTTCCTAGTGTGCTGTTTCATCTGTGACTGGAGCAGGGCGGCCTCCCGCAAGCTCCTGTTTCTTCCTTGGTGGCACTGATATCGTGGTTACCCTGTTGTTACTAGGTGCAGACACAGGCAGCCTGGCTAGGGTCTGCGTGGTCACAGAGGTTCAGAAAAGCGAGGCCTTCGGGGAAGCAGGCCTCCAAGCACTTTGGGAAGGGCCCCAGATCCTCTGTGCAGGGAGAGCTTTGCTGGAGGGAGACTGGATGTAGCCTAGCGCACTGGGGTAGAAGGTGTGCCTGGGGTAGGTGCTCCTGAGGACTAGGGTGCCAGCCACACCGCTTCTGACGTGTTCTGCTTACAGCTCGCGTCAGCCCCTCCCTGGTCCGGGGCCTCCTGGCTGTGAGTTTGGCTGTCAATGCGCTCTTCACCTCGGCCTACCTGTACCAGAACCTGCGCTGACCACCGAGTGCCCTTCCCGAGGGCAGTGCCCAGGCGCATGCTGCTTCCACCGCTGGCACAGATCCCTACCTGAGGGGCTCTGTCTCCGCCTTGACCTCCTGGGTTGAGTCCCTGACCTCAGGATACCTGCTGTCCACCCAACAGACTGCAGACATCAACTGTTTGGTGCTGACACTCTGACCCCAAAGCCAGGGATCTTTGATGGGCTTGCCAAGCCCCAGGGATGCTGGTGCTACTGTAGCTGTGGCGGGGGCCAGCCAGGCCACCTGTGCCCGACTGCAGCCTCTGAAACTCCAGAGGTCTGCTGCAGAGCCGCACCGGGAACCAAGGTGAAGAAAGCCCCTGAGAGAGCATGTGGAGCCTGGGTCATCTCACACCGGCCCACTCCAGAGAGCAAGTCTCTCTCCCTGGAGAGCAAGACTCCCCGGAGCAGGCAGCCGCCCACCGCCCATCTCGCCCCTGACTATCGGCTTCAGGCAGGGCTGGGCGCATGGGGACCCTGGGACTCACACTAAGCACCTGTTCTCTGTCTCCCCAACCCCTGCCTCAAACTCCTGTTGGTGACTCTGAGAACACCAGAGCTCCCTCGTCCACTTGTCCAGGCCTCTCTCATCCAGAGTCCTTGCCTGGCCCATGAGTGTCAGATGAGACTGGACACTTCTCACACCCAAGTCCCTTATCCTGAGGCCCTACTATCCTCTCCTCCATCCTGTCCCCATCTCTGTCCCCCTCGACCTGTGGCTCCAGGCCACCTGTGTTGGTGCCTTCATGCCCAACCACTGCCCTGCGGAGGACACTGCAGGCTTCCTGGAGCACATCCTGTCCCGTGAGGAGGAAGGAGGAACTTTGGCCTGAAACTGGCCCTTTCAATAGTGTGAGGCCACATGTGCCTGTAGGGGCCAGGCCTTGGCCTGTGTGCTTGTGTGGGTGTCTATGTGTGTGTGCGCGTGTGAGTGGGTATGCGTGTGCGTATGTTAAACCCCTTGGGATTCGTTGTGTGGGAGGGGCATGGGGAAGGGAAGGGAAGGGTCTTCACTGTCATTCAGGGATAAAATTTAACTTTATTTTTCTACACATCTTTTGCCAGGTGAGGCATGTGCTTTGAAGCCGATGCCTCCAGCCCTCCCTGCAGGGCAGTGGCCTCCTAAGCTTTGGGTGCTTTTAGTGCTTTTCTTTACACTATGGGGAGAAGCCCTGACCTTACCTCTACACTCCTGTCCTGGGAGCTCTTGACACTCTCCTGGGTCATCTCACACCAGTCAGGGGTCAGGACTCCACTGAGCACAGCTGCCACAAAGGGTGCAGCTGAAAGGCGACACCTCTTCACTCTGCATTTGTACAGCGGATGCGTCAAGTTTTTACATTTTGTCTCCTGCCTAATAAAACCAAATTGTTCCCTCAGCATCCTCGTCTCCAGCCCTGAGGAAACAGCTAGGGAGAAGCTGTGGCCCCTCCCAGCAGGCCAGCCTGGTCCCCAAGCACCCAGGAGGGGCTTTTACTTATGTCTGATTCATACATAAACACGATGTTATTTTTCTTTACAAAAGTGAAGAAATAAAAACTACCAACCTTTGGCTTCTATCGGGCTGTGCTCTGTTTGCTGGGCTAGCCGTCTGGGGAGGGGGAGTAACACCCATTCCAGGGGCGGGAGCGCTGTGTGAGGAGGTCCTGAGAACCTGTGGGGCCTGACTCTTGAAGGGGTGAGCCGATGGGTGTGTTGTCCTGCTCCAGGCTCTGGGGGGCTGATGGCTAACAGGAAACTGATAGCCTGGGCCAACTTAGCATGTTGTCACCCCAGCCTCCCCTGCCACAGGCTGGAGGGATGGTCTAGTGTCCTTTCTGTTGCTGGGATAAAGCACTGATGGGAAACAGCAGAGGGCAGAAAGGATTTATTTATTTCGTGTACAGTTTCAGGTCACAGTCTATCATCGAGGAGCATCAAGGCCAGAGCTTGAAGACAGAACTGTGTGCTAGCCCACGCAGCCGGTACCGCTGACCAAGGAAGTATGAGAATGGTGCTCGCTGACTGACACGGCTCATGCTCAGCTTTAAGCAGTTCAGGAAACCCCACCCTAGGGAATGGTGCTGCCCACAGTGGGCTGGGCCCTTGGGGCCATAAGTTAACAAGACAATCCAGACATTCCCACAGGTCAGCTTGATCTAGGCATTTCCTCAGTTGAAATTGTTTTTCCAGATTAATTCTAGGTTATATCAAGTTGACAGCTAACCAGGACCAGAGGCCAGCAAGAGACAAACGCTTGGTTCTCAGGGCCTCTCAACAGCCCTGTAGATCTCCTGGCCACTAAGATCAGAACCCGAAGGCACAGACCACAGCTGCCTAAATAGGTGGGAGGGCCACCATAATGCCCACTCTCTGCTCTTGAAAAGCCCATGCCTGCTGCGCGTGGTGGCACATGGCTCTAATCCCAGCACTGGTGAGGGAAGCAGAGGCAGGAGGATCTCTGAGTTTGAGGCCAGCCTGGTCTACAGAGTGAGTCCTGGGATGTTACATAGAAATCCTGTTTCAAAACAAAACCTGGAGCTGGAGAGATGGCTCAGTGGTTAAGAGCACCCGACTACTCTTCCAGAGATCCTGAGTTCAATTCCCAGCAACCACATGGTGGCTCACAACCATCTAAAATGGGATCTGATGCCCTCTCTGGTGTGTCTGAAGACCATGACTGTACTAACATGAAATAAACCTTTATTTTTTCATCTTTATTAAATTGGGTGTTTACATTTCAAATGTTATTCCTTTTCCTGGTTTCCAGGCCAACATCCCCTAGCCCCTCCCCTTCTACGTGGGTGTTCCCCTCCCCATCCTCCCCCCATTACCGCCCTCCCCCAAACAATCCCATTCACTGGGGGTCCAGCCTTGGCAGGGCCAAGGGCTTCTCCATCCACTGGTGCCCCTACTAGGCTATTCATTGCTACCTATGAATTTGGAGCCCAGGGTCAGTCCATGTATAGTCTTTGGGTAGTGGTTTAGTCCCTGAAATCTCCATAAAATAAATCTTAAAAAACAAAAATATCCCATGCTCTTCCCTGTCTCTGCCACCAGGCCTGTTTCACAGCCACCTGTGAGGTCAAAGATTTGCTTGTCTGTCACTATTTGATGATTATTTCTACCCTGGGACTGAGGTCGTTTTACAACCCTGCCATGGTGGGATAGCCTGTGGGCGTGGGCTTTAAGACCCTCATCCTAGCTGCCTGGAAGCCAGTCTTCCACTAGCAGCCTTCAGATGTAGAACTCTCAGCTCCTCCTGCACCATGCCTGCCTGGATGCTGCCATGCTCCCGCCTTGATGATAATGGACTGAACCTCTGAACCTGTAAGCCAGGCCCAATTAAATGTTGTCCTTATAAGAGTTACTTTGCTCATGGTGTCTGTTCACAGCAGTAAAGCCCTAGCTAAGACAACTCTCTCTTCTGTTCAGTTCCTGGAATCCACCTAGGGGAATGAGGGGTGACTCCCACAAGTTGTCCCCTGACCTCTACACCTGTGCGTTGGCCCAGTCATACTCAGACACGGAATAAGTAAGTATTAAAGGGGGGAGGGGCAGCGACATGGCTCAGTGAAGATGTTTGCCACCAAACACGGCAGCCTGAATTTGCCCCCTGAAACTCACGTGGTGGACACTGGGGACTGACTGGCTGGAAGTTAACCTCCACCCGTGAGTGTGCTCCAGCTCACACGAACAGAAAACTTTTGAATCTAAGATCCAGGTTGAGGTCTATGGTGGCAGATCCCGTAACCCTTGCACTTGAGAGACAAAGGCCAGAGAATCAAGAGTTGAGGGTCAGCCCGAAGACAAAACATCTCTAAATAAAGTCGAGAAGTTCTGTGTTCCCCCTCCAGGTCACTCCCTTCTCTACAGTTCATTCAAAAAGGCATTGGGGCTGGGTATAGTGGCTCAGAGCCCGGAAGACTGAGGCACAATGTAGCGTGGGCTACAGATTGACCCTGTCTAGGAACCAAAGCGATGAATCAGAGGTTAAGGTCACAGGGGGCTCTCATTCCCAGGACCCACTCGGCAGCTCCTGACTGGCCGTAATTCTAATTCAAGGGTAGAGACACTAGTCTCTGCTGTATCCTCCAAATAGAGGGTGTCATTCACATATCAGAGGTGAAATGTCTGATGTGTTCATTTAGTAACCTGCTGGACACAGGAACACACCTGTAGCCCATGGTCTTTGATGGTTTCACATACCATGGCTTCTGTGCCCATGCACGGGGTGACTCGGGGAAACTGAAGCCAGAACTGTAGGAGAGTAGTCAGGCAAGATGACGAGGGAGAACGGGGCCAGTACTGTGTGAGGAGGACTGCATTGCCCAGGGGCAGCTCAGTGAACTCCCCAGAGAGTGGCTAGGCATCAGCTGGAAGGGCAGGGGTGGGCACAGACTCTGGAGGTGACGAGGAAGGAAGGGAAAAGTGTGTATCAGTCATTTTGCCTAGCACCCTCAAGGGGACACAGCTCTGGATAGTGTGTGGGAAGTAAGAAATAGAAAGTTTGGAGAGGAAAGAAACGGTTTCAGAAAAGCAAACCGTGGAGCCAGGCACCTGCAACAGTTCGCAGTGTGAGTCTACGGTGCGCCCCACCCCAGCCGCTGCCCTCGGGGGAGAAAGGCTTTCCATCAGAAAGCACCTACCACACCTTAGGTCTACTGAGCTTTGAGCTGTACCACCTGCAGTTCTGTGTGTCGCCACTAGGTGGAGCTTGAGGTTTCTCTGGAACCCGAACTCCAGTCCCCCAGGGGAGGCTGCAGACTCCAAAAGAAAAGGACCGAGCCGAGCAGAGGCAGGCGCTCGCACACGGGAGAACCCACCTCAGTCTCCGTTTCAGGGGCAACCTCCAGCCTCAACCGGTTCTTTGGAGGTTGGCGCTTCACGGACTTTCGATTACGATAGGCAGTTTGTGGACACTCAAACTGGGAAACCTGAGACAGACCTGCATAAGCACAAGCCTCCAACAGGTTTAGGTCCCAATGCTCTGAACCACTTAGTGCTTTGCCGTCTCAGGCATGCAACTTAGAGTCTCCACTTCACCGTCTCGCCTGCAAAACGGGCGTGATATCTCAAAAGACTGGCTTAGGAATTACAAGAGATAACCCTGAGGTGGAGGTGCACACCTTAATCCCAGCACTCTGGAGGGATCTCCGACCGAGTTGGAGGACAGCCTAGTCTACAGAGTGAGTTCCAGGACAGCCAGGGCTACACAGAAAAACCCTGTCTCAACACACACACACACACACTCACTCACAGAGAGAGAGAGAGAGAGAGAGAGAGAGAGAGAGAGAGAGAGAGAGAGAGAGAGAGAGAGAATAGACAATGGTGAGCCAGGCATAGCGTGGTTCATATCTGTGTCCCAGGCACTTGGAAAAGCAAGGCAGGAGGATCAGAAGTTCAAGGTCATGCTTGGCGACAGAGTTAGAGGCCAGCCTGGGCTACATGAAACACTATCTCAAGGAAAAAGAAAGGAAGGGAGGGAGGGAGGGAGGAAGAAAGAAAGAAAGAAAGAAAGAAAGGCAGGCTGGAGAGATGGCTCAGTGGTTAAGAGCACTGACTGCTCTTCCTGAGGTCCTGAGTTCAATTCCCAGCACCCACATTATGTCTCAACCCATCTATAATAAGATCTGCTGCCCTCTTCTGGTCTGCAGGCATACATGCAGGGAGAAAGCTGTATGATGTATACATAATAAATATTTTAAAAAGGAAAGAAAGTATGGTGGAAATTTGTACGTACTAATTCCTTATAATTCCATTCTACACTCCTGGCCAAGCCTCCTCCCAAAAGAAAAGGATGGGCCTACAGCGTTCACCTTCCTTACTGGTTCTGAATGCTGCACACGGCCTTCTGAGGTAGCCTTCTTCCAAAGAAGGCAGAGAAGAGGGTCACATCTGAGGCTGATGGCCAGTCCCACGCGGTTCCATTTCCAGGCAAGCCATCTTGAGAGGAAGCAGAAGCCAGGAAAGGAATACACAGCTACCTACTTAACACATGTGCTTTCCAACTGAACAGAAACTTTGTAAGAGGTGTCTCCCCATGAAGGGACGAAGCGCTGGTGACCCGTGGGGGTGATCAAGAGTCAGAGTGTCCACCAGGCTCTCCACCTTGGGGATTGCCTGGGCAGCAAGGCCTCCTGGGAGGAGGAAACAGTGAAAGTGGCCAGGACATCAGGGCCCAGGGAGCTGACATCTAAGGAGTGCTTGGCTCGAGGGTTCTCTAAAATGCTGAGATGTCCAGATATTGCTGGAAGTAAGTGCCCAAGGGGACGGTGGTGCTGTTGGACAAGGCCTGGGGTGGGGCTCAGGAGAGCAGAGTGACCCCAGTACCATGAGGCTACGGAGCTTCCCGGCAGGGAAAGGCCTGGTAGTAGGATGTGTGAAGAAGGTCCCAGACACCTAGCTTGTTGTCTTGGAACAGGGGAAGCAGGGGGAGCAGATTTCATGACCTAGAGGCCAGAGTAGGGAGCTGTACCCTCGGCGTCCCAAGTCAGCCATCAGAGTCCCTTTCCCCCCCTGGAGGTCTCAGCCGGATTATACACACTCCATCCAAGCACACCATGGTGGGCTGGCTGCCTGAGCTCAGGGTGCAGGAAGGAAGGAGAGTCCTGAAGTCAGGGGCGTTCCCAGCTCTTTGGTCTCTCAGCCTGCTGACAGCATCTGTAGCTGAGCTTAACTAGGCCTGTGGACCTCATGGTAGACGGAGCTCAGGAACCAGAGGCTCCGGCTCAGGCCCTTAGACCGCTTGCTGATATAGATCCCCTGCCCTGCCCTGCCCCCACCCCAGCCACCGTACACACAGTCCTAGAACAGAAACACGCCACAAACAGACACCAGAGTCTGAGAAAAGGGCAAGGAACCCTGACCCCGCTGTGGGAAAAGCTGGGTGACCCCCTGGTCCGTCATGAGCATCTCTGGTCTGTTCTGCACACTGGACAGAGACGCCTGTAGCTGAGATCAGATGGAGTAAGACTGAGTCGCACTTGTGATATGTGGTCCTCAAATAAAGGCCCCCACCACAGGGTTTCGCCTAAGCCCACTGCATACCCACAGTCAGACAAGGGATGCCCCCCAGTTCCCCTTCCTATGGGGCTATGGTAAGGGAGGTGAAAACACAGTCACCCGGGAACTTCTGCACCCCTGCTCTGGCTTCCACTTCCTGTTTTTCTCCCTCCACCCCCAAAGAATTTTGCCCCCAGTTCTTTTATCATGGGACCGGGGGTGGGGGAGTGAAAGTGAAGGCCACTGGGGAGGAAGTCAAGGAGTCAGAGGAGCCCGGGCTATCACAAGACTGGAGAGAGAGGCTATCCGAGGCTATAGGACTTCCCTCCAGGGCCTCTCTCCAAGGTAGTAAGTCTCCTTGATTCAAGAACTGAGCTAAGGGGGGGAGGGGGGGATCGCTGGAAAGTTGGCTCAGTGGTTACTGCTCTTCCAGAGGACCTGGCTGGGTTCAATTCCCAGCAACCATCTGTAATGAGATCTGATGCACTCACTTACATAAAATAAACAGACAAGGCCGGAGGAGATGGCTTGGTTGGGGTTGGTGAAGTGCCTTCTGAGAAGCGTGAGTATCTGAGGTCCAAACCCACGTAAAATGCATCAGTCATTCCAGTACCAGGGAGGTAGAGACACACAGACAGACAGATCCTTGCGGCTCGATGGTTGGCCAGTGCGCTTGGCTGAATTGGAGAATTCCATGTTCAGGGAGAGTTCTGTCTCTCCCTGAGGTGAAGCTAAGGTAAGGAGAGAGAGAAGACGAAGTCTAACATTGACATCTCCATATGCACACACACATGTACACGTGTACACAAAACACACACGCACACACTCCACACACAGAGGCAAACCCAACCTCTTTGCTCTCTGGGCTATTAGGCCTTGTAATCCCTGAGTTTAATCCCTGAGTGTAAAGTCCATCTTGAAGGGCAGAATTATCCCTGCAATGGCTAGAGGTGGCCCTGTCCTTTACTCTCACAGTCACTGGTTACTGCCACCGACCAGCCCATTTAAAATCACATCATTCATTCATTCATTCATTCATTCATTCATTCATTCATCCATTCATTCCGTGGCGTTCCTACACACTCACTCCCAGTGCTGTCTGCAGGCAGAGAGCAAGTGATTAAGGAGCCCGCCCTGATACGTGTAGAGCCCGTGTTCCATGTTTCCAGGGAGCAGCTGAGTCGACACACAATCGCAGCTGAGCTGAGCAGACAGAGTGCTGCAAAGGAAGGGTACAACCGGGGGCAAAGTGGGATCCCTCTGGGGCAAGGGGCCAGCTGAGTAACATCTGTGCTGGGGGCCTAATTCTTCCGAGTAGTCAGATGCAGAGACCGGTACTCCAGACCACACAGCGAGCCTGGGAAGATCTGGACCTGCAAGTTCCCTGTAGGGGCAGCATCAGGCGCAGTGAGGGCAGACGGGTTGGAAGGGACCCCGGGAGGCTGGCTGTGTGACCCTGCCTTATCTCTACCTAATTCTCAAGCTGCGGCCTCACTCGACACCTCGTCCACAGTCGGTTTCCCAGACCACGATCCGAAACCAGCCGTTCACTGGGACCGGAAAGGGGACTTTGTAGTAGGTAACCTCGGCCCCAAAGTTGTTTTCCCTGTTTTCTGGAGGACTGTTGATAAAGCCCAGTTCCCATGACCCCACGTCAGGCTCCGCTAACTTGCTGGAGCCCCTCTGAGGACTCTGGGAACTGTTCCCTGGCGCTTTCTGACTTGTAATAAAGGACTAGACAGAGACAGCAGAGAGATGAATGGCCCAGGTCGGGAGAGGGCACGGGGCACCCTGGCTGCAGTGACCAGAAAGCGCTCAGAACACTGCCCTCTTGTGGTACAGTGCTGCCTAGCATACAGGAAATCCTAGCACCCCAGAAAAACAGGTCCCTGTAATCCTAGCAGGTCAGAGGCCTAGACAGGAGGATCAGAAACTCAGGATCCTCCTCAGCTCTGTAGTGGGGCCAGCCTGTTACATGAGACCCTTCCTCAGAACAAACAACAAATATCCCCCTGTTCTCTTGAGTATTTATGTGGGGATGGCTGGTGACATCTAGACCCTCTTCCCCTCTCAGCAGGCTGGAGGAAGGGCAGGGCTGAAAGTCCCCACTCTCACCACACAGCTAGTTCCCCTTAGCAGACAGCCCCATCCCGAGACAGTCCAGCAGCCCTCAGTCCTGGTCAGCCCTGCCCACAGAAAGCCACGCTGCAGAATTTTCCAGGATGTCAGGAGCTGACTGTTGGAGACTGCACAGAGGTCAAATATGCACGTCACGGCAGAGACTGAGGCACCCTCAGCGTCGCTCACCTGTCCCCACTTGCTACACCTGCCAAGCTGACCTACCCTGGGTCTCCTCAACAGGTCCCAAGTTCACTTTTCTGGGAAGGACTTGATTGGTCTCCCTGGAAGAATCCAGGACTTCATTCTGGTCCAGTAAGTTAAAGCCATGAGTTAAGTTAGTCTGCTAGATGCCTACGTTCTTGGCTACATGGGGAGGAGTTGCCAAAAAACAGCCAGACTACCAGGCTAGAAGCCTACTGTGTCTGTCCATGTGAGTTCATTTTGTTCTGGTCTTGCCCAACACACATACACATACAGAATACAAACAGACATGTACACATATCACACACAATACAGACACAAATACAATATACACAAACACAACACACAGGGACATATACACACTCAATCTACCAAAAGACATACACAAACGCACATATATACGTGTATATAAAAAGCACAACACGTCAAATAGATACATATGTCATATACGACGAAGAGACACATACAGAAACACACGGCACACACAAACACACATATACAACACACAGAAACACACATATACAACACATAGAAACCACAAAGCATAACAGAGACAAGCACACACACACACACAGAAACACAAACACAGCACACAAGCCAGCACGTCCCCACACAGAAACACACACACACACACACACACACACACACACACACACACACACACACACACACACACACACACACACACACACACACCACACACACACACACACACACACACACACCACACACACACACACACACACACACACACACACACACACCACACACACACACACACACACACACACACACACACCACACACACACACACACACACACACACACACCACACACACACACACACACACACACACAAAACACAAGCAGGCACATGCACACTTGTTCAACCCCTTTAGATTTTCTTTTTTTAAGAATGTCTCAGCCAAGCAGTGGTGGCACCCGCTCCAGGACAGCCAGGACTACACAGAGAAACCACTTTCAAAAACCAAAACCAAACCAAGAGAAAAAGAGAATGTCTCTAATAAGTAGTCTTGTATTTTCCTTTTTTTTTTTTTTTTTTTTTTTTTTTTTTCGGAGCTGGGGACCAACCCAGGGCCTTATGCTTCCTAGGCAAGCGCTCTTGTATTCCCCAGCCCATTTTTCCTTTTTTTTAAAGATTTATTCATTTATTATATATGAGTACACTGTCGCTGTCTTCAGACACACCAGAAGAGGGCATCAGATCCCATTGCAGATGGCTGTGAGCCACCATGTGGTTGCTGGGATTTGAACTCAGGACCTCTAGAAAGAGCAGTCAGAGCTCTTAACCACTGAGCCATCTCTTCAACCCCTTGTATTCTTTTTTTAATTATTATTTTATATGATGGGTGTTTTTCTTGACTGTATGTCTGAGCACCACATGTGTGTCTGGTGCTTGAGGAGGCCAGAAGATGATGTTGGAGCTCTTGGACCTGGAGTTGCAGGTGTGAGCTGCCATGTGGGTGCTGGGGATTGAACCCACATCCTCTGGAAGAGCAGCCAGTTCTCTCAACTGCTGTCCAGCCCCTCCTTTACTTTTTTAAGACACCCTCATTCCTGTTGCCCCTTGTTTCACCTAATTGTGCTCTGTCACAAAATTACCCATGTCTCCCCCTGTCAAACACGAGGCGATTGGAGCATTATCTAGCGATGGTGTACTTCACCTCCCTTGTTTTGCTGCCCTTCCTCTAGGAACTTCCCCAGGACCCCTCAACGTATGAACGATTCAATTAAGGACGCGATCAATCAATTAAGGACATACCAAACTTTGCCTGTAGAGCCAGGCTCCGAAGTGGTGTGGACAGCTGCGCTCTGATGTTAGCCGCCTGGGCTTATCCAGTCAGATAGCATGGCTGCCCCAGGCTCCGCCCACAGGGAAGTTAGCCATGGAGGGACTCCCTCTAGTCCTGCCTGAGAGTTTCCTAGCCAGGCTTTTTCTCATAGAGCTGTAATTGCCACAGCCATCTGCTGCCTGGTGCTGGGACCTTGGTAGAGCCATGTCCCTAAGGATGGGATACCACAATCTACATCGGCTTCTCAGGTCTTCATCCATCCTAAAGCCCTCGCGGACTACCTGAGATTTACACTTCCATTACATTCTGTGAATAGGGCTATTGTCAAGCATGGTGGCGCTCACTTTTATTTCCCAGAACTCGGGAGGCAGAGGCAGGAGGATCTCTGAGTTTGATGCCAGCCTGGTCTACAGAGCGTGGTCCAGGATAGCCAGAGCTACACAGAAAAACCCTGTCTTTAAGAACTTCAATAAAATAAAATTATATGTATAGGGGCTGGAGAAATTCAGTGGCTAAGAGCACTGGCTGCTGTAACTCTCAGTTCCAGGGATCTGATGCTCTCTCTGACCTCCATGTTCATCAGGCACAGGTGTGTGTGTGTGTGTGTGTGTGTGTGTCCAAGCAGGCAAAACACTCATACACAGAAAATAAAATGTCTAAAATTAAAAATTATGTGTATATATGTGTGTGTTTATGTAGAGATTCCTGCAAAGGCCATAAGAGAGTGTCAGATCCCCTGGAGCTGAAGTTCCAAGAGGTTGAACTGCCCAACGGGAAAACCAAACTTGAGTCCTCTACAAAAACAGAACTGGCTCTTAAGGTCAGAGTCGTCTCCACGGTCTTCTGCAATTTCTATTTGCAGCCATGCCTCTTGTCTGTGTCAATGCCTTGGAAACCTGTCCACTTGAACCTTAAGCCTTTAAGTGGGCCAGGCCCCAGGGTGTGGGCTTCCAAGCAGGGAGGAAGAGTTAAGCCTCTCTCAGCTCAAGGGTGTGATGGGGAGACCCTGGGGAGTAGGAGGCTTTCTCTTTCATTTCTTGGAAGAGACTTCCTCATCCTGCCTGCCCTAGTGCTGCTTCCAGAAGGCAGCAGACTTGCTGTCTAACAAGAGGTGGTTTACGGGGACCAGTGGTGAGTCATTCAGCCCGATGGGTCTTCTTAAATAAATCTGTTCCCTTGCAGGGTGCAGGGTGCCAACTTCGGGTTCCACACGGGGTGTGGCTTCTGTCGTGCAGCAGACATGAGGGTATCTGAGCCTTACTAGGCTTTGACTATGGGGGGGGGGAATATCCCTTTACAGAGGTAACTATAAGCTGGGCTGTGGTGGTGCACACCTTTAATCCCAGCACTAGGAGGATCTGTATGAGTTGGGAGGCAGCCTGGTCTGCAGAGTGAGTTCTAAGACGACCAGGGCTACAAAGTGAAACCAACCGTGTCTCAAAAACAAAAACAAAAACAAAAACAAAAATACAAAGAAAAAAACCCAAAAAGTTAAAATATGTGGTACTTGAGATATAGCCCAGGTTAGCCTAAAATTGTTCCTTAAAGATTATTTTTATGAGCTGAAGAGATGGCTCATTGGTTAAGAGCACTGGCTGCTCTTCCGGAGGTCCCGAGTTCAGTTCCACACGGTATCTCACAACCATCTGTAATGGGATCTTCCCCCGCCCCCTGGGCATGCAGTGTACATGCAGATAGAACACTCATAAATTAAATGAACAAATCTTTTACAAATGATTTTTATTATAGCTTATTTCCTTATTTTGTATGGGAGGGCACCTGCTTGCTACGATACATGTGTACAGCCCAGAGGACAACTTTCAGGAGGATGGGTCTCTCCGTCTACCATAATGGGTCCCTGGGACCAAACTCAAGTCATCAGGCTTGGTGGCAAACACCTTTGCCCACTGAGCCATCTAACTGGCCCTAACCCTAACCCTAACCCTAACCCATCCATTCCAAATATTGGGGTTACGGAGGGGTGTATGGCACCACTCTCAGCCGACTTTATTTGTTTGTTTGTTTGTTTGTTTGTTTAGTCACTGTGGTGCAAGAGGTGGAAGCCAGGGTCCTGGGCTTGCTCTGCAAGCCCCTGTACCAGAGCTACAGCCCCAGTTCTTCCTTCTCCAGTAGAGAGAATATGACTAAACCCTGTCTTACAGCACCTGGGGAAGCTGATAAATGTCCTCTGACCCTGCATATCTTGCTACTACGTTTCTATTTATTTATTTATTTATTTATTTTTGTATATGAGTACATTGTAGCTGTCTTCAGATACACCAGAAGAGGGCATCAGATCCCATTACAGATGGTTGTGAGCCACCATGTGGTTGCTTGGAATTGAACTCAGGACCTTTGGAAGAACAGTCTTAACTGCTGAGCCATCTCTCCAGCCCATTACTAAGTTTCTTAATGGTTGTCCCGACCTGGAAGTCCCAGGAGACCAATGATCCTAGCAGAGCTGGTCTGTTTCCATGTAATATGGATGGCAGAGAATTCCCTACTGTCCCTTGCCTGGCCTCAAGTCAGCTAATTTCCTATTTTCTTTGACAAACTGTTTCTGACACCCCACTTCTGACCCTAATATCTGTAGCAATTGAGATTGTTGATCCCAGACAGTGATAATCAATGAAGAACTCCTTCTCCTTCTCCCTCTCTCCCTCTCCACCTTTCCCTTCCCCTTCCCCTTCCCCTTCCCCTGCCCCTTTCCCTTCTCCCCCCCCTCCTCCTCCTTCTTCTTCTTCTTCTTCTTCTTCTTCTTCTTCTTCTTCTTCTTCTCCTTCCTCCTCCTCCTCCTCCTCTTCTTCCTCTCTTCCTCCTCTTCCTCCTCCTTCTTCTTCTTCTTCTCCTTCTTCTTCTTCAGTTAAAGCAGTACTCTCTCACAGCCTCGGAACTGGAAGCAGGGTCTTTGTAGACAATCTGACTAGTCTGACTGGGATGGATGGATTAGAGGAGTCTACCAGGTTTGGACAACACTGGTAGAACACAGGGATCAGAATGCAGTGGGGCTCAAGGTTCAGAGAACTGGAGCTGAGCACTGGCTTGGAGTGTTCTGTCTTCCTGCCCCCTCAAGCGTGTGTGTGTGTGTGTGTGTGTGTGTGTGTGTGTGTGTGTGTGTGTGTGTGCGCCCACTAGCTCTTCCAGTGTCTTGCACCGGTGGCTCTGACTGCTTTAACCCTTCCCTTCCTGGGTGAATGAAACCCCTGTGGTACCTCAGCTCTACACTCCAGAAGAACTTCCTTCTCCTCCCTTGGGTCCATTAGCGTTCCCAGGGAAACTACAGACGGACTACTGTCTCGGTTTGGGTTTTATTGCTGTGAAGAGACAGTATGACCATAGCAACTCTTATAAAGGGAAACGTAATCTGGGGCTGGCTCACAGTTTCAGAGGTCCAGTCCGTTATCAACATGGCAGGAAGCACAATAGCCTGCAGGCTGACCTGGTGCTGGAGAAGGAGCTGAGAGGTCTGCATCTCAACCTGCAGGCAGCAGACGGAGACTGTGTCTGGAGGTGGCTACAGCATAGAAGTCAAGGCCTGACCCCGCAGAGACACCCTTCCTTCAACAAGGCTATACCTCCTAACAGTGCCACTCCCTATGGACCAGCATTCAGACACGTGAGGCTCCGGGGGCCATGCCTCTTTAAGCCACCACACTCCACTCCCTGACCCCCATAGGCTTGTGGCCATACCATAATACAAAACGCATTTAATCCAACTTCAAAGTCCCCATGGTCCATCACAGTTTCAGCCATGTTTAAAAGTCTCTTCTGAGATTCAAGTAATTTCTTAACTATAACCCCCTATAAAATCAAAATAAAAAAACAGATCATCTGCTTCCAAAATATCATGGCACGGGATATACATTACCATTCCAGAACATAGGGAAGGGGACAGTGAGGAAATAACAAAGAAGACAGAAACCTTCTGGGCAAAGTCCAGGTTTTTCATTCCCATGTCTGAGGTCAGCTTTGTTGACTGTGATATACTTCTATCTCTTGGGCTGGTTCCACTCCCAGTTAGCATCGCTCCTTGACAGGTACCCCACACCTCTGGCATCTCTAACCTCTTGGGGTCTCCAAGGCAATCCAGGCTTCCCCTTCAGAGCTTCATCAATGGCCTCTCAGGGTCTCCACGCAGGGACAGCCCTGCCACAGAAGGCTGACCTCTGCAGCACTCCTTAATCTCAGAGAGAGAGTCCACATCCTCTCTTTTTCTATCGTTGACTCTAAAGCCAGAACCACGTGGCTGAAGCTGCCAAGTTCTGCTGCTTGCTGGGGCTGGAACATGGCCTCCTTGTTCAATTACGTCTTCACCAGCTTTCTGTGTTCGATGGTTTCCTTCACGGTCTAAGCTTGGTTGTTTTGGAACTTCCTCTGTAGACCAGGCTGGCCTGGAACTCAGAGATCTGCCTGCCTCTGCCTTCTGAGTGCTAGGACTAAAGACCACTATATCTGGACCTAACCTGTTCTTTGGTTCTTTTTCACAAGATGGAAGCTCAGCTGGATGGGGTCTTCCCCTGAGGCCATCCCTTCCTTAATTCCGTTTAATATCTTTAATCCGTTTATCTCCTTGAACCAAGGATTTAGCCCTACTCCACTTCCTGGTGCCATTTTCATCTTTGAACGACCCTTTTCTTCCTTTCCCTCTACTCTCTGCTTCTCCCTCTGTCTCTCTGTGTCTCTATGTCTCTCTCTTTTTCTGAGGCAGGGTTTGTCTGTCTAATAATCCTGGATGTTCTGGAACTTGCTTTGTAGACCAGGCTAGCCTCGAACTCACAGAAACATGCCTGCCGCTGCCTCCTGAGTGCTGAGATTAAAGGCATGAGGTACGGTGACCGGCAGTGTTCTTCATAAGAATTCAGGGCGGAAGCCGTAGACCACGTGCTACCATTCTTCTCCTCTGAAACCTCGTGAGCCAGGCCGCAGTTCAAATCACCCTCAGCACCACTTTCTCCCATGGTCCTGCCAGGATGGCCCATTAAGTCCAGCCTTAACAATTCCACTGCTTTCCTAACCATAAGGCTCAAAACCCACATTCCTTTAAACAAAAGCATCGTCAGGTCTATCACAGCAATACCCCAGTCCTGGTACTAACTTCTGTCTTTCTTTAGGTTTTGTTGCTATGAAAAGACACCATGACCAAGGCTGCTCTGATAAAGGACAACATTCTTTCCTTTTGTTTGTTTGTTTATGGTTTTTCAAGACAGGATTTCTCTGTGTAGCCCTGGCTGTCCTGGAACCCATTCTGAGACCAGGCTAGCCTCTCAGGAGATCTGCCCACCTCTGCCTCCAAGTGCTGGGATTAAAGGCATGCATCAACGCTCCTGGCCAAGGTTTCCATTTCTGATTTCTTTCATTTATTTTTTCTTCCTTTCTTATTGTCTGTTTTTTTCTTTTCTCTTTTTCTGTCTCTCTTTTTAATTTTTATTATTCTTTTGCCTGCCCTTTGTAGAGTAGTTTCTGTAAGGAAGTCTTCCCCCCCAGCCCCCATCGCAAACACACAGGCCCTTAGGTTTGGTCCCAACTCGTGAAAAAAAGAAAAAAAAACCCTTTAATCGCAACTAAGAAGAAGAAGAAGAAGGAGGCCCCAGAAAAAAAGGCAGGCAGATCTCTCTGAATTTGAGGCCAACCTGGTCTACATAGTCTACATAGGTCCGGCCAGAGCTACATGGTGAGACCCTGTCTAGCACACACACACACACACACACACACACACACACACACACACACACACACACACACACAGAGACAGAGAGAGACAGACAGACAGAGACACCAGGGACGTCACTATGGGGACTCAGGGGAGGGTGAAGGAGAGAAAAGGTTCACACAGAAAGAAAAGATTTGGCTCAGTGGTAGAAGAGTCCCCAGCCCCGAAAGAAAAGAAAGGGAAGAAGAGAGCTGGATTTCTTTTTTTTTTTTTTTTTCCTTTTCTTTTTTCGGAGCTGGGGACCAACCCTAGGCAAGCGCTCTACCACTGAGCTAAATCCCCAACCCCTGGATTTCTTTTTCAAGGCAAGGTCTCATGTTGCTCAGGTTAGCCTCAAATGTGCTCTGTAGATGCCAGTGGATTCTGCCTCCACCTCCCTGGCACTAGGATTATGGAGGTGTGCCACCATGCTGCTTTACGCTGTGCCAGAGACAGAACCCAGGGATTAGTGGGGGCTAGGCAAGTGGGGTTTTTTTTTTAAGATAGATTTATTTATTTATTTATTTATTTATTATATATGAGTACACTGTAGCTGTCTTCAGACACACCAGAAGAGGGCATCGGATCCCATTACAGATGGTTGTGAGCCACCATGTGATTGCTGGGATTTGAACTCAGGACCTCTGGGAGAGCAGTCAGTGCTCTTAACCGCTGAGCCATCTCTCCAGCCCGAGGCAAGTGTTTTATCCCTGGGCCATAGCCATAGCCCTGGATCTTTTAGTGACTTATAAACACTCCACTTTATTTATTGTGCAGCTCATGTTCTAGCCTTGGCCACTGGAAGGTCTTCTCTTCTTGCTATTTCCAGCCTACTCACCCGGTCTCTCTGCCTCCATGCTCCTCCAGCTTGCTGTCCTGGAGGCCTTCTCAGAGCCTGGGATGTTGTAAATTTAAATACCCGCAGGACCCTCATCTTATTGAGACCATGGCTTTGCTCAAAGGTTCTGACCTCTGAGCTGGCAAGACGGTTCAGCAGGTGAAGATCCCTCCCACTGAGCTTGATGACCGGAGTCTGATCCTAGGGCCCCACTCAGAGGGAGAGAGAGACTCCCCGTGGAGTTGTCCTCTGACCTTCATATGTGCACTGTGTGCCAGGCTTGCCCGCCAGCTGTGGCATGGGCTCAGGAGAGCCAGTCCTGCCTCTTGCTGGCTGCTGCATGGTGGTGGCATGGAGGACCAGTGGGGGTTCAGGCTGACTAACTCAGCTACCATCTAAGCCTAGATCTGGGGCTTTGAGTTGGTTCACTCCAATATCTATGTGAAGGGGCCAGTCTTGTGGAATCATAAAACAGGACCTCCATGACTCTGGGCAACAGAAGGATATCCAAGAGGCGTGTTGATTCCAGGAGAGAGAGAGAGAGACAGAGAGAGAGAGACAGAAAGACAGAGAGAGACACACAGAGAGAGACAGAGAGAGACAGAGAGAGACACAGAGACAGAGAGACAGAGAGACAGAGAGACAGAGAGAGGCACCTGTATTTAAGTTCAGGTCTTGTAGTGCAGAGGCAGGCAAATCTCTGTGAGCTCAAACCCAGCCTGAGCTACAAGAAGAGAACTTTAAAAAAAAGTGTTATGTTGTTGTTATTTTGTTTTTTTAAAAGTCCTGACCTCAGAGGGCCCTGAGCTCCTTAGCTTACCGCTAGACACTGTATCTTTTAGTCTTCCTGGATATGCTATCCCAGCATAGCCACAGAGTGCCCAAAGAGGTCAGGGTTACACATCAGGGCTCAGCCCTAGGGTGTTCAGGGAGTGGGGGTGTGGGGGGGCCCTCCTGATTCCAGAACTCTGCATTAGCCTCTTATCCACCCCCACAGGTCCCCCAATTTCTGGACTAAGGAAACTGTAACAAGGTTTTTCAAAACTGACTGTTGATGCCTGGCTTTAGTCCCAAGTGCAGGGCAGAAGTTAGCCGGTGCTAGCCCAATCCTAGCACAGCTTCCGTCCTCCTGGGATAGATGGGGAAACTAAGGCCGAAGGACTTCCCCATGGTCACATAGTGGCAAATGGTGGCTGGGATTTCCCTGGTGGCCTGGGATATCAGAGTGTGTGTAGATTTTGTTTTGTTTTTACCATAATGAGGACTGGGGTGGGGGCTGGACTGAGTGTGCTAGGCAAGGGTTCTCTCCACCATAAACTCTGTCCCCACCCCCACCCTTTTTTATTTCATATTGAGACAATGTTACTCTACCTAAATTGCCCAAGCTGCTCTTGAGCTCTCTCCGTAGCCCAAAGGTCTTGAGCTTGTAATTCTCCTGCCTCAGCCTCTTAAGTAGCTACTGTGGTAGGCCTATACAACCAGGTTTCCTTAGTATTTTGCTTAAAACCTGCTGATCAGATGCGTCAGGAATCTCCTGTCGCTGCTGTTGGAAAGAACCATTGTAGAGTGGAACTGTCCAATCCGGCAATGTCTGAAGACTGTTCTAGAATAGCTAAGGTAATGATAATTACTCAAAAACATATTATGGGGTTGGGGATTTAGCTCAGTGGTAGAGTGCTTGCCTAGCAAGCGCAAGGCCCTGGGTTCGGTCCTCAGCTCCGGAAAAAAGAAAGAAAGAAAGAAAAACATATTATGGGGCATTCATTCTGCTTCACAGAAGCGTGTTCTTTAATATCTGTGTGTGTTGGGGGGCACACACATGCCATTCCACACATGTGGAGGTCAGAGGACAACCTCAGATGTCTGTCAATATCTTTTATCTCATCTTGTGACAGTGTCTTGTTCCCTGCGGTGTCGTCCAGGCTAGCTGACCTACAAGCTTCTGGAATTCTCCCATCTTGTCTTGTGAACACGGAAGATTACGGACGGGCCCTCCCTTGTCTGACTTTTATGGGGGTTCTTGGAATTTGAACTCAGACCCTCGTGCTTGCACAGCGACCTGTTTATCACGGAGCCATCTCCCCAGCCTACAGTAGAAGGATTCTATACACATTAATTTAATCCTATGGAGTAATCTAAATGTAATACTGTATCGTTAGCATTGCCAGATAACAGAAAGGAAGAGGGAAGTTCAGGGAGGTTAAGTCGCTTGCCTGAAGTTGCACAGCGCCACAGCTGCAGTCTGCTCCACAGGAGGTTCTCGATCTCCACCAAAATCCAGTTAAGCTTCCCCGTGCTTTTCCTGTTCAAAGGGTAGGGGCCCCGATCTGGGTAGTTTCTGCCCTGTCTGGAAGGACAGGATCTGCCACAGTAAGATGAGCATCCTGACAGGCTGGGATATGGAAGGACCTCTAACTCTTGCCCTACCTCTGTGCCCAGCTCAGAGTAGCTGCCCTGAGGTAACCCTGCCTGTGGGCATGTGTGGGTGTCCGTGGTGAAGCCACTGGAGGTTGAGCAGAACAAAGACACTTGCTGTTTGTTACATTCGAGAGATGCTGCGGAAGTCCGATGGCTGCAGAGGGGAAGTTCTGCAGGAGAAAGGTCTTGGGAACCAAGGGTGCAGTTCTTTGCCAGCAGGCTCTCCACAGAGCAGCGCCCAGCCTTCCAGGCTAGGACTTCTTTTCTGTCCCATCAAACGGGGCCAGAGCGCTTCCAGCAGTGCCCACCTCCAGAGAGAAGGGCTGGCGTTTCTCTTTGGATTGCTTCAAATTACCCGTCATAAGCAGTTCAGTTTATTTACAGTTTAAAGGGGACCTGAGGTAGCTTCCCCTAACACACACATGACAACAGTTAAAAATAGAGTGAGAGATCAGAAACCAGAGAGGGGAAGGCCTAGGCCACTGTCGGGAACTTGAGGAAAGAGAACAAGTCTACAATGCCAGACTTAGTTTGCATTTTCGGGTACCCCCCCCCACCCCAGTGAAAAGAAGGGATACCCTAAGTTCCTACGGTTAGGCTCTCAATAAAGAAGAGTATTTGGGTTTTTAAGAAGGTGGGATTTTCTTAGGCAAAGAGACTCACGGGGATAGGAAGGCAAGGAAGCGGGAGTGGAGGAGCTGGGAAAAGTTGGCTGCTTATTGACGGTGGCTTCCTCCAGTGACTGAGTGTCCTTATTAAGGATGAGACTTAATGATTGACATTAATTGTCCTGGGCTTCTGTGGGCATCAAAGAGGACCATGCAAAAGCACACAGGCTGGCCCATGGCAGCATCTTGCGTAGTAAAGGCATAATTTAGATCATTGTCACTCACTGGTACCCATTTTAAAAGGTTCTAGTGTGTTCGTACATGTGTGTGAGTTTATACATGTGTGAGAGAGATGGTGGTGGTGATGATGATGGTGATGATGGTGATGGTAGTGGTGGTGTTGATGGTGATGGTGGTGGTAGTGGTGGTGATAATGATGGTGATGATGGTGGTAATGATGATGATGATATAAACATGAAGTTCAGAGAACAGGGAGTCAGTTCTCTCTTTCCACCATGAGAGTTTGGGGGATTGAACTCAGATCTTCAGGGTTGGTAACAAATACTTTCCTCCACTCCAGTTCCCAGTCGGTTTTGTTTGTTTGTTTGCTTGTTTGAGACAAGGCGTCCGGGCTAGTTTTACGTCAACTTGACACAAGCTAGTGTCAACAGTGAGGAGGGAGCTTCAGTTGAGAAAAATGCCTTTATAAGAGCTGACTCTAGGCAAGCCCGTGGAGCACTTTCTTAATTAGTGATCGATGTGGGAGGCCCAGCCCACTGTGGGTGTGGCCTATTTTGAGCTGGTGGTTCTGGCTTCTCTAAGAAAGCAGGCTGGGCAAACCAATGAGCAACATCCTTCTGGGGTTTCTGCATCAGCACCTGCCCTGTTTGAGTTTCTGCCCCGACTTCCTATGATGCACAGTGATGTGGAAGTGTAAGCCGAATTAACCCTTTCCCCTTCGGGTCGCTTTGGTCACGATGGACGTTTCATCACAACAACAGTGACCCTGACTAAGATTAGTTGGTACCGGGATAGTGGGGTGGTGCTGTTGACAGACCTGACCATATTTGGGGGAAGATTGTGGAAGGACTTTGGAACTTTGGGCTACAAAAGTTCCACTAAGAGCTCTGTGGGAGCTTGGAGAGTGAGAATTTTGGGGCCAGTGCAAGCAATGGGAGGCCTGGCTTGTGGAATTTCAGACGAAAGTTTAAAGACTATCGGGGCTGTTTGGTTTTTTTTTTTTTTAAACTAAGATTCTGTCCTTCTGCGTAACTGGGGGTGAAGAGCCAGCTGTGGTTAACAAGAAACTGACACCGCTGAAGTGAAACCTTTGTGCTACTGTGACAAATGCTGCTGGTCAGCTGAAACCAAGAAATTAGCGTGATTGAGAAGAGACCAGCATCGTCGAGATGGAATTTTCTGGGAAGTGTTTCCTGAGAGCACAGAGAAGCTGTGGTTTAGAGGCAGCCATGGTTATACCTTGTGCTGGCAGTCAAACTTGGTCACGTGAGAGTCACCCAGGTGCTACTAGGGATTGTGGGGAGCAGTTGAGGCTCAGCCCTGTGGGAAGCCAAGAGAGGCCATTGGTGAAGGGGCAGCCTCAGTGACCATTGAAGGCTGGGAGATCAAAGAGGTTGTGCAAGACAATAAGCAGCGCCTCTCCAAGTCCTTGGCATCGCTTGTCTGCCTCCGGATTCCTGTCCTGTTTTAACTTTCTGTTTAGGCTTCCCACGGTGATGAACAGTGATGTGGAAGTGTAAACCGAATTAAAACCCTTTGGTCGTGGTGGTTTGTGACAGCAGTAGTAACCCTAAGACACCGGTTGTCACGCAGCCCACGCTGGCCTTGAGCTTGCTGTACTGAGGGGTGACTTTGTACTTCCGATCCTCCTATCTCCACCTCCTGAGTGCTAGGACACCAGGCATCTGCTACAGTGTTCAGTTTACGGTGCTGGGATCGAACCCAGGACTTTGCGCATGCTAGGCAAGCCCTCCACCAACGGAGCCACATCCCCAGCTCCCAGGAAGGCATTTTGGAAGTAGCAAATGTATTCCTCATCTGACTGTCTCAGGAAGAGCTCTATCAGGAGCAGTGTTTAAATCGCAGCCTCTCCAAAAGCAGCCTCAGGACTGGTGTTGGCACAACCTGTGGTCTCAGCCAGCACATTCCCTGTGACTTTCTTTCCCCATCCCTTTGCCGGGTTCTCCTTGGCTGGAGCGGAAACCTCTGCCATCATCAGATCCCATAGAGTGGAAGTCAGGCTGTGAGCTTGGATGTCCTAGTGAGGAGGACGTCTCGGAATAGATCTAACAGTCGCCTGAATGGTACCTGCCTTTCCATTCAACCCCTCAGAGTCTCCGGTTATGCCTGGAGCCTGCAGCCTCCCTCTGAGACAGCCCCGGCCCATACAGTATCTTGCAGCAAATCCTCTTTCCTTCCCAGACAGAAATGGAGTAATTTCTGATGATCCTGGTCCTGACCCTTCAGTCTCAAAGAGGCTGGGAGCAAGGACTTGCCAGCCTCCAACCATATCACACTGTATCTGTGGGGCCTTTCTAGAAGTCTCTAGAAAAAGCCTGTTCCCAAATACCCTGAGACTTAGGTCGGCCCTACTTGTTCATAGGAACAATAGTAACTATGTCATGGGAGTGGGACTTGCTTCTTGGTAGAGCTGTTCTTAAGCATGTTGAAGGCCACCAAAGTAATTATAACAAGAGTTTTCTGTGGGCATGGTGGCCCTGGCCTTTAAACACATCATTTGAAAGCTAGACACAGGTGGATCTCTGAGTTTGAGGCCAGCCTGGTCTATGTAGTGAGTTCAAGGCCTGGCAGGGATACATAGTAAGACCTTATCTTTAAAAAAAATTTTTTGTTTGTTTGTTTTTAAAGGTGCTTTAGTTCCTGGCCTGAGTTGAAAAGGATCATTAAGCAAGGTGATCCTAGAAAAGTAGGGAGCCCTGGTAATTGCAGAGAAGCCTGACTGTCAATGGGATTTGTTTGTTTATTCAAGACAGGCGACAGGGACAGGCTCACCTGCTGGACTGGAAACCATGGGATTAAAGATATGCTTCACTACACCCAGCCAAACACTGGATGTTCTTTATTTTCGAGATGGGGTCTCTTTAGCCCTCGCTGTCCTGGAACTCCACTGCTATACCAGGTTGGCTTTAAACAGAGACCTATGTGCCTCTGCCCAAGTGCTGAGATTCAAAGCAAGAGCAACCATGCCTAGCTGATGTTCTTTTTTTCTTTTTTCTTCCGGAGCTGGGGACCGAACCCAGGGCCTTGTGCTTGCCAGGCAAGCGCTCTACCACTGAGCTAAATCCCCAACTCTCTAGTAGATGTTCTTAAAGGACCTTTGAGACTTGGGGACTGCCTCTGTCACTCCTCTGAATTGGCTGCTAGAGCGCTCAGGACAGCAGCCACCCCTCCTGTCGTACTCCCAGACGGTCTAGGTTTTGTTTTTGCTTTGTTGTTGTTTTCTGAGTGACTGTGGCGGTGCCTAGGGCTCTCCGGACCTTTATTTGGCCGTGTGCTTTGCATCAAGAGAAGACTTTGTTTTTGAACAGTGCGAGCTTCTGTGGGGTTCAAGAGGCACCTGCGGCGCTACTCTTTGCAGGGCCCGCTAGGCTTGGGGCGGGGCTGGAGAGGCGTAGGGGACCAGTTGTTTTTCCTGTTATCTGTAGAAAGGAAACAAAGTGGGAAGTGGAGTGTGCGGACTGTCAGTAGGCGGCCCTGTCCCACTGCTCGCCCCGCCTCTAGCTCACTCGCTCCTTGCCTCGGGGCTGCCAGCTCCGCGGGCGCAGCTGCTGGACCGGTAAGTGCTCTCCATGGGATTCATTCATGGCAGAGGTGGGAAGAAGACTGAGTCAGAAGGTGGGAAGGGGGTTCGGGGAGCGCGGGGCAGCTCTCCCACTCGCTCCCAGCACGCACAGCCAGTGCGCCTTGAATTTGGGCGCCTCCTGGTGTCTGGCAAGTGGACAGTGGATCCCTCCGGAGCCAGTCTGCGGGGACCTGGGCCTGAGCTACCTTGGGGTCTGCACGTCCTCTGTGCCCGCATCCCCCTGTACCAGCGTCTCCCCTACACCTGTCTCTGTGCGCCCTGATCTCCGGACAGGGGCTCTCCAGTCGGGCAGTGAGGTCCGTGTTGTGTTCTAGGCGTCTGGATAGTGCGGTGAGGCTGAGCTCCAGCAGGGTTTGCCAGTCCAGGCGCTGGGACAGGGGAGCGACAAGATCCTCTGCACCCTGCCTGGCCCTGCGGTCCTCCTAGCCTCTTCACGGAGGGTCAGGACTGGCTAGGGGCAGACACTGACGTTTCTGGGCCCTCCTTCCCTCTCTCTCCCCCCACTGCCTGTGCTGCTTGCCGCAGAGTTTTGGACCCAGGTGAGGGAGGGCTAGATCACTACAGATCTGCGGCTGAGCTGGGGTTACGGCGGCAAAACCGCCTCCAGCTTTGCATTTCCGGACCTTTCTTTTGAAAAATACTCTTGCCGGTAAATCAGCCTGAATGGGGCCCTTTTTTTTTTTTAAATTTAGTTTCCTGTTCTTATTTATACTTCCTCCTCTGCACCTCATCCTTAAGAGATAGAGAGACCAGCATGACCTTTTGTGGGCCCCGGGATGGGGTTACTACTAAGGTGGCCGTCCACTTTCATAGCTCCAGAACCCAGGACGGGACTAATGGCAGAGGAGGACACGGGTACTCTGGAATTGGAGTGGAGGCTGGGAATGGGCTTTGCAATGTCAGGGTGTGAAGTGCTCACATACTGGGTGGGGCCTCGTCTAGTTCCCTTAACACCCCCCCCCTTCAGTTTGCTGATGGAATCTGGGGTCCTCTGAGCTGTCTCTGCCAGGAGCAGGGTCCTGTCAGCTTGCAGCCTCACCAGTCAGTGGAGCTTCTGCAGCAGACTTGAAGAAGCCCGCCCCCAAATGCCCTCTGAGACTCTGAGACTTGGGACACAGTCTTCAATATATGTGGGATGAGGAGGGAGGAGGGAGGAGGAGGGAGGAGGGAGGAGGAGAGAGAGAGAGAGAGAGAGAGAGAGAGAGAGAGAGAGAGAGAGAGAGAGAGAGAGCGGTTCCTTGGTTAGGAGTGGTTCACTATCTGCTCCAAAGGGACGTGGGAAGAAGTAAAATCATAATCCCAGTTCTCATCCCTGACACCAGAGGTTCTTGGCTGTTTAATTCTCCCACAGGGACTTTCTCCTACAAACTTGCCGGGTGTACGTACACACCTGCTGTGGGCTCCATCCCTGCTCTGGCTCAGCTGGGTTGAACTGATGCTCACTAAGGTCCCACCAGGACTAGAGACTATGCTAAGGACAAGGCAGGTAGGGAAAGCACAGGCTTCCGGCGATGGGCACGGGAGGGACAGGGATCCACAAATAGAAGAGCCAGAGTGGTCGCTGATGGTGAGAGGTGGCTTCCTGCTTTGCTGTGTTTTTCTTCAACTGCACGGTAGGAGAGGGAAGTGAATGTACAATGGATGAAGCAATTCCCCCTTTGACCGCTCTTTTCAAAATTATTTTTGCTTGGAGCAATTCCCCAGTTCGCCTCTGTGGGTCCAGCGCCCCAGCAAATGTTTGATTAAGACCGGACCTTAAGAAAGCGCCCGTGACTCCCCAGGGAACCCGTGCTTCCCAAGAGGTCTGATAGTAGGGCTGGTCCGGAAGGCAAGTGCCCCTGGAGGATGGGCAAGGAGAACCCCGAATAGGGCACGTGTTGCAGTAATGAATGACTAGCCGCCAGCCTGCAGGACAGCAGGAGCCTGGCTTGTTTGGGCAGTGAGAAAAGCACCAGCTTATCTGGAATCGGCGGACGTTGCAGGTCTCTGCTTGCTCCTGCTGTTCAACGATCAAACTGAATGAATGGTCGTTGAAGAGGCTGGTGGAATTCCCCAGCCATCATCTCAGAACCACGGCCGGTTTCAAGGTGGAAAAAAACATCAACCGGGAACCTCCCCAATCTCTCTTGGCACCCAAACACTGTGTGTGACTTTCTGTGGGGTGCACCAAAATACAGCTCGCTCTGCTCTCCCCCAGGGCCAGGGCCGTCCCTGGGAGCTAAGAAAGCTCCCCTTCCGGTTGAATATGCACACAAAGCCTCAAGGCTTTGAGGATGGGTGAGGGTCAGGCTGCTGCTAGAGAAAGGTGCTTGGGAAGGATGCTGTTTCCTGTGCTGGGTGTGTTGGCTCTGAGCTGCTGGTCAGCCAGATGGATGCGGCCAGCTCCATCCAGGAGCGCCTCTCCTGAGGGAAAATTAATTCCATTTGTAGAGAACTGGAGGAGAGTAGAGAGCAGAGGGAGAGAGACCCAAAAGGGGAGCCCTTTGCTTGGGGTTTCAGGTCCTATCGGGATGCTGGGTTGGTTCCCCGCTGTAACAAAGGAGCATCAGTTTTGTGCCTTAAAACAACAGATTTCTATTCAGGAACCAGAAGTTTGAAGTCAGAGCCCCAGCAGGTCCATGTCCCCTCCAGGACCTTAGGGTAAACCATGCCTCTCCTAGCTGTCAGTAGCTCCAAGAGGCCCTCCTTACTCATATACCTCTGTCCTTATAATGGTCATCTCCTCCTGTCTGTGTGGCTTGCTGTGTCTCTTGGAGGAACCCGTGCGGGAGGGAGTCATTTTGAACTTCGTTAGTGAAAGCCATTTAACTAATTAACGTCATTAGTCATAAAGTCATCCATTAACTTATGTATGGAAAGATACTTTCTCAAGGGCTGGGGAGCCGGGTTGGTGAAACATGCTTTACCTGAGTACTAGCCAAAGAGCCCATGTTTAGAAACATCCATGAAAACCAAGCTTGCTGGGTAACAGTCCCAACAGCGGGAATACAAAGACAGGAAGCAGATTGCAGGGACTCACTGGCCAACAGGCCAAGGCCAAGCCTAATTGGTGAGCTCTAGGCCAAAGAGAAACCCCGTCTTGGGCTGGCAAGATGGCTCGGTAGGAGAAGGTGCTTGCTGCCCAAAGATGCAAGCATGATGACCCAGAACCCAGATAAAGGTAGAAGGAGGAAACTGTCTCCACAGAGTTGTATTCTGACTTCCATGTGTGTGCTGTGGCACGTCCCACACTATGCACTGATGATGGTGATGATGAGGATGATGATGATGATGGTGGTGGTGATGGTGATGATGGTGGTGGTGGTGGTGATGATGATGGTGATGGTGATGATGGTGGTGATGGTGATGATGGTGATGGTGATGATGGTGATGATGATGATGACGATGACAATGACAACGATGATGATGATGACGACGATGATGATGATGGGCTGGAAAACTGAGTCAGGAAAGCACAGCACTTTCTGCTCTTCTAGAGAGCCAGTTTGGTTTCCAGTACCCACCTGGGACAGCTCACAGCAGCCTGTAACGACCCCTCCAGAGGAGCCAACGCCCCTTCTGGCTTCCACAGCTCCTGTGCTCAAGGCATATACACTCAGACACATCCATGTAAAATTTAAAAAAATCATGTTTTTCATTTCTTTTTCTTTCTTTCTTTCTCCCTTTCTTTCTTTCTCCCTTTCTTTCTTTCTCTTTCTTTCTTTCTTTCTTTCTTTCTTTCTTTCTTTCTTTCTTTCTTTCTTTCTTTTTGGTTGTTGTCTGTTTCTTGTTTTTTAAGACAGGGTTTCTCTGTGTAGCCCTGGTTGTCCTGGAACTCGCTCTGTAGACTAGGCTGGCCGGCCTCCACCTTTGATGAAAGGTGTGTACCATTTCTGCCCAGCAAAAATATTAAAAATATTAAGTAATAATACCCTGTCTTACTAGGCAGTGGTGGTGCACACTTTTAATCCAGTACCCTGGAGGCAGAGGCAGGTGGATCTCTGTGCATTCAAGCCCAACCTGGTCTATAAAGTGTGTTCCAGGACATCTAAGTCTACACAGAGAAACCCTGTCTCCTGAAACCAAAAATAAATAAATAACAGACAGTGTTCCTGAGGGACAGTACCGAGGTCTTTGTCCAGCCTGTACACACATGCACACATGTACATAAACACGAACATTTTTTTTCAATCAATGTCGAGATTCGAGAGCAGAGACACCCCTGAGAGCCACTGGCCGGCTCACCAGAGCAAAGGGAGGATTCTGTATAAGTTTTCCAAGGAAGATGCTGGTGTTATCTTCTTACTCGTGCCCTGCCCTGCCTCTTCTGCAGGGTGACCTTAGACTGGTGTTTCAGTTCCCAGTGATCGATGCTGTCCCAAGTATCCTTTCTGCTTCCCCTTCCGTGGCTTTGTGACTAGCATCAGCTTTCTAGTCAGTTCTTCTGAGAGGCATGTGTGAGACTCCCAGGGAGGGGATGGGAGCCCTTGTGTACACTTCCCTCCCTCTCTTTCCTGTACCCCTCTCTGTCTCAGGTTGGTGCCTTCTCTGTGGCCAGAGGAGGTGACCGTTGCCCCTCTCTGCTGCTGAATCCCCATGTCCTCCTCGGGAACTGTAATTTGCCTGGCAGATTCAATGAGGTGTGGCTTGTGGTGTTTGAAGGGATTTGGGGAGCCCCCATTACTGAAGCTAAAATCCAGAAGCAAGAGGGAGTGTGATGGGTGAGGGCGTCTCCAGGGGCCCTGCCGGGCCACTCTGTTCCCTTGGCTCTACATGGGAAATTGTTTTTCCTTGTTGTGGAGGCTGGAGCAGTGTGTTCTTAACAGGGAAGGGAAAACATTCCCTGTTGTTGAGACGAGGAAGAGGAAAGGAGCTAGGAGAGCCCCCTTTACCCCAAGCATGGACTCCCCCTTCCCCACTTTAGCCCCTGATAACTGCTCTCTTGTCTTTAAGACCTTGACAACTCTAGGTACCTCATGTAATCCAGTAATGTACAATAATATGGCCTCATCTATGAGACAGGGTCTCAGGGAGCTCAGGTTGGCTTCAAACTCACTACATAGCCGAGGATGGCCTTAAACTCCTGATCTCCTTGATGACAGGCTTCACTCACCATGCCCAGCTAGGCATGTGGGGTGTGTGTGTGTGTGTGTGTGTGTGTATTTAGGTGCACACACGTAGAGGCCAGGAGACAGTCTGTCTACCATTCTTTCTCCCTTATTCCCTTAAAACAGAGTCTCAGCCAGGCAGTAGTGGCACATGCCCTTAATCCCAGCACTAGGGAGACAGAGGCAGGAGGAGCTCTGTGAGTTCGAGGCCAGCCTGGTCTTCGGAGGGAGTGCCAAGACAGCACATAGAAACCCTGTCTCAAAAAGAAAGAAAGAAAGAAAGAAAGAAAGAAAGAAAGAAAGGAAGGAAGGAAGAAGAAAAGAAAAGAAAAGGAAAGGAAAGAAAAGAAAAGAAAAGAAAAGAAAAGAAAAGAAAAGAAAAAGACAGGGTCCCTAGATGAACCTGGGCTTTTCTCTAGACTTGCTGGCCATTGAGCTCCTGGGATCCATTTATCTCTCTCCCCACCAACATCAGACTTACGGGCTGTCTTGACCATGGCCGGCTTTTCTATGGATGCTGGGAATTCACACTCAGGGGTTCGTGTTTGCACAGTGAGCACTTGTGCCCACTGAGCTGTCTTCCTAATCCCCTGTAATTGACTTTTTACGTGTTGTAACCTAACAGTTTTCCATGTTACTTCCTACCCTAGTGGTCCTTGGTGCAGCATACATCTCTAAAGCAGGGGTACCATAGGCTCTGATGGAGCCTTCAGGGAGGGACCCTTATGCTGCTTCCAGACCTGTCCGCCCATGTCACAGTCCCTATCCCTAAATCTGTGACTGAAGTTTTCAGGCACATGGCCTTCCTCATACTCTGGAATGACTACATCAGAGACAACGTGTCTGTCTCTAGAAGCGAGGCCGATATACCACGGCTTCAAGACCCTCTCTCCATCACTGAATATCACCGAGAGACAGGTCTTGCTAACCCTCTCAAGGGTAATCATTTACGATGAAGTTCTTTGCCAGCGAGTTTAAGTAGCTTGCCTTCTGGAGTGGCTGAGTTCACATTGCAACCTTCTTCTCTCTTGCTTCCTGGCTGAGTGGCCTCTGATAGGTTGCTTGACTCCTCAGGTGTTCTGTAAACTCTGTAAAACAAAGTTGATGGGCTCTGCTCCAAGGCAGATTAAGTGAGACAAATTAGGTTAATAGTGCCAGGCACACAGTGTCATCTGTTCCCAATTATCATTTGTTCCAAGTTGCCATTTTGCTCTCAAGATTCACCATCTTGCTCTAAGAAGGAGAAATGATAGACCCCTAAGCCAAAGGGAGAGTGACTTCCACAGAGGCATCAGCTGCCAAGGTGGGGTCGATGATCTTAGAGGGCGGGCCAGCAAAGCCTTTCTGTCCGAATGGACTGTCCTCTTGGTTAATCCTTGGCTCTCTGGCTGGATTTGGGTGGTGGTGGTTCTGGGGCATTAAACAAGCCTGCGGCAGGGCCATGTGTGCCTTCCAGAGTAGATAGTTTTGATGGACCCTGGCCTGATGGAGCCTGGGTCCCCTGTGGTCTTGCAGCCTCTGTGGTGTGGAAAGTACAAATAAGGGTTATGAATGGTTCTTGTCAGGAGCAGAATTCATCTTGGGAACTGTTCTACTGTTTGCGTGCACGAACCCCATTGTGCGGTTTGAGAAGCCCAGGTCAGGGCTGGGATGTTAAGAGGTAGTGTTTGCTTCTCGTGCCTGTGTTTGTTTGTTCCCACCACCGCATAAGCCCGTCCCAGTGGCGTACTCCTATAATGCCAGGTCTCGGGGGATGGGTACAGGAGGATCAGAATTTCAAGGTCACCCTTGGCTACATAGCTGGTTTGGGGCTGGCTTAGGTTACAGGAAACCCTGTCTCAAAGCAGATAAACTGAAGTAGGCCTAGGAATGACCCAGAGACTTCAGAAACCGGAACCTAGGGCTTGGGCACCAGCCCGGCCTTTTGCCCATGGTGCCAGTTCCTGAAGGACATCTACTCCACTCCACATACACTTTTTTGTTGTTGTTGTTGTTGTTTTGTTTCTGTTTTCATTGCTAGGGACAGACCTCAGGGCTTTGCACATTCTAGGCAAGCTGTCTACTACCGAACTACACCCCTAGCTCTCCTAAAGCCCGGTATTTTACTTTTTAAAAGCTCGCTCCTTTTAGAAGTGGGTGTGCGTGGGTGGATGAGTGGGTGTGTGCCCTCAAAGGCCAGAGGCATCAGATCAGAGCTGGAGCTCCAAGACAGCCGTGAGCTGCCTGACACGGTTCCCGGGAACTGAACTCGGGTCCTCTGCAGAAGCAATATGTACTCGTGAGCCATCTCTGTCTCTCCAGCCCACTGAAGCCTTCTAGAATGAAGAGGCCCCTGATTTCACCTCCAGTGGGTCCCAGGCAGCCTCAAGTGGGCAGGGTGTAGCGCGGAACGCATGCGCAGGTGTTCCTCTTTGAGGCTGACCCGCTGCTGCTGATGAAGGAAGAATATATAACTAGGACCTTGTTCTCACCTAGTCTGCTTCATGGGAAATTTCTTCTGAGGGGAATCCCACCAAAACCCCCTGCTTTCCCCACCTACTTCTCCATCTAAAAACAATTCCAAAGAGGTAAATATCCTTTACTTTCCGAGTCGACAAAAGGATAGCGTGTGCCTCTGCTTCTGGGGGCTCCCGCATCAGGGGTGAATCATCCTTTGGGAACTTTTCTCCCTGTGGTGTGTCCGGACAGGTATTCGAATGAGGTGACTCACCTGTCATTTGGAAACCAGTCAACTGTGGTTTGAAGTTTTTGTTCAGCTAAGTGAGGCACATCTAACGAGTGGCCATTGTCTGAGACACCCAAGGTTTTCCGGTGTCTGGTGGGCTGTGCTCGGTGTCTGGTGGGCTGTGCTCGGTGTCTGGTGGGCCGTGCTCGGCGACAGCAGATGGAAACAGCCCCTTGATAGTAGTGTTCAGAGCAAGGGCCTCGGAATTAAACAGATGAAGGCTAGCAATTTAGCTCAGTGGGACAGAGCAATTGCCTAGTGTGCCTGAGGTCCTGGGCTTGAATTGATCCTTAGCATCGAAAATGTGTGAGAAAGAACGAGAGCTGGTGAGATGCTCAGTGGGTAGGGATGCTCGCTGCCGAGTCTCATGGCCTGATTTGTTCCCTAGCAATGCATGGTGGGAGAGAGGATGGTTTCCCATAAGTTGTCCTCTGACTTCCAACCACCCGGTCGGTGACATTCTCATGTCTGTACCCACAAACATATACATAGATAAATGCAATCCAAAAAAGAGTTAGACAGGTAGACTGGGCATAGCGGCCTACGCCTGTAATCCTGGCACTCAAGAGGCTGAGGCAAGAGGATCGGGAGTTCGATGCTCACCTAGGTTACCTAGCAAGAGGCAGGTGGTTCACAGACTTAGATACTTAACATGTTATGTGAACTCCATGAGTGTGTGAGCCGACAAGGTTTGGTCTGAAAAACTGGGCCTCACGGAGTTTCACTGGTTTGTCCTGATGGTCAGATATGATTGAACCTCGCGCAGCTTACGGCCCCACGAAAAGCTCTACATTTTCTGCCACTTGAAGTCTGAATCTTTAGGGGCCCACGCTGTGGCAAGGAATGGTGCACGAACAACAGGCGTGCGTGCCACACGTTATGGCTGAAGCTCGCACGGTGTGGTGTGAGCGCCAGCCTTTTGCAACTCGATAGTGTGCCCGAGACGATGTCTGTCTGTAGCTCTAACACATGGGCGGACTACTTCAGAAGCGGCCGCGCGGGATCCCCGGGCACGAGGCTTGTGGGAAAGAGCTGGGAAACGGTTGAGCAGCTGGAAGTAACCTTGACCCAGATGAACCAATCTTCTCCAACTTTCCCAGCCACTCCTCTGGCCAGAGGAGATGTTCTGTATAACCAGGGTCGGTGACATCGACCCGCCCCCACCGTGACCTTGCTTTGAAGCTTCAGGCCCTATTTTAAAACTGACATTAATTTTACATTCTCTTCCGTGATGCGTGTATGTTTATTTTACTATAAAGAATATTTCTTGGGGCTGGAGAGATGGCTCAGCGGTTAAGAGCACTGACTGCTCTTCCAGAAGTCCTGAGTTCAATTCCCAGCAATCACATGGTGGCTCACAACCATCTGTAATGGGGATCTGATGCCCTCTTCAGGTGTGTCTGAAGACAGCAACAATGTGCTTATATATAATAAATAAATCTTTTTTTTTAAGGAAAGAAGTTTTAAAAGATACTAAATACTGCAAGGATATGGAGGTGGTCACGTCTTCTAAGAGTTATGGACTGATGTGTTCTGTAGTGCATATTAGATTCTATATATATGTGTGTGTGTGTGCACATAGCATATATAATAAACATTACATATTTACTATTAAATATATTTATTTAATATTAAATAAATTTTATTTAATATTATATTATTACATTTTATATAATAAATACACTATTATATTTATATTACATGTGTAATATTTATAGAGCCATCCGTGACACTGCACATGTATAGTATATATTTTTAATTCAAGTTACTTATAAAAACTTGGAATGTGGGGTTGGGGATTTAGCTCAGTGGTAGAGCGCTTACCTAGGAAGCACAAGGCCCTGGGTTCGGTCCCCAGCTCCGAAAAAAAGAACCAAAAAAAAAAAACTTGGAATGTACAAATAAGGAAGAAAAAGTACAAAATAAAGAGAGGTATCGGCCTGACCCCCCAGGTAGGGACTTCATAAAACTTGCTCTCTCACACAGGAAATAGCGCATGATGGCTCACCTGCATATAGACATTGATCCACACATCTCATCCAGGATTCCCAACACTACAGAGCCAGCCTATGTGATACCACCGCCTAGTAGGCTGGCTCACCTGCTGTCCTAGCACAATGGAGGTCTTTGATAACTATTATCCAATCCACAGACTCTTGAGACATCACCGTTAAGATACACTGTGTATTGTGATGTGTCCATCTGCTCAGCACAAGTACAGTGTTTGCTTCTAGGTGACTGAGAATGGACAGTCCTGGGGTGAGGCACCCCCATTTGGGTTCCACACCCCTCTGTTCCAGCACCTTGACCTTACTGAAGCTTTGGTGGTTGAGTTTTATGTTATTTATTTATTAGTTTTCAGATTTATTTATTTTATGTGCATGTATGTAAGCTTGGGAGTATATATGTGCACCATGTGTGTGAAGGAGGTGTCCACAGAGGCGCCCAGGAGAGGGCATTAGATCCTCTGATGCTAGACAACAGGCAGTTGTGAGCCATCATGTGTCTGGGGGAGGGGAAGGAGAGGTGGAGATGGAGGGGGTGGGTGTATTTAGATTACAGCACCAGGCTAGGATCAAGCTTTTAACACAGGCCTGATCCATGACAGTACTTCCCTGCTAACTGGTATTTAACATGGGGCTGGGTGTGTGTGGGAGGGCGTGGGGGTGGTGAGGGGGGTGGTGCTTCCTGCCGTTATTCCACAGGTCACCTGCTCTCTAAGGACAGCTCTGTGACAGCGTTTAGCTTAAATTTTGCCAGGCTCATTTAAAAAACAAACAAAACAAAACAAAAAGACCCCAGCAGTTGCCACAACACATCTCTAAAATGATTCTAGAAAATTAGGTCCAGAAACCCACCCCGGTGCCCTTTGGAAAGGAACTGGAAACATTGTTCATTCAGCTCATTACTCTAACTTTCCCCTCCATAGGAATTCACAGCCCGCCCTTTCCACAAACAGAGCACTTTTTCCCACTCAGGGATGACACAAAACTCCCCTGTGAATACTTGTAGAAGCTGCCTGTGTGCGCCGTGGATCCCTGTTCCTGAGTCCAAGGTCACCCGCCGTGGGCTGCTGCTCCTGTCCTGGGCCAAGCACTGAGCAGAGGAGAGCTTAGCAGGTGTCTTCAAAGCCAAGTCTATTCCAGAGCCGGAAACACTAGTGGTTTCTTTTTGTTTGTTTGTTTGTTTTGTTTGGTAGAATCTTGAAAGAATGAACAACGCCTACACAAGCCTCATTTTCCTCGGCTGCCCACCCACTTCCGTGCCCTGAGTCACAAACTCTGGGAGCCTCAATTAAGACAGACCTGTGGTCAGAGCTTAGGGACTTTACCCCAGAGGAGAAGGAAGCTTCAGGTCCTAATTAACTTGGCTTTTTAACTACAGTTGAGTGACTTTTTGAGTTAACCCGGAGGGTGAGATTTCAAAGCTTAATGAAACTGTGTGAAGTAGAGGGAGAGAGAGGACTCTTGTAATTAGGTAAAAGTATCGAGAACAGAGTAGCACAGGACAGGCATGCACCTCCGGTCCCAGCTACTCAGGGAGCTGCTGCAGCTGGTTCGCTGACACTCAAATTAGAAACCAGCTTGGGGGGCAAACACAAGTGAAGACACTGTTTCTAAACAAAACAAAACAGTATAGTGAGGTCATGTGAATAAATATAAAAATCTTGTCTCTTTGAGGGGGGGACTGGCTGGTTTTGCATCACCTTGACACAAGCTAAAGATATCAGAGAGGAAACAACCTCAGTTGAGGAAATGCCTCCATGAGATCCAGCTGTAGGGCGTTTACTTAATCAGTGATCAAGGGGAGAAGGGCCCTGCCCATGGTGGGTGGGTTCATCCCAGGGTGGTCCTGTGTTCTATAAGAAAGCAGGCTGAGCAAGCCAGGGGGAGCAAGCCAGTGAAAAGTACTCCTCTGTATCGGCTCCTGCTTCCAGTTCCTGCCGTGAGTGAGTTCCTGTCCTGGTTTCCTTCAGTGCTGGACTACAAAGTAGAAGTGTAAGCTGAATAAACCCTTTCTTCCCTTATTTATTTATTTATTTATTTATTTATTTATTTATTTATTTATTTATTTATTTATGGTCATGGTTTTTTTTTTTTTTTTTTTTCTATTTTTCGGAGCTGGGGACCGAACCTAGGGCCTTGCGCTTGCTAGGCAAGTGCTCTACCACTGAGCTAACTCCCCAACCCCTTTGGTCATGGTTTTTATTACAGCAATAGAAACCCTAAGACAAGCAGATACCAGGAGGGGGTATTGCTATGACGGACTTGACCGTGTTGTTTTGGAGAGGATTGTGGGAGGACTTTGGAATTTTGAGCTAGGAAAGTCACAGTGAAGACGATGGGGGCCTGCCTTGTGACGTTTCAGAGGGAAGCCAAGGCTCTTACCAGTCTTTTGTGTGAAGAATTTGTGATTCTGGGCATCTGGGGCTGAAGAATCACTGATTAACCAGATACCAGAACTTGTAAAGGAAACCTTTGCTTTGCTGGGAGACTCAGTGCTGGTCAGTTGGAGCTGAGAAATTAGCGGTGATTAAGAGGAGACCAGCATCCGTGAGGTGAAAGCTTCTAGAAGGCGTTTCCTGAGAGTTAACACACAGAAGCTCTGTTCCAGAGGCAGCCTGTTCCTCAGGCTGGCCTCGGAGCTTGGAGTGTAAGAGTCACCAGGTGGTGCTTGTTTTGAAGTCTTGAAGGGGTCATGGAGAGCAGCTGAGGCTTGGCACTGAGAGAGGCCAGGGGAGGTGAACAAGGATTGAAGGGATCCTACAGAGACATTGAGGCTTGGCCCCGGAAAGAGACCCTGTGAGATGCTGTTGGTAAAACCGAAGCCCAGTTGCAGTAAGGGACCCCAGCAGTTTAGGAGATGCCAGTACCGTGGGACGACCACGGAGAACCTAGAAAAGCAAACCCGTGTGTGCTGCAGAGCGGGGAGCTGGAGAAGTGACCCAAGTCCTGGGATTTAGCCCAGGAGGCAGCGACTAGATCCCGACATTGGATGGTTGGAGATTGGTTTTGCTTTGGTTTGATTGTGACTGTGCCCTGATTTTTTTTTTTTTTTTTCATCTTGAAATACGATATTTTACTGGAGCCCACAGTCGAGAGAATGAAATACGGTTGAATTAAAAAAATATATATCTTTGGATTTTAAAAGATTGAGCATTTTTAAAGAGACTGAAATTTTAGTGTGTTTGAATTTGTAAAAAAAAAAAAAAACTGGGACTTTAAACTTCTGTCTTTAATGTGAGATCTTCGGGAGGAATAAGGAAGGAGGGGTTGTGGCTTCATAGCGATGTGTCTGTCAGGTTGATAAGGGGTCAGTTGTACTGGCTGGGGAAAGGCTTCCCTGAGACCCAGCTGTAAGGCATTTTCTTTTTTTTTTTTTTTTTTTTAATTAGTGATCTTCAATGGGGGACATCCCATGGTTGTGGATGGTCCTGGGTTCTATGACCTCTGGAAGAGATTGAGGGCTGAGAGATGGCTTTTCAATTAGTGATTGGGGGCACTTGTGACTGCCTGGGTTCCATAAGGTCCTGAGTTCAATTCCAGGCTGGAGAACCATGGCTCACAACCATCTGTAATGGGATCTGATGCCCTCTTCTGGTGTGTCTGAAGACGGCTATGGTGTACAGTGTAATAAACTAATAAATCTTAAAAAAAAGAAAGTAGATTGAGCAAGTCTCGGGGAGCAAGCCAGTAAGCAGCACCCCTCCACGGCCTCTGCTTCCGGGCTCCTGCGCCATTCGAGTTTCTGTCCTGGCTTCCCTCAGTGATGGACTCCACGTGTAAGCGGAGCAAGCCCTTTCCTCCCTGACTTGGCTTCTGGTCATGGTGTTCCACTGCGGCAAGAGGAACCCTGACTAAGATGGGTAAATCTTCACTGCCCTCCTGCTTTCCCATTAGAATTTAAAGATTTATTTATTTTACGCATATGGGTCCTACGTCTTAACCTCCGAGCCGTCTCTCTCCAGCCCTCTGATTAGCATTTAAAACACATCTAACACACTTTACCGTAGCTGGGTCTGATCTTCCCCGACTTTATCCTCGTGGTGCTTTTCATTCTGTTGCTGTGACAGACGCCATGACCAAAAGCCACTTAGGGAAAGAATGGGCTTATTTTATTTTAGAGGGTAAAGTCTGTGGTGGTTTGAGTCAGAATAGCCCCCATGGGCTCATATATTTTAATGTTTGGTTATCGGGGAGTGGCATCGTTAGTCTGTCTTAGTCTGTCTATTAGTCTTCAGAATTTATAGAATGAATATATATGTATATATAAATATATTTATGTATATATACATATATGCACAAATAAATATATTTATTTATACATATATATGTATATATACATAAGTATGTATATATACATAAATATACACACATATACATACATATATACACATGTGTTTATTTATGTATATATGTGTATATATGTATGTGTACATATACACATATATGTATGTATAGATAGATAGATAGATAGATATATGATTTATTAAAGTGACTTACCAGCTGTACTCCAGCTAATTCGATGTTGGTTGGCTGTGAACAGAAAGTCCAACAATCCAGTAGTTGCTCAGTCCCCAAGGCTGATGTCTAACTAGTTTTCAGCATGTGCTGGAATCCCAAAGAAGTAGGCTCTAATTCAGTGGATCTCAACCTGTAGGTTGCGACCCTTTGTGTGATCAAATGATCCTTTCACAGAGCTCACCTAAGACCATTGGGAAACACGTGTTTACATTATTACTATTCATAACAGTAGCAAAATTTCAGTTACAAAGTAGCGACAAAAATAATTTTATGGTTGGGGGTCAGCACAACAAGGAACTGTGTCAGGAAGGTAGAGAGCTGCTGATCTAAAACCTGGGAAAGAATGGACGGTCTAGCAAGGGGAGAGCAAGCAGACAAAGAAGCTTCCTTCTTCCATGTTCATATAGGTTTCCAGCAGAAGGTGTGCCCCAGATTAAAGTTGTGTCTCTAGCTCCAGATGTATTCAAGTTGACAACCAAGAATAGTCCTCACATAGTTCCTCATTGAGGGAGGTCAAAGCAGGAAGCAAGGTAAGAATCATGGGAAAATGCTACTTGCTGTTTCCCCATCTCTGGTTTGCTTTCTCACAGGTTCATGCCTAGCTAGTTTTCTTTTCTTTTTTTGGTTCTTTTTTTCGGAGCTGGGGACCGAACCCAGGGCCTTGCGCTTCCTAGGCAAGCGCTCTACCACTGAGCTAAATCCCCAACCCCCTTAGCTAGTTTTCTAATACAGCTCAAGGACCACCTGTCTAGGGAATGGTGCCACCCGTAGTGGGCTGGGCAGTCTGGATAATCTACCACACACATCAACCCCCTTCCCCCTTCTCAGGTGACCCTACACTGTGTCCATGACACACATCTACCCACTTCCCCCTTCTCAGGTGACCCTACACAGTGTCAAGTTGTCAATGCTCAAAAGAATAAATAGTCTCTTCTCTTGTCTTATCTGAGCACACCTAGGAATGCAGATGCCACTTTGAGTAGGAAGAAGCCTGCAGGACTCCTGCAGGGAAGGCAGTGGGGATTCAGACAGGCTGCTAAAAGAGGCAAGATTGTGTCACACTTTGGTGACCTGGAAGTGTCAGGACAGAGAGGGGGAGGAGTGATGGATGGAGCCGATAAACTTCTTGAGTGGAACAGGGGCTCCCATGAGTGGAAGTATTTGGTTTCCTGTTCTTAGGCTAGGATATTTGCAGAGAATTGGCTCCTTTTGGAGCAAACAGAGGGGTGGAAATCTAATTGTCTCTGTTTACACTTGAGTTTTGACAGTAATGAAACTCCTAGATGAGTGTGTGTGTGTGTGTGTGTGTGTGTGTGCGTGTGCGTGTGCGTGCGCACATGTGGGAGTCAGAGGTTAACAATGGATATATCTTCTACATCCTAAGTTTTATAAGCACCTCCAAGAAGCCTGGCTTCTCTCCAGACTTTGTTTGGCTTCTAACTTTGTTGTATTATTGTCGTTGGGAGTAGGGCACGTGCCACTGTGCACGTGTGGAGGTCACAGGACCGCTTTGTGAAGTTGTCGTTCTCCTTCCACCATTAGAAGGGCTCCAGGACAAACACAGGTTGTTCGGCTTGCAAGGCAAGCCTTTACCCACTGAGCCCTCTCTCTCTGGACTTTTTAAATTTTTTTTAAAATGGTTCCTATCTTTCCTGTATTTGCCAGCATAGTTTGAACACATTTCTGTGATATACATAGGTCACCTTTTTTTGTGGGTTTTGCCGTTTCAAAGAAATCCTATATTTTCCTCTGGGACTCCAAGAGAAATTAGTACCTGACTGCGTGCACTGTTTAGACCCCAAACCAGTCACGGGCTTCCATTGTTAAAGAACATCTTGCCTTTGAGCTTGATGTCCACTCAGACCCATGCTTTGGTAGGGGGAGCTAAATTGGGGGGAGGGGTAACACTATGCAAGGACTCGGCTCCTGTGGGGGTGGAGGGCAATAACTTTTCTTAATCTGGGTGGCCTAGGAGACCCAGACTTCATACCTTGGAGATTTTAGGCAGCTCTGTTCCCAGATGTGCTTGTAGACTCTAAGGGAAGGGGGAGACTCCCAGGGTCAGGGGCCCTAGGGCTTCGGGTTGGCCACACCCAGTAGTCCTGGTTCCAAAGATCCAGAGGTTGGCTTGTGAACAGCACAGCTGGATGCTTGAGGCCTTAGGGCAATATGTGCCTTCCCTGTTCATGTTAATACACAAACATATATGTATATGCCTGGGGAGTTGTCTTGTGAAACCAGGTTTCACTGTATAGCCCTGGCTGTCCTGGAATTCCCTGTGTAGGCCAGGCTGGTCTTGAACTCACAGAGATCCACCTGCCTCTGCCTCCCTGCTCGAGAGCTGGGATTAATAGGTTGGCCCCATGAAGCTCAGCTGGTGATTATTTTTTTTTAAAGACATCTAGACATGGTACTGGAGATGAATTGCATCCTGTCCCGCCTAATTCTCCTTCTAGGGTGCTCCAGGCAGAGCTGCTGGGGGCCGTGGGAAGCTCCTGGCCTGGGCTTTGTGACTCTTGGCTGGGGACCTCCCACATCCTGGCCATCTCAGCAGCCTAGTCCTCCCATGCTGCGCTTAGCGATTCCTGGGAACTTCTGGCCAGCTTTTGTCTTCTTCCCTCTTTGTTAACTCTGGGATGTTCCTCTGACTCTCAGCAACGAGGACCAGTGAGAACTAGCCTCACCTGGGGCAGTCGTGGGCCTAGAGCCCCTCCCTCCTCTGAGCTTCACTTTCCCCAAAGGCTTAAATCTAAGAACAGTGTAAGAGGACAAGACAAAGCAAGTGAAGTGGTTCATGGGGCCAGTGCGAAGTCAAACCGGTTCCATGCTAGCACTGCTGTCAAAGCCATGTGAACTGGGCCTGCAGTCCCAGCTCTTGAGGAGGCTGAGAATTTCAGGGTCAGTCTGGGTGACCTGAGTGAGACCATCTCAAAACTCGGGAGGTAGCAGCAAGCAGATTTCTGTGAGTTCGAGGCTAGCCTAGTCAACATAGTGAGTTCCAGGCCAGCCAGGATCTCAAACAGGGAGCTCCTGTTTCAAGTCAAGTGTGTGTGTGTGTGTGTGTGTGTGTGTGTGTGTGTGTGTGTGTAAGTAATATATATATATATACACACATATATATATATATATATATATATATATATATATAGTTTTAAAAAGGCTGGGGTGGGCTATAGAGATGGCTTCAGTGGTTAGAGCACTGACTGCTCTCCCAGAGGTCCTGAGTTCAAATCCCAGCAACTACACAGTGGCTCACAACCATCTGTAATGAGATCTGTTGCCCTCTTTGGTGTGTCTGAAGAGAGTGACAGTGTATTCACTTCTTTAAATAGGCTAGGCACACAACAAAGCCCAGTAGTAAAGTAAAGCAAAACAGAAAGGCTGTGCAGATCGTATGTGGATGGGAGGGTGCCCCGGGTTTCCTCATTCACTGCTCCAGGGAGAACAATCGATACCTGCCCGTATGGGTTCCTGGGTGGAACCTCAGCCCTAGTACAGCGTTGCTTTTGTAAGGAACTTAGATGTGTTGAGTAAAAGTCTGGGTAAATCACTTATTGCTAATTCCATGTGGGGAACTCCCATGGGCAGACCACCTGCTAGGAACAACCAGCATGCCAGATCTGAGCCCAGAGTCAAGACTGGGGACTGCCTGATACTTGAGGACAACAGCTCCAGGTCTGACCCAGATCTGAATGTTCTGCCCTTCCAGGTGATGTCCTGGAAACCCACAGAACTGAATCCATGTTTTTGTTGTTGTTTTCTCCTCAACTTGATGCAGCTCATAGTTATCTGGGAAGAGGAACCCCAATTGAGAAAATACTTCTCACATGTTGCCAGTAGGCAAGTCTGGGGGAGGGGTTACTTTCCAGATTAATGATTGATGGAACCCAGCTCAGTAGGGGTGGTGACACTCTTGGGTAGGTGGTCCCAAGCAGTCCTGAGAAAGCAGGCTGAGGAAGCCGGTAAGAGCATTTTTCTGTGGCTTCTGCTTCAGTTCCTGCCTCTAGGTTCCTGTCTTGAGTTTCTGCCTTGGTTTCCCTTAATGGACTGTGACCAGGGATATGTAAGCCAAATAAACTCTCTTCTGCCCAAATTGCTTTTTGTCATGGTATCTTATCAGAGCACTACAAAGCAAGCTAAGACAAGAGACTGGGTAGACGACTAGGTCTCCCTTTATAAATAGTGCCTAATATCCGCTGGCTTTAAGAGATCTAGGACGGGAAGCTTATGTTTGTCATCCTGAATCACTTGGCTGCTCTAAGGCTCCAGGATGGGGAGATGGGGAAAACTCTAAAGACTCTGGCCTTAACCCCTGGCTAAGGTGTCTCCATCTCCTAGCGCCCCGCGGCTATTCCTCCAGCAGTGCTGTGCTGGATGGGGTATTTATACTAGTAGACTGAAGTGATGAGGCGGCCTCTGTTCCCGCCCCATCCCTGGGATGCTCCGCCTCTGACCGCGCCCGCCTCGCCCCACCCGGCCGCCCTCTCATGCCCGTTGTTCAGCCCCGCCCCGAGCCGCGCCCCTCCGCGGATGCTCGCTCGCTCACTCACCGCCACCTCGAGCGGCGGGGCCTGCCCTCAGGCCCTGCCGGCTGCACTCGGCCGCCCGGAGGCTGGCGCCCTCCGGTCACTTCGGGACCCTCCCGCCGTGTCCCCTGGGTAACTGTCTCCAGGGAGACGGAGCCCGCCCCTGCCACCAACACCGGGTACGAAACCCACCTGTGCGGGAGTCTTTGGGGTCCTTGTGCCTTCCCTAACTGGCCAGATGCTCTGCCCCGCCTAATACCGGGCTTTGTCGGCCTGGGTTTGGGCGGGCAGGGTGGGAGTTCATCAGGGTTCCAGGGTGGCGGAGCTTAGGAGAGGCAGGAGCATCCAGAGGATGCTTTCCAGCACCCCGCCTGAGAGGCCGAGTCTCACACAGGGTCGAGCCTGCCTGGGATTCCCTGGTGTGTGTGTGTGTGTGTATGTGTGTGTGTGTTTGAGTGTGATGGGGGGGGAGGTGCTGAGTTTCATCTTTTTGTGAGTCTCTAAGGATGAAATCCTGGGTGTGTCCCCTGCCGCCCTTGATGCCGGACCCTCAGTGGGCTCCCGAGGAGGACGCGCTTTGCTTAGGAGGACGAGCTGTTTACTTCACTGGAACCGAAGCAGTTCGGTGCGCGCTCCCCGGTCCACCCCCTCCCCCTGTCCCCGATTCCCTACCCATCAGTCGGCTCGCTCCCGCTCCATCCCTAGCTTTGCCCTTGAACCAAGAGGGGCTAACCGAAAACATACCCAGGCTTGGAAGTCCGATCCGTCTTCCGCCGTGGGACTTAGTCCTTCCTGACTAATCCCTGGTGCATTTTTTTCCTGGCTCCTTATCTCCGGTCCTGAATTCCTGAGGACGCAATCTTCTGGGCTCCACCATGCTCTCTGCTTTGTCTTTCCCGTTTTCAAAGCGCTTTCTTTCTGCACTTAACTTCTTGTTTCCCTGGCTCTGTTCTACAACTGTTTTCCTTGCTCTCTTCGTACTGTTTTCACTGGTCAGCGTGTGAGTTATTTCTTCTTTTAGTCCTTGACCCAATCCTCGGGTGGATCTCAGATAGTTTTCTTGGGAAGCCCTAGTGGCCCTCCCGGTTGCTAAACCGAAGGGTTTATCCACACCCACCTGCCCAGGCTCTTGCTACAGGGTTGCTGAGCGAGCTTTCAGGGTCTGGTCTGGCTGGAGGACTTCAGCTTAGACCCTGCCTGGGAAATGTGTGTCGATACACTATTTCCAGCGGGCTCCTAAGAGCTTTGCTTTTGTCTTACGGAGAAGGCAGTAATTAGTGGAGTTTCTTGTGCGTCTTCAGCCGCCTTTCCCACTCTGTCTAACGGAGCCGAGGCTCACATTGCCCCACCGTCCAAGTGCCCAGAAGCAGGGTGTCCATTAGTTCTCCCATAGGGAGCAAGTTATTTCTAGGTGTGCCCAAGGTGGAGAAGAAACACCCCTCCGCTCCCAGCTGAGCTTTTCATCTCTAACACAACAAGGGTGAATCTCCCTTTAGCCTTGGCTCTGGAAAGAGCTACATGGGAAAATGAAGACCTAAAGTGCATGAACTTTTATTTCTTGAAGCCACGTAATGGGATTCGAACTTAGGCAGGGCTCAGATCAATTAACTCTGCTCTCACGAAACCAACGAGCAGCTCTAAACGACCACCTGAGCCATCTGTGTGCAGCCCAGCTTCAGGTCTGGGAATGACCCTGTGCTTTGCTTCTGTGCTGGCAAAGCGGACTGGGGTGGGGTTGACGCAGGTAGCTAGATAGGTTGACCCAGCAAATTGGGCTTGGCTTACAAGAAGGGGATCTGAGATGAAGTGGGGCTTCCTTCAGTACTGGGAGTCTCTTTGCGTGCTGGGCAGGCAAACACTGCCCTGAGCTACGTGGTCAGCATGGGTTCTGAACGTCTGTGTTCAAAGTGTTCTCTCCTCCTTTCTTTCTTTCAGACACATAAGGAGCTGAGAGCCAGGCAGAAGTGGGATGAAGCTCCCTGATGGCAAAGCACCTGTAATCTCCCAGGCACAGGGGCCTTGGCTGGTGGTCCTTCTCGGCCCATCCCAAACAGGTAGGTTGTGAGAAGGGAGAGTTACGTAGAGGAAGGAAGAGATTCTGTATTACAGATAGGGATTTCAAGAAAATCTACCCTCTCAGACTTGTCCATAGGGTGAGCCTTCTCAGAGGAAGAGAGTGGGGGTTGGGATTATAGCTGGGTGGTGGCATTAAGTAGGGGCTTTTGTATCTACAGAGACTGGGGCAGTCACAAAGCCCAAGGTAGGTTTCTCTTTTGAGTTTCTGGGCCACTGTTGTGCGTCTGAATGCTAGGTCTCCAGTTGGTGGAACTGTTTAGGAAGGGTTAGGAGGTGTGGCCTTGTCAGGGGAATGTGTCACTGGGGGACTTGAGGTTCCAAAAGACTCAGGCCATTTCTGGTGTCTCTTTCCACTGCTTCATGTTTATATCTTAAGATGCATGGCCTCAGCGTCTCCAGCACCATGTTTGCTTGCCTGCCACCACGTTCGCCACCATCATGGTCATGGATTCTAGCCCCCTAAAATCACGAGCCCCAAATAAACTCTCCTATAACTTGCCTCGGTTATGGTGTCTTTCCACAGCAATAGAAAAGTACCTAAGGCACCTCCCATCCAGGCAGTAAGCAGGGTGGGCATTGAGCTGTGTGGTGGAGAAGTCGGGGGTTCCCTTGCAGTCTGGGGTCCCCTTGCAGGTGTATGATTATCGTGTAGGCATGGAGAACACTGCCTGAGAAGCGCTGCCTTTTCAGGAAGAAAAGGGCAGGGTCCGTGTCATCTGTGAAGTTTCCCCAGCTTTTTCTCATCATCTCTAGGTCTTTCTTAGTGCTTGCTAAACCTCTCTGTTGTGGATCTCTTTCAAAATAAAAATATTATGCAACTTTCTTTCTTTCTTTCCTTCTTTCTTCTTCCCCTTCCTCTTTTTCCTCTTCCTATACCGTCCCCTCCCGGTCCCTCCCTCCTTCTCCTCTTCTTCAGTTTTTCAAAACAGTGTTTCTTTGTGTAGCCCTGACTGTCCTGGAACTCCCTTTGTAGACCAGGCTAGCCTCAAACTCACAGAGGTCCACCTTTCTCTGCCTCCTGCATGCTGAAATTAAAGGTGTGTGCCGTCACTGCCCAGCTTTAAACAAAATGTTAACAATGGCTATAGGAAGAAACGGAACTTTTTTTATGATGGAAACTTAGTTTTCAAAACGCCTTAAATTTTTTACATGTATGATTATTGTGTATTCAGGTACACTTATGCCATGGTGGTGTGTGTATAGAGGTCCAAGGACAATTTTGTAGAGTTGTGTTTTCTTTTTTTTTTTTTTTTTTTTTTTTTTTTTTTTTTTTTTTTAGGTCTTTTTCTTTTTTTTTTTTTTTTTTTTTTTTCTTTTTTCAGAGCTTTCCTGGGGACCCCCCCCTCTCCAACGTCCTGTGGCGGGCCTTCAGGTTTTGCAAAATAGCCCAGGGTCTTGTGCTTTACAGGCAAGTGCTCTACCACTGAGCTAAATCCCCAACCCCAAGAGTCCATTTAAAAGTCATTTTTATTTAATGTGTATGATAGTATGATCCTGGTTAAATTAAAAAGAATGGATCAGAAAAATCTAGGAAAACTTTTTCTTTTTTGAAAGTCATGGATCGGGAAAAGGGGCTGGTGGGGAGGAAGGAAGTTGATAGAAGTTGGAGGGAGATTTCAAAAATTTGAAAGATGAATAGGAAGGAACCTAGACGCTCGCGCAGAAAATGATGGAGGCTTGGGGTCTCCGCTTCCACCCATTCACTAAGCAGGGCCTTGCAAAGCTTCTCTCTGAGGAAACTGATCTCACAAGAACAGCCACCATCAATCCCGACATTGATCACTGGCTCACGTAGCCCTTGACACAGTGAACCCTTCCAGTGTCCAAATGGGGTTAGTGGCTGTGGCGGTGTGACTCTGAAGTGTCACACTCGGTATCATGTTTCAAATGTTTGTCCCCATGTGGTGTGGTACACTTCTGGGAGGCTGTTGGAAGCGTGGGTAAAGTAAGACATGGTAAGCAGAAGGGTAGGTATGAGGGTGAGGGTGGTATCCCTAGTTTTTGCGGTGCTGTCTGCTTCTGGGTCTACCATGATGTGAACAGCATCTGCCACAGACCTGCAAGCCATGAACTAGCTGATCATGACCATGCCTGCCTGGCAGTGATGGACTGAGACCCCTGAAACTGTGAGCTAAAATAAGTCTTTCCTTCCTAAGTCGTTCCTATGAGTTATTTTGTTACAGGGAAGTGAAAGTAGCTGACCCAGTGCCCTTACCTTTGACCTGGCAGCCCTGGATGGTCCTACATAGTTAAGGTCTTAGCAAGAATGACCCAGACAGGGGGTTGGGGATTTAGCTCAGTGGTAGAGCGCTTGCCTAGGAAGCGCAAGGCCCTGGGTTCGGTCCCCAGCTCCGGGGGGAAAAAAAAAATGACACAGACAGACAGACAAAGGAAACCAGAAGTTGCCACATTTTCTTTTTAAAGGAGAGACAAAATGCTCTTAGGCATTGAAACTAAGTTAACAGTGGTTGAGTTGTAGCTCAGTTGGCTTGCACAAAGCCCTGGTTCAGCCCCCAATACTGTGTAAGTTAGGTGTGCTGGGGCCTCCCAGTACTTGGGAGGCGGGAGGATCAGAAGTTCAAAGTCACTCTTCGCTACATGAGTTCAAGGTTACCTTGAGATTCTGTCGCAAACAAACAAACCCCTGTGGCATCAGAAATAATGGTTTTCTTTTAAAGATTATTACTTTTATTTTAAAGATAGGGGCTCTCTATGTAGCAGCTCTGGTTGTCCTGGAACTATCCTGGGTAGTCTAAGATGGCCTCAAACTCGCAGAGATCCACACCTCCCAAGTGCTGGAATTAAAGGCTTTGTTATTAATTTTAGACTTCGTGTATATGTGTGTCTGTGTGTATGTGAATTTATGTGTATGTGAGTGTAATGTCCTTGGATCCAGATCAGAAGTTTCAGATCCCATGGAGCTGGAGTTAAGGTAGTTGCAAGCCACCCAAATAAGGCTTCTGGAAGCCAAACTCTGGTCCTTTGCAAGAGCAGCAAGTAATCTTAACCATTGAACTATCTCTCTAGCCTCTGGTTTGGGTTTTTTGAAAGAGGGTCTGGCTGGTCTAGGAGTCCCTATTATATCAGTTAGCCTTGAACTTGGGACAGTTCTCCTACCTCTGTTTCCTGAGGGCTGGGATTACAGCCATGCATTTCTATACATAAGTGTCTCATGATATAGCCCAGGCTGGTCTTGAACTCACGACCTTCCTGCTTTTGCCTCTTTGGTGTTAGGGTTACAGGCAGGTGAAATCGTGCATGGTTCATTTAAAGTATTTTTTAGATGTAAATATAAAAAATTTGACACATAGCTTTTATGTCTTTTTGAGGAAATGGTGAGAAAGTCTTCAGGAATGTAGGAAACAGATGGTAAGCCAGGTATCATTCCTGTATCTCAATATTGAGCGGGCTGAGACGAGAGGTCAACCTGAGCTACAAAGCAAGAAGAAAACCCGAAACCAAAGTGGATACAATGTACAACTGTGTCTGTTTCTCATTTGCCTTGGCTGCCAAATGGCTTTCAATGTTTCAAGTGCTCTCTGAGGCTTGGGAATGACTGGAAAACAACACTATGTTAAGTTTTGTTTTCAATTACGTAACTAAATCGTGGCAGGCTACTTACAAAGAAAAGGTGTTTATTCAGTCCTTAGTCACTGGGGCTCAAAGCCCAAGGTCCTGTCTCTCAGTTGTTGGTGCCTCCGAGCCTATTGCCTTAGATGGCTTTGTGGTAGGAGCGAGAGCCAGGAGGGAGAGAGCCTAGCACTAAACTGGAGCCCTGAGTGTGAGCAGGGGCTGAGCTCACCTTTCCTGGTCATTTCCCCCAGAGGATCTAGGGCTTGTCGCCTGGTTTCCTGCTTCAGGGTCTTTATACTTGTTCCTGCCTTGTTGTCACCACCTGGTCCCTGTGGGACCCGTCCTTGCTGGATCCTTCACTCAGTGGAGCCTTTGCTTCTGTGTGGCCTCTCCCACCCAAGGACCATACCCCCCTCCCCCCTGCTCCTTCCCTGCTCTGCCCCCCATGGCCTTTCATCCACAGGACACCCCTCTGCTGTCCTTTTTGTTTCAGTCCAGATCTTTGGCTCTATGAAATCATCTTGTTCATTCTATTTCCTTTTGATTTCCTGTCTCCTCTCATTAGACTTGAAAATTCCCTAAGAGCAAGGGTGATTGATGCCTGTCGGCTTCCTGCTGACCGTATTAGTAAGTGGTTAATGCAGGCAAGCCCAGGAGCGTGGCTCTTCATGGCACCCTTCGGGGGTCCTCCAGGGAGTGTCTTGGGGGCTTTGGACTTTCCTTGGCATCCAGAGCAGGATGACAGTCTTTTTTTTTTTTTTTCCAGAGCTGAGGACCGAACCCAGGGCCTTGGGCTTGCTAGGCAAGCGCTCTACCACTGAGCTAAATCCCCAACCCCGCAGGATGACGGTCTTAAGAATGTCTTTTCTTGGGGAATATCCCTGGACATTTGCTGTGAGGCTACCCTTTATAAAACACCTTCGGACTCTGTGTACCCTGAAGCACACATGTGTGGTTTTCCTCCTAGGTTAATTGCAGCTGAGAGATGAACACCTTGATTAGCAGGGCTTCCTGAGGTTGAGGGGCTCCTGCAAACAGCCCTCTTTGAAAGTGGCGCTAGGTTCAGTGTCTGCTGCTGGTCACTGTTCACCTGCTCCACGAACAATTTGCTATTGAGATGGCTTCCAGTCTTAGATCTTCCAGCCTGAGTGTATGGATACTTAGATTATGCATAATCACCTTCTGGAAGTTTCTGTGACTCAGACTCTCTTGGACTAATTAAATTGTCATCTTGACTCTGAAATCCAGGCTTTGGACAGATGGCTTCTCAGCAGGATACAGTATGAATGGTCTGACTCTCCACAGACATGTAGAGATGGTTCCCAGGGGACCTCGACACTCCTCTTCTGGAGTGACTCTGGGTCCCCTTTGGGGCAGCATGAGGGAGCATGACGTAGATTTCCCAGGGCTCCATGTCTCCGGGAGGAAGATGGTTATCATCCAGAGAAGGGGGACACAACTTCCCTTCTTGTTCTTGTTGCCTGTCCCCAGTGTGTCCAGCCAAAGTGACTCGTGTGTTCCCATACGAGGCCATTCCACAGGACTCAGGATGGCAGGACCCCAAAAGTTACCTTTATGTTGACAAAGGCCGGGTAACTCGCCCGGTCAGAATTATCCATATTTGCCATGGACCCTGGAAAGAGGTGGAGTTTATTAATCCAGGGATTGTAGCCACTGAGAGCTTAGCAAGAAGGCAAAGAACTCTCTGGGAACTCAGTTTGGGGCAAGACTCAAGCCAGTGGGGCTCTGTCTTAGGGTTTTACTCTGTGAACAGACACCATGACCAAGGCAACTCTTACAAGGACAACATTTAATCAGGGCTGGCTTACAGGTTCAGAGGTTCAGTCCATTATCATCAAGGTGGGAACATGGCAGCATCCAGGCAGGCATGATGCAGGAGGAGCAGAGAGCTCTACATCTGCATCTGAAGGCTGCTAGTGGAAGACTGGCTTCTAGGCAGCTAGGGGGAGGGTCTTAAGCCCAAGCCCTCAGTGACACACCTACTCCAGCAAGGCCACACCCACTTCAACAAGGCCACACCTTCTAATAGTGTCTCTCCCTGAGCCGACCATATATACAAACCATCACAGGCTCCTTGCTTGCTTGCAGGCCTCTCCCAAGTCTCCTAGGGCCCCTGAGGCATTCCCTGGATGCTGGTGGTAGCCCAGATATGTCTGTTAGTCTTTGGAGAAGTTCTCTCCTGGATCTACGTGTGTATCCACACATATATACACAGATGTGTGCGGGTCTTGTTCCCCAGGAAGGATTCCACGCTCTTGTTTGAGACAGGGCCTTTCATTGGCCTGCAGCTCCACCAGCTAAGCCTTTCTAGCTGACCCGTGAGCTCTGGGTTTCACTGTCTCCTCCTCCTCCTGTCCCGGGTGCCAGCTCTCATATTACAAGCTTATGCTGTTGTACCCAGCTTTTTATGTGGGTTCTGAGGATACCTCAGGTTCTCAGGCAGCAAGGCAAGGGCTTTACTGACTGAGCCGTCTCAGGCTAAAGCAGACTGGTGGGGAACATCCAGAATTTGGTCAAAGGGTTGATCGGAGACTCATAAATCTACCACAGTGTTGTCCAATAGCTGATTTTGCAGATCACGTGGTACAAGTTGAAGGGACTAAGCTGTGTCCTGTGACGTCTTCTCAGACACCTTCTGAATAATGTAGGTGCAGACAGAAGAGCTGGGATGAATGTCTGAGATACAGGTATTACTCACAGGTATTGGGACCGTCCTGGCCCTCGCTGACCTTGAGCTGCCCTCCTAGATTATTACTGATGGTAGCCCAGAGGGCGGAAATTGGCTGTCAGAGGCAGTCAACCTTCAAGGAAAGAACTTTCTAAACAAGAAGTGTCTGGAAGGGTACTGCTTCTTATGTGGGAAAGGATGCTGTCTGGGAGACGGCAGAAGGGCCAACTCGATGAGTTATCGGGATGGTTTAGTGGGCGAGAGTGGGAGCCATGCAAGCCAGCATCTTGAGTTTGGGTCCCTGGAACCCACGTAAAAAGTTATGTGCAGTGGAAGGTGGAAAGATGGGGAGGGGGAACAACTTGGCTAGGAGCTTGCTGGCCAGCTAGCGTGGAGTATGTGTGCGACAGAAACGAGACCAGATAAGTAAATGTAACTTTTTTTATAATTTATTTTGTCTATTATGTTCGTTGGTGTTTTGTCTGCGTGTATGCATGTGTGAGGAGTGTCAGGAGTTATAGATAGGTGTGAGCTGTCATGTGATTGCTTGGAATTGAACCTGGGTCCTCTGCAAGGGCAGGCAGTACTCTTTCTTTTTAGAAGTCTTTTTTTTTTTTTTTTTTTTGGTTTTTTTTTTCGGGGCTGGGGACCGAACCCCGGGCCTTGCCCTTCCCCGGCAAGCGCTCTACCACTGAGCTAAATCCCCAAACCCCTAGCAGGCAGTACTCTTAACCACTGAGCCATCTCTCCAGTCCCTATTTTTTTTAAAAATATTTATTTATTTTATGTATATGTGTACACTGTAGCTGTCTTTAGACACAAGAAGAGGACATCAGATTCCATTACAGATGGTTGTGAGCCACCATGTGGTTGCTGGGAATCGAACTCAGAACCTCTGGAAGAGCAGTCAGTGCTCTTAACCACTGAGCCATCTCTCTAGCACACCCCCCCCCCTTTTTTTTTTTTAAAGACCGGATATCCTTGTACCTGGTTGCCCTAGCACTCACTATGTCAAGCAGACTGACCTTGAATGCTCAGGGATTCACCTACCTTTGTCTTCCAGCTAATTAAACATTAAACCTAATTCAAATGCTGTAAATGAAAAGAAAATCCCCATGGAAGCCGGAATAGATCTGGCTGCTGGTGTGTCTGGATCCAGGGGATCAAAGGTGTCCTGGGGGTTGGGGACTTGGTGCTGGAGAGGTGGAGAGCTGACCCAGCGGTTAAGAGTGATTACCGCTTAAAGAGGTCCACGTTCAGTTTCCACACGGGATGGTTCACAGCTGCTTGTAACTCCAATTTTCCGGAATCGGGTGGCTCTGCCCTCCAAGGGGCATGGATCCCCATGTGTTCATGTCTACCACAGCTCAACATACCTATGTTTTAAAAATAACACTCAAAACCTGAGAGAGACCCTCACTGCCCTCCCCATCGCTGTAGAAAGCAGGAAGGATGGTGTGCGTCTGAGGAAGTGGAGAGGAGGCAGGAACTCCATGGGAGGACAAGCTGCCTACGTCAGGAGAGTATCTTTTCTTTGGAGACAATGTTTCTTGTGTCCCGGGCTGGCCTTGAACTTGTGTGAATTGGCTTTCATTCCCAGCCTCAGATGCTCAGCTTTCTGTCCATGAGAGTCATTGTTTTCGTCAGCTATCTGTAGAGTCTTCCTCCTCGCCTCTACATAACCGTCAGTGGGAAGGGTAGCGTGCATCCTGCCGCTGGCTTCCACCTTAGAATGTCCCTGAGGGTGACTATGCAATGCTTTAAACTCTCCTGATGTGTCTTCCACGGTGTCTGTACTCGAGGTCCGTTGGGTGAGTGCCTGGGTAAGGACTAGGATTGGCCTGGTCCCAGGGCACAGGCATGATTCACTCAAATACAGCCCAACAGTTTACGTCCATGGCTGTATCAGTGTGCAATTTGGGGGTAACCCTGAGTCCCTGCACCTGCTTTTCTCTCTATTTTGCATCCTACTGGAAATGGAAGGTTCTAGACTTCTTCCAGAGAAGAGAGAAGTGGTTCCTCTTTGTCTTGGCACACCCTGGGATCTTTCCCGTGGTTAAATGAAGTTGTTGACAGACTTAGTTTTCTGCCGCCAGATGGGTAGATGCATCTGAAACCTTCCTTTCCACAGGGCTGAGGGACAAGAAAACAAAACATCTGCTTACCTCAGACCCAGACCTTTGGGGAGGGTTCTCAAAAGCCCAAGCCTGTGTTCATGTGACTGAAGGTACCCCTGACTTCCCAAACGTAGAAAGAATGCATTGTGCATGTAATCTCCCAGATTCCTGACTGCCACCCCGCCCGAAGTTTAAATAAAAAAGGGAAAACTTTGGCCTCAGAAAGAGGAACCCCAAGTAGGACGTGGTTTCACACTCAGAGGAAGTAGCTACCACCAACGGGGGGGGGGTGGTCCTGGGGGGGGCACACAAGGGAGCATGAGGCTTGGAGCAGCTGCTAGCTGCTGCCCAGTGAGTCCGGCACAGCCCACTTGATACCACCACCAACTGGGACATCTCTCATAAACCAAACATGTCATTTAAACCAGGAGAATGTGACCTTGTGGTAGGCAGGGAAAGTTTTGTTATGTTTTGGTGTCGGGCTCCGATTCAGAGCCTTAAGCCGAGCTGTTCACTGAGCTACAAATCCCAACTCAGAAGACCTTTTTTTTTTTTTTTTGAGATAGGGTCTCATGTAGTCGAAGCTGACCTTGAACTTGCAATGTAGGAGAAGATGGCATTGAATGTGTGATCATTCTGTCTCTGCCTGCCGTGAGCAGAGGTTACAGATGTGCAGCACCATACCCAGTTTGTTTATGTGGTGTTGGCAATCGAATGTAGATCTTTGGGGGAGCAGAGGAGGGGAGGTAGGCAAGTACTCTACCAACCGAACCACACACCCTCAGCCTAGAATCTTTTTTCTTTTTTAAAGACTAAAAATAGGCCAGGCACAGTGGTGCACTCACTCTTTTAATCCCAGCATTTATGAGTTTGAGGCCAACGTGGCCTACAGAGTAGAGACTCTATTTCAAAAACAAACCAACAAAATAATCAAAATAATAAAACATAAGTGAACAGATTTGATTGTGTGGACATTAGACCTACTTACTGCTCAGCACTAAACTGGAAATCTGTAGCATCCTGCCGCCCCCACCCCCACCCCAGTCTGAGGGTTGGGCAGAGAGAATGAGGAAGCCCAAGGCTGGTGAGGGAGGGCTGCAAGCAAATGATGTTCTCTTGATATGACGTGGCTGTTGCATCCATGAACTCACAGCAGCAGTAGGCTCCTTGCAAAAGACCTGCACAAGCCTGGGTCTGTGGCCGTCCCCTCACGCTGGGTGGCCCGAGGCTCTCACGACTTCACTAAGCAGGAAGGTCTTAAAAAGCACGCAGAAAACACTAGGAATTGCTCGTGGACGCACACTAGTAGCAAGAGTATGAAAACATGCATACCATTGATAAGTGGCTGGATTCCAGGTTGTGGTGACCTGGAAGGGGGAAGCTGGTGGCGGCGGGGGAGGGGTTTGGTGCTCTGGAGTGTGGGTGGTGAACACACCCTGTGTCCTGTTATCTGCAATGTTTTGTTATTGCTGTGGTACTGTGGGGGTGGGGGCAGGGATGGCTGAGGGTTGGCATAACAGATATAACGCTTTAGATAAAGTCCTGTATTTTCTCTTTCTGTGCCTGCGTGTGTGTGTGTGTGTGTGTGAGAGAGAGAGAGAGAGAGAGAGAGAGAGAGAGAGAGAGAGACAGAGAGAGAGAGAGAGAGAGAGAGACAGAGACACAGAGAGAGAGACAGAGACACAGAGAGAGAGAAAAACAGAGAGAGAAACTGAAAGACAGATGTCTCATGGTCACCAGGCTGGCATTGAACTTACATAGCTGAGGCTGGCTTTGCTTTCCTCCTGGTCAGTGTCCTCCACCACCACCACTGCCCCCCCCCCCTGTCCTCCCCCCCACCTCCCAAGTATTGGAATTGAAGCAGGTGCCTGTGTGCCTGGCTACTCAAAGTTGTTTTTAAGCTAATTGGTTTCTGCCTAGAACTTTTTTTAAGACTTGTAGAGTTTTGCCTTCGGTTTTTCAAGCATCTGCCCGTTCTCGTTCCCCCTCTCTGGGCCCTCGGTTGGCCATCACATGGTCTTTCGGCCTGTGGCGTGCCCATCTGTAATGAGAAGCACCTCAGGGTGGCTTACGTTGGCAGGAGTCACAAGCCACCTCGGCAGGATGGTGCCTCTCGGGTGGCAGGCTTCCCCTGTCCTCCTGTGGCCCAGATCTGACAATCCCACTTCCCAAAGCCCTGGTTCATTGTGTCTTTGCCTTTCCCACAGGAGAACAGGCCTCCGAGAAGTAACACAGCAGGATGCCCCCTGGGGTAGACTGCCCCATGGAGTTCTGGACCAAAGAGGAGAGCCAGAGCGTGGCCGTTGACTTCTTGCTGCCCACAGGAGTCTACCTGAACTTCCCTGTGTCCCGAAATGCCAACCTCAGCACCATCAAGCAGGTAGAGCCAACACTTTAAGGCCGGTTCTCACACCTTGATGCTCAGGGAGACACAGAATGCCAGGGTGTAAGTTAGGTGTGAGCGGAGTGAGCTGGCTGGAGGCAGCCTTGGCCGCCATTTCCTCAGGAGCAGTACCCCCTATTTTTCTATTTATTTTTTAAAGATTTATTTATTATATGAGTACACTGTCATTGTCTTCAGACACACCAGAAGAGGGCATCAGATCTCATTACAGATGGTTGGGAGCCACCCTGTGGTTGCTGGGATTTGAACTCAGAACCTCTGGAAGAGCAGTCAGTGCTCTTAACCCGTTGAGCTATCTCTCCAGCCTCTATTTATTTGCTTTTGATACTGGGTCTCATTGGAGTAGGCTAGACTAGTTGGCCAGCAGGTCAAAAGGATCCATCTACCCTTCTCCACTTCTTCCATACTGGGAGTCCAAGAGTGCAGTCACAGTTGCTTGTTTTATTTTATGATTTATTTATTTTTATTTTATGCGTATAGGCGTCCACCGCGTGCATGTCTGGTGCCCATCAGGGGTCATACTAGAGCTTTGGATCCCCTGAAACTGGAATTATACATGGTTTTGAGCCATCATGTGGGTGCCAGGGAACCGAACCAAGCTCAGCCAGTGCTCTTAACTGCCGCGTCACCTCTCCAGTCCCCCCTCTGCCTTTTAACTGTGGATTCTGAGGAACTGACTCAGGTCCTTAAGTACCTACTGAACTATTACCCTCAGCCCTTAGATGTGACGTTTACTAGATAAAATCTCTAAGAATTGTTTAAAAACCTGTGGTTAGACTCCACTTATCATTCCAAAGTAAGCTTCCCCTTTACCAGTATGCGTTTCCCTTTAGTAGATTTGCTAGATTGCGAGTTTCAGGGCTGCCTCTGGCTGGGCTCTCGTCCCCACTCATGACTGTGTGATCATTTTCAGAACCACTCTATCCACAGAGCAAGGGCCTTGTAGCCAACTTGTCTTTAGAACTGCCACCCTGGCAGTAGACACTATCATTAAAAAGAGGTTTGAGGGGTTGGGGATTTAGCTCAGTGGTAGAGCGCTTGCCTAGCAAGCGCAAGGCCCTGGGTTCGGTCCCCAGCTCCAAAAAAAAAGAAAAAAAAAAAGAGGTTTGAGTTTACTGAATCATTTTCGGGATGATTTACCGAGTCAAAGCATCGCATGGAACTGGATGGCATTTGGTAGTTCCTGTCTGTGACTTGAATGGGGCTCGTGCAACCCACCAAGTGTGGGAGCTGCTAGAGCATGTTTCGAGTGGGCAAAGGTGGAGACCTTACCTCAGAATTTTAAAGATTTTATTTATTTTATATAAGTGAGTACCCTGTCACTCTCTTCAGACACATCAGAAGAGAGCATCAGATCCCATTACAGATGGTCGTGAGCCACCATGTGGGTGCTGGGAGTTGAACTCAGGACCTCTGGGAGAGCAGACAGTGCTCTTAACTGCTGAGCCATCTCTCCAGCCCCTACTGCAGAATTTTAAAAGCCATAAGTGGAAACAGAAAAACCAACTGTAGAAGCAAGAGTCATCTTCGTGCTCCCTGCCCCAGATTTCCTTTAATACTGATTTTTTTTTTCCACTACGAAAACAGCAGAGACATACTAAAATTTAGGAAGATAAGGAAAAGGACATTGGGAATATAGCTCAGTTAGTAGGGGGCTTGCCCACAATGCATGCTGTCCTGGGTTCAATTCCCAGACATCATACACTGGGCGTGGCCGTACACATCTGTAATCCTGGCACTGGGAAACTGGAGGGTCAGAAGTTCTGGGTCCTCTTCAGCTACACAGAGAGTTCAAGGATGTCCTGGGCTCCTGTCTTAAAGGAGAGGAAGGCAGGCTGGTGAGATGCCTCAGCCAGTAAGGGTGCTGCCAAGCCTGACACCCTGAGTTTGATCCTCAGAACAGACATGGTGGAAGGAGAGACGCAACTCAGTTGTCCCCGGAGCTCCACACGTGTACCAGTAGATGTGTCCTCCGTCCATCCCAATAAGTAAACAAACATTTAAAAACAGAAAGAAGAAAAGCCATCTGTGATGGAGCCACATGAGACAATACACTCAACAGCTCCACTAGTTCCTGGTTTTGCTTCTAATTAAAAATCTTACATTTGTTTATTTACCTGTATATGTCTCTTGCATGTATGTGCATGGGCATTTGTATGCCGTAGCATGGTTTGGAGATCAGGGGATCTTCTTCTAGCATGTAGGTTCTAGGGATCAAGCTCAGATTGTCAGTGTTTGTACCTGCTGGGCCATCTCGCTGGGGCTCCCAGATCATTTTATACCTGCACATTGAGTCTCGGGACAAATCTGACGATGAACTTTTATATCTCTTTTTTATAAGATTTTTTTTTGAAAATGTGTATGAGCACATTCATATATGTATGTGTAACCTGCGTGTGCTAGTGCCTGCAGAGGCCAGGAAAGGGTGTGAATTTTCCAGTAAACTCCAGTTTCAGGGCATTGTGAGCTGCCACGTGGGTGCTAGGAACTGAAGCCAGGTCCCCTGCAAGAGCAGCAAGTGCTCTTAATCTCAGAGCCCTCCGTCCAGCCCCTTAGTATCTCTCTCTTTCCTGAATGAACAATGTAACACTTGCTCTGGGCCATAATCTTTAAATATACTCCAGTTCATGCCTGTGGCCCCAACACTTAGGAAGCAGGGGCAGAACAAAGATGGGTCCAGCCTGGTCTACAAAGTGAGTAATGACAGTGGTACCCACAGTGATCATCTGTTGGGGGTAAAGGGGATTCAAGGGTCACGCATGGCCATCCTCAGTAGTCAGAGGTCATCCCTGAACCCCGTAGAAGAGATATAGGGGCCCATTGCCCTGCCCCGAGTCTCAGCAAACCTCTGACACGATGAACAGGAAGTTTATGGCTGGTCTTCCAGTGTGAGAGCTTCTGTCTGCTTGGGGTCTCCCTCTGCCCCTGTGGGAGTCCTGCAGGGACTGATGGAAACCCCGTCTCCCAGGTGCTGTGGCATCGTGCACAGTATGAGCCGTTCTTCCACATGCTCAGTGACCCCGAGGCTTATGTGTTCACCTGTGTGAACCAGACAGCGGAGCAGCAGGAGTTGGAGGATGAGCAGCGGAGGCTGTGTGACATCCAGCCCTTCCTGCCCGTGCTGCGCCTGGTGGCCCGAGAGGGGGACCGCGTGAAGAAGCTCATCAACTCACAGATCAGCCTCCTCATCGGCAAAGGTAGACTCGCGGGAGATAGAAGGTGACTCGCCTGGCCCCACGTGTCTTGACGCTTGTCCTGATCTCTTCCTCTCACTCCCGAAAAGGTCTCCATGAGTTTGATTCCCTGCGGGACCCGGAAGTAAACGACTTCCGCACTAAGATGCGCCAGTTTTGCGAGGAGGCCGCGGCTCACCGCCAGCAGCTGGGCTGGGTGGAATGGCTGCAGTATAGCTTCCCCCTGCAGCTGGAGCCCTCAGCCAGGGGTTGGCGGGCTGGCTTATTGCATGTCAGCAACCGACCCCTGCTGGTCAATGTGAAGTTCGAGGGCAGTGAGGTGAGCGCCCCCCCTGTTCCTTCTCCCGCCAGTTCCCTGTGCGTGCCTAGTTGTCCCATCAGGCAAATCTGGATTTATCTTCTTTTACTTTATTTTATGTGTATGAATGTTTGGCCCGTGTGTATATAAGTGTACCACGGAGCTGGAGAGATGGCTCAGTGGTTAAGAGCACTGACTGCTCTTCCTGAGGACCTGAGTTCAATTCCCAGCAACCACATGGTGGCTCACAACCATCTGTAATGGGATTTGATGCCCTCTTCTGGTGTGTCTGAAGACAGCTACAGGGTACTTATATATAATAAAATAAAAATTAAAAAAAAAAGTGTACCACATGCATGTCTAGTGTCTACAGAAGTCAGAGTGTTGGTGGCACGCTTTGACTAGTGAACACCTAGACATGATTTGGAGATGGGCTCTCTCCTAGGCAGCCTTACCTCTGTGCCCTAGAGGCCTCGGGAACTGCGGAGCAGAAGGCTGACATCCTTCTTCCTACAGGAGAGCTTCACCTTCCAGGTATCCACCAAGGACATGCCCCTCGCACTGATGGCCTGTGCCCTCCGAAAAAAGGCCACCGTGTTCCGGCAGCCTCTGGTGGAGAAGCCTGAGGAGTATGCCCTGCAGGTGAACGGGAGGCACGAGTACCTCTACGGCAGCTACCCCCTCTGCCACTTTCAGGTGAGCCTGCTACACCCCCCTGCCACCCGCATGTGGCCGGGGACATACGGGAACTGGACTTAGGGAATGAGTGGGTTCCCCCTACCCCATCAGCAGCTCGCCCTACACCTCTCTTCCAGTACATCTGTAGCTGCCTGCACAGCGGACTGACTCCCCATCTGACCATGGTCCACTCCTCCTCCATCCTCGCCATGCGGGATGAACAGAGCAACCCTGCCCCCCAGGTGCAGAAGCCACGCGTCAAACCTCCCCCGATCCCTGCCAAGAAGGTGAGGTGGTATAGTCCCTGTTCCTCACATCTGTTCATTCCTAGTCTTCTGAACTCAGGGGCCTGTGACGGGTGACCAGGGTCCTGTGTGGACCTGTGTGAACCGCAGGGCAGCCTCCATGGTCCTCTTGTGGATCTTAGGGGTATTGGGAACCCTTGTGCGTTTGCACAACAGGCCTTCTGATAAGAAGTCAGCGTTGGGGAGAGGTGTCTTATTCTTTGCCACTAACCCTGTCCCCCTACTTCCCAAGCCCTCCTCTGTGTCCCTGTGGTCCCTGGAACAGCCATTCTGCATTGAGCTGATTGAGGGCCGCAAGGTGAATGCGGACGAAAGGATGAAGGTAGAGTTCCTGGGCCAGTGAGGAAGGGGGAGTCACCGCTTTCTATACAAACAAGGTGGTTGTGGCCAGGAGGGGTGGCAGCAGCGGAAGAAGAGTGGGAAGATGTCACACGAAAGCCACCTGACCACATTACCCAGCGTCCCTGCCTGGAGTGGTTGTAAGCTGCTTCAAAACAGGAAGAGGGGAGTGGGGTGGGCCAGCCAGCCCGAGACGGATTCGTGGAAACCGGGCAGAGCGGATTTCTGTGTATTTTGACTTTGGTGGAGGGTTGTGCAGATCAAAGAGGCCTGCGGGGAGGTGTGTGAGGCGCAAGGAGGAGCCAGCTGCAGCTGGTCAGGGTAGGCCTGCAGCCTGGATGGCATCCCCTGGGCTCTGAGCTCCCCTCTGGGTTTTGAAGACAGCGTGGGGGCATGGGGCGCCGTTTTTAAAACGCTTCTGCCAGCCTCACATCCTCCGTTCTTACAACTGCCCTCCAGGTGGAGGTGGTCTTGTTCCATCTGTGGAACGGGAGGCCCACAGATAGTCTGGCTTTCCTTCCTAGCTCCATAATTTTACAAACCTGGAGGCCTGGATACTTGGGTGTGGGGTGATCAACTGGTGTGGCTCCTGGATAGGAGCCCCTAAGGTTCAAAAAGGGTAGGCAGCCTTAGGATGTCTTACCATCTCCTCTTGGAGAAACTGAGGCCTGGATGGGACGGGACGTGCCCTGGGCTATCAGTGCACAGTCTGTGGCCTCCTCTTCCCCATGACTTCTTGTCCTACTTGGCCATTGGCTTTCCCTCTGACAAACAACTGCCCCCACCCCCACCACACACACACACACACACACACACACACACACATACACACACACACACCCCATGAGGAAGTAAATTGAGACCCATTTAAGAATGAGGACATTTGAGGAGAAAATTGTTGGGAGAAGCCTGGTGAGGAGAGAGAGGGGGTGTGGAGCCCAGGTCTCCTGCTCCCCCTAATCTGTGCCTGGCCCCCCACCCTACCTCCTAGCTGGTTGTGCAGGCCGGGCTCTTCCACGGCAATGAGATGCTGTGCAAGACCGTGTCGAGCTCAGAGGTGAATGTGTGCTCAGAGCCCGTGTGGAAGCAGCGACTAGAGTTCGACATCAGCGTCTGTGACCTCCCCCGCATGGCCCGGCTCTGCTTTGCCCTCTATGCTGTCGTGGAGAAGGCTAAGAAGGCGCGCTCCACGAAGAAGAAGTCCAAGAAGGCGGTGGGTAGGGCTGGCTGGGAGGAGCCTAGGCCTCCCTGCAGTGCCATAGCCACAGGCAGGCAGGTGGAGGACAGGGATCCTGGGGGGCCTAAACCCCAAGTCTCCCCACCATCATAGATCCCTATCCACTCTAGGGATGACCTGTGAACAGTCTGTGTGGGGATATCTGCTCGGGACCTGTAGTTCAGAGGGGCCTTTACAGGCAGCTCCCTGGGTAGAAAGTGTCCCCAGAAGGGACGAAAGGACCTGGGCCAGCTGTTGTCTTGAGAGGCTGGGCCCCTCCTAGACACCAATTCCAGTATTTAAAGTGGCTCTCACCTGCCCTGCCAATGCACACACACTGGGCGCTGAGCCAGATACGGGGACTGGCTCCCGTTTCTCTGGAGGCCAGAAACCAGGACGAAGGTTTTCTCACTTAGAACAAGGCAGTTGGTCCTCCCTCTTCTCAAGCAGGATCTTCCCTTGAGTCTATCTGGGAGTCCTCCCTTGAAGCCCAGATCCCCTCCCAACTTGGCCTTTGGGGTTTGTCCTACTCTGAGATCAGTAAATGGGGCTTTTGTGCCTGGCCCTAACCCACTGGTGTCCTCCCCCAGGACTGTCCCATCGCTTGGGCCAACCTCATGCTATTCGACTACAAAGATCAGCTCAAGACGGGCGAACGCTGCCTCTACATGTGGCCCTCTGTCCCAGGTGGGCCCAGCCCCAGGGGAGCAGCGAGCGGGGGGAGGGGGGTGAGGGTAGAGGTCCCAAAGCAAGTGACTACACACACAGCTGCATCTGTCCCTGTGTTCAGATGAGAAAGGGGAACTGCTGAATCCCGCGGGTACAGTACGTGGTAACCCCAACACAGAGAGTGCCGCTGCCCTGGTCATCTACCTACCTGAGGTGGCTCCCCACCCTGTGTACTTCCCTGCTCTGGAGAAGGTCAGTGACGATCCTTTCCTTCCAGCCCACTAGCTCTCAGTCCTAACACTGCCACCCTTTGATACACTTTCTCCTGTTATGGTGGCCTCCAACCATAAAGTTATTTTTATTGCTACTTCATAACTGTTGTTTTGCTACTGTTACACATCATCAGGTAATAATTGTATTTTCAGATGGTCTTAGGCAACCCCCCTGAAAGGTGTGTTGGACACCTCCCCCACTACCCCAGAGGGCTCCTGACCCATAGGTTGAGAGCCATTGTTCTAGATTTTTCCTAGTCTAGTTTTGCAGAGAGTTAGACCCTGGCCACCCTGGGATTCGCCATTGCTAGGGTAATGCCATATGCCAACTCAGGGTCTTTCAAAGGCCATTTGAGCGACCATTTGGTAATGATTGGTATGGGAAGAATGTTCCAGGTATGTTATAGCTGCAAGCTAGGATGCTGGTAAAGACTATGCAATGCACAAGACCATTTGAGGATGACAAACTTTAGGTCTGAGGTGTAGAATCCTGGTTTGGGGCCCCCCCGCACTGAGAGCCTGACACTCGTTGCAGATCCTGGAGCTGGGGCGTCACGGGGAGCGTGGGCGCATCACAGAGGAGGAGGTGAGCTCAGGTCTTGGGATGGGGGAGCTGGAATCAATTGGGCACAGAGCTGGAGGCCCCACCCTGCCTGTGCCCCTCAGCAGCTGCAGCTGCGGGAGATCCTGGAGCGGCGGGGATCTGGGGAACTGTACGAACATGAGAAGGACCTGGTGTGGAAGATGCGCCATGAAGTCCAGGAGCATTTCCCAGAGGCGCTGGCCCGCCTGCTACTGGTCACCAAGTGGAATAAACATGAGGATGTGGCCCAGGTGAGTAGAGGGAGGAGTTTGGGAAAAGCGCCCGGGGGCAGACGGACAGTTACCGCCCACCCCCCCCACCTGACCACCAAGCTGTCCCAGATGCTCTATTTGCTGTGCTCCTGGCCCGAGCTTCCTGTGCTGAGCGCCCTGGAGCTTCTGGACTTTAGTTTTCCTGACTGCTACGTGGGCTCCTTCGCCATCAAGTCCCTACGGAAGCTGACGTGAGTCCCAGCCGCGCGCTACCCTGGGGCCCACGGACTCCCTATTCTTCCGGAACGCAGCTTTGCCCAGCGCCGGGAAGTGGGTCCTGGGTTGGGAAGACCCTGGCCTCTGCTTCCTACTCTGCTTACCGTAGGATGACAGACCATCAGCTTTTCTTCTCTTCAGGGACGACGAACTTTTCCAGTACCTTCTGCAGCTGGTACAAGTACTCAAATATGAGTCCTACCTGGATTGCGAGTTGACCAAATTCTTGTTGGGCCGAGCCCTGGCTAACCGCAAGATCGGGCACTTCCTGTTCTGGCACCTCCGGTAGCTGAGGGCACCCCAGCCTATTCCTTGGAAATCCTACGAGGGGCACAGGGAAAGGGAGGTCTCGGGCTTCCTGAGATCTTGCTGAACTCCTGTTTCCAGCAGGCTCCGATGTTCTGATGCTCCGGGTCCCGCCTAGGGAGGGAAGGGGATGTGAGGCCCCGACTGGCAAGACTCAGTCCCATTTTTCCCCCCAGCTCTGAGATGCATGTACCGTCCGTGGCCCTGCGTTTTGGCCTCATCATGGAAGCCTACTGCAGAGGCAGCACCCACCACATGAAGGTGCTGATGAAGCAGGTAAGGCTGGTCCTGGGGGTTGGGGATTTAGCTCAGTGGTAGAGCGCTTGCCCTAGCGGCGCAAGGTCATCAGGTTCGGTCCCCAGCTCCGAAAAAAAAAAAAAAAAAGGTGTGGTAGAGCGCTTGCCTAATGACGCAAAGGCCCCGGAAAAAAAAAAAAAATAGGAAGGAAAAAAAAAAAAAAAGGCTTGATCAGGTTCTGCTTACAAGCTTTGGAACGCTGTCCCCGACCATCCTCCCCACCTGTGGCTGGCACCCGCCACCCCTATCTGTTACCACCACCAGGGGGAGGCACTGAGCAAGCTTAAGGCCCTGAATGACTTTGTGAAGGCGAGCTCGCAGAAGACCACCAAGCCCCAGACCAAGGAGATGATGCATATGTGTATGCGCCAGGAGACCTACATGGAGGCGCTGTCCCACCTGCAGTCTCCCCTCGACCCCAGCACCCTGCTGGAGGAAGTCTGGTGAGCCCCATGCCTGGCCCTACCAGGGCTCCTCCCCCCTTCCCGGCCTGTGGAGGAGCACCTGTGGACCCCACTCTCTGGCCAGCAGTGTGGAGCAGTGCACCTTCATGGACTCCAAAATGAAGCCATTGTGGATCATGTACAGCAGCGAGAAGGCAGGCAGTGCCGGCAGCGTGGGCATCATCTTTAAGAACGGGGATGGTGAGCGGGCGGGCCACAGAGCCGCTGAGGCCTAACCAGCCCTGTGCTATCCTGAGGGGTGGTCCTGGGAGCCTACACACAGGGGGAAACGAGAACCTAGCAGACACTGTGGTCTCCTTCCCACGATACAGACCTCCGCCAGGACATGCTGACTCTGCAAATGATCCAGCTCATGGACTTCCTATGGAAGCAGGAGGGCCTGGACCTGAGGTTGGGGCCCATCCTGTAACCACTGTGCTTCTAGGCCAGCCCTTAGAGCTGTGCTTTCAAAGGGGGATCAAACCCGTCCTTATTGTGTGGGTTGGGAAAGGGAGAGGAGAGAGAGGAGGGGGCAGGGAGGGCAGTCAAACATTTGTCTTACTCCCTCCTGCGTTTCCTGGCCCTGCGTCCCAAGGAAGCAGCAGCTTCTTTTCCTCCTCAAACCCTCCTCATCTTGGGTGCCAGTGCTGGAGCCTCCGAGTCCTTCACGCTTCCGCTCCTCAGCAGCTTGAGTATGGCGTCCCCAGGAACAGCCTTTGATGGTGACATTCTGCCGTCCTTTCCTTCCCCCCCTAGGATGACCCCCTACGGCTGCCTCCCCACCGGAGACCGCACAGGCCTCATTGAGGTGGTCCTCCACTCGGACACCATCGCCAACATCCAGCTGAATAAAAGCAACATGGCAGCCACGGCTGCGTTCAACAAGGACGCTCTGCTCAACTGGCTCAAGTCTAAGAACCCTGGGTAGGTTTCCAGCCTTCTCCTTCTGGGAGGTGCGGTCTGGGAAGGGTTGGCCTATCAGAGACAAGAGGGAAGGGCTGTGATCCTCTCTGACTCTCTTGGCTCAGCTGTGGGGCCAGCCTGAGTCTGAGTCAGCAAAGCTGTTCGTGTATTGGTTGCCAACGGCAACTGTGATACCCCCCTCAAAGCTTACGACCTTAGACATCAGTTGCTTCGAACATTGGGATATTATGAAGGTCCCTTGCTTGGGAAAACTCAAGTCATCTGGAACTTTTCCCAAACCTGGGGGTAGGGGGGCGTCTAAGATTTGAGTCCTCAATGCCTAGGGTCTTGGTTCTACCTGTCGGCTATATTTCTCCTCCTGGCCTCAGCTTGTGTGGGCTGGCCCTCAGCCTTGCCCCCTGGTGCTCATATGTGGTAGGGGCAGGTCAGAGAGGTATCTAGGCCTAAGCTCTGGGACACTACATTCTGTCGAGTAAAGCAAGCCGGCAAGCTAGATCCAAGGGGCAGAGGAGCAGGGCCTCTGGTAAAGGGCTGTAGCCTGGCGTGCTGTGACCTTCGATCTTCCCCACTCAGGGAGGCTCTGGATCGGGCCATTGAGGAATTCACCCTCTCCTGTGCTGGCTACTGTGTGGCCACCTATGTGCTGGGCATCGGTGACCGGCACAGCGACAACATCATGATCAGAGAGAGTGGGCAGGTAGGGGGCCGTGGCTGGGTGGCCTCCCTCCCATCTGGCCTGCTGGCCCCTCCACCCTGTGTTTGCTGTGAGCCCTGCTGGTGTCCTCTTTCCCTGGGTCTCTCAAGAAGCTCCCTGTTCTCTGTGCTCTTTTTCTCCCTCCCTGGGGCTCCTGAGGTTTGAGCCCTGCTCATGCGAGGCTAAGGGTCCACTTCTTCCCCGTCAGCTTTTCCACATTGATTTTGGCCACTTTCTGGGGAACTTCAAGACCAAGTTCGGGATCAACCGGGAGCGTGTCCCCTTCATTCTCACCTACGACTTTGTCCACGTGATCCAGCAGGGGAAAACTAACAACAGTGAGAAATTTGAAAGGTGAGCGAGCGCTCTGCCCTTGATTATCTCCCCGGACACCAGAGATGCTTTGTGTGGGAACAAGGCTGGAGGCTGCTGTCAGTCCCCGTCCTGCCCCTTCCCCTGGATGCTGGTGGATTGGGATGAGTGACCTCCAAACCTGTTTTCCCTGGGGAAGGAGGTTTGTGACTCCAGTAGGAGGCAGGGGGAAGGTCAGCCTGAAGAACTAGCGTCTGGCGGATGATAACCTTCAACGACCACCTTCAGCAACGGCTCAGGGGGGGAGGTGCACACAGGCCCACTGGCCTTTGGGTCCGAGGGGAGAAGAGAACCCAGGACCTCACCTGCCCCCGCCTCCCTCGCCTGCAGGTTCCGAGGCTACTGTGAACGAGCCTACACCATCCTGCGGCGTCACGGGCTGCTTTTCCTTCATCTCTTCGCCCTGATGCGTGCAGCAGGTCTGCCTGAGCTTAGCTGCTCCAAAGACATCCAGTATCTCAAGGTAAGTGCCCCCGTGGGGTCCCTTCTGCTATGATAAAAGCCACCAAAAGCAACGTGGGCAGAAAAAAAGGGTTCATTTCAGCTTGCATTTGGGTCGTGAAGTGGGGAGGCAAGGGCAGGTACTGAAGCAGAAGCAATGGGTTTGCTCAGGGGGCCTTCTTTTATGATCCAGGACCACCTGCCTAGGGGATGGCACCACCCACAGTGGGCTGGACCCTCCTCTAACAGTCATTGATCCAAAAAAATAGTAAAGTAAAATAAAATGCCTAAGGGCTTAACTACGGGCAGTGATGGAGGTGTTTCCTCAGTTGAGGAGATTTCCTCCTTCCCAGGTGACTCTGATTTGTGTCAAGTTGGGAGAAAACTACTAACACAGTAGGTCAAGCCAGGGTTGAGTCAGGGCCTTCAACCACGGCTGTATACTTTCCATGGCCTGCCTGGGCAGCCTGGACCCTAGGAGGGCCCCGTTTGGTAGACTTACAGGGGGTACTGATGCCATCCTTATCCTCGCAGTGGGCAGTGGCTGGAGAGGTCCAGTTTGCTGGACCCACTTATGCTGGGTGGCAGATACGTGGTAACCTTCCTTAGCCAATCCACGTGTCCCTCATAGGTGTCCTCACACCCGTGTGTGCGTGGACACACTCAAACACACACTCAAACACACACTCCTGCACAGCCTGTGTGAGCTGAGGTTCCTTGCACACTGTATTAATACTTTCTGCCCAGGGCCTCGGTCTGCGAAAACTGGAGCAGAGGGGGGTGGTGACCAGCAGCTGGCCTAGCCAGGGCATCCCCCGAGGGCCACACGACACTCCAAGGTGTCTGACATTTGAGTCAGTGGGGTGGACCATCTGGGTTTGGGGGTCTGAATAAAGGGAAGTTAACATCCCATTAGACTTCAGTATAGATCCCATAACTGAGAGAGCAGGGCCCCTCAATGTCACCCTGCTGTGGTGTTTGTCCAGGACTCTCTGGCACTAGGGAAGACGGAGGAAGAAGCACTAAAGCACTTCCGAGTGAAGTTCAATGAAGCTCTCCGGGAGAGCTGGAAAACCAAAGTCAACTGGCTGGCACACAATGTGTCCAAGGATAACAGGCAGTAAGAGGCGCCCCCCCTGGGCGTCACATTCCCCTGGGCGTCACATGGCGGTTCCCTCCGGGCTCTCAGCCATAGAGGTAAACTGTCAGTCCTGGAGACCAGGCATGCTCAGTGGTCATCAAAGGGGCCCCAGACCTGAACTGTCCCTCACAGGGAAGAACCACACAACTGTTTCTTGTTTACACTGGTTATTTATTTATGACTCGAAATGTTTAAGGAACAGAATAGCCATAAACGGAAGTGCATTTTTGTGCAGGGGAGGGGTGCTGTCCTCGTGACCCCCCCTCCATCAGCAATGTAAACAGCACCTTGAGGATCGTACCCCTAGTCTTCCAACCTGTGGGTCTTGGCCCCCCAAAGGCAGTTTTGGGGGCCACCTTCCCAGGCTCCCAGCCGGCTGCCTAGAACAAGCCTGGCAGTCACCTGGTGCCTCCCACGCAGACAGGACACCTCAATCCTCAGCTCAGCTCACCTCCGCCACCTTCGTGTGGCCCACCCTCGGCGACCTCCATCTACCAAGCCTCCGGCAGCTCCTGAGGAAGCCAGGAGCTTTCCTCTAGACTCAGGCACACTTGCTCTGCACTGCTGAAGCGACGACCTCTTGGGTACGGAAACACCCTCACCTTTTATTTGCGGGTAAGAACATGATTATGTAAACTCTGTATAGAACAGCCGGGGTAAAGGACCTGGCTTCCACTACAGATAGCTGTGTTCCGGGCCTCAAAACACTAGAGACTGGTGCCCGATTTAGCGCGGTGTGGTCGTGAATCCAGACAAAGGGCAAGCCGGAACGGAGTCCTCTTCGCAATTCGTGTGAGAGTCGCACACAAAGGCAGCTTTCTGGAAGGACAGGACTGATGTCTCCCAGAGCTGCCATTCTCAGAAGGCCGCTGGGGACCCGGGTTCTGAAGTGTGCGTGAGGAGGAGGAGGACCAAGTTTAGTGTAGTCTGGGCGACCAGAGCATCTCCAGAAATGCAGGGTCTCCACCCCCTCCCAGGTATCCAAACCTACTTTGGGCTGTAGAGCCAGTCCCCTGGCTTTTTAGAGAGCCCAGCTCAGTGGTGCACATGCGTAACGTGCCATCCCGAGCCCACCGTGATGCATCAGCTGCCGCCTCAGGACCTGGCTCTCCCGGTAGCATCCTGAGACTTGCAGAACCATCACCGCCATCTTGCTGGCAGCCCAGAACATGGCTGTTCAAGGAAGCCAGGTGTCCGCTCTTTCACGATGATGAACTGAGGGTCCAGCAGTGGTTGGTGCCTCCAGGGCACTTGCTGAACCCTTAGTCTGCCCCAACTCTGAAATAGGAAGTGTGCGTGTGTGTGTGCGTGTGCGGGGGTGTGTGTGTGCGTGTGTGCCATGTTATTTATTGAAGAGAGTCTAGGTGCTCCCTGGTGTGGCTGCAGATTCTGCAGAGGCTCAGCCTTTCTGGGTTGGGTGTGTGGTCTGTGTACCTGGCTGGAAAAGTATTTTCTATTTTTTTTTTTTTTTTAAGTTGTTCTACGTTTCTGTAGGGGGGAAGGTAGATTTCCTCTCACTGATGTGGGCTGAGATCAGTCTGTGCAACCCTGACACGTCCGGTAAAGACAGGTGAAAAGAAATAAAACTCTTTTATGTTCTTATATTCTTGGCTCAAATAATAAGGGGGGGGGGCTTGGGGATACAGTGCATTGGTAAAGTCCTTGTCTGGAAGGTGCAAAACTCTGAGAACAGTCCTCAGGACCATTAAAAAAAAAAATCCGGGTTGGGGATTTAGCTCAGTGTGTAGAGTGCTTGCCTAGCAAGCGCAAGGCCCTGGGTTTGGTCCCCAGCTCCCGAAAAAAAAAAAGGAAAAAAAAAAAAAATCCTAGCCCGGGCATGGTGGACATCTGTAAAACCAGCACTGAGCAGGCAGAGGCAGGAGGGTTGCTTTAAGTTTGAAACCAGCCTGGTCTACCTAGGAAGTTCCAAGCCAGCATATCAGAGCTATGTAGCAGACCCTGTCTCAAAAATAAATCCCTCAAGCCCCCCCGCCCCCAAACCATGAAAGAATGGATCCCACTCAGGTTGGAGTTAGAACCAGAACTTTATTATAACGCATACACTTCCTGACCTGGCGTCAATATACACATCTTAAGGGGAGCCTGCGGCTACCGACACACGACAGTGTCCCTCTTCATAGCCTGTTTCCATCTATAAAGCGACTACAGGGAACAGGACATGGGAGGGTGGCCACAGGCAGCACAGCGTCAGCATCCTTAGGACTAGCAGCGAGGACCGGAATCCCCAGCTGGAGGAGTCTAAACTGTGACTGTGAATGACAAGCCGTGCTGTGTGGGTTTTAGCTGCTGTCTCCTCCCCCACCCCCACCCCCCAAGCCAGCTGGCTCTCCTCTGCTGGGTCTTAGGTCTTAGCCCAAACCCGACAGCAAGGGGTCATCCCGTGGGGTCTCTGGGGAGGAGAGCGCAGCTCGTTTTGAAACATTGTAGCAGTTTGTTTCGGGCCTCAGGTTCTCCTCTTGGGTGCTGTAGTGCAGACTGCTCAGAACTGTTGTCCGTCTTGGCCATCAGTTCCCAGCTACAGGTTTTCACCCACAGGGAGACACGCTAATTAGCAGAAGCCACGAGGCTGGTCACAGGCGTGTACAAGGAAGGCCAGGGGCTTTGGCAACATCCTGGCTGTTTCCAGCCTCTAACGTGGTGGGAGCGTGTGGGTCTGGCTCCCCCAGGCAGCACTCAAAGCCTATGGCCCTGGCCACGTGGCTGTACAGAAACGCCAGCATGGGCCACTGTGACTTGGACCTTTCCAACCTGGTTTCTTGGGAGGGAAAAGGGAGGAAGAGCTCTTCCTGGCCTCATGTTCTGACTTCACATTCCTGTCCTGGACTACACTAGCACAAAGGACACAAAGAATCCCAATTTATTTACAAAATATTAAAAAGTCAGTTGGTCATCTACATATTAACCCCCCCTCCCCGCTCTCCCACTTTATACATGCACTATTTTGGAAAATAAAAACTTTTAAAAATGAAGAAAAATGATGACTGCGTGGGAGTAATTTTTTACCCTCTGTCGACAAGTCCGCTCACTGCGGCTTCTCTGGAGGTCCCAGGTGCTGGTGTCCTCTCCCTGGCTGACAGGGGACTCCAGACACACTTGGGGTCTGAGGTGCTGTGGGGCCCCTGCACTGGGAGGAAGGGCCGGCTCCTAAGCAAAACTGCAAGCGCGACGGGCAGGGAGGGCGGAGCCTGTGGCCCCACACACCAAGCACGGGAGGACTTTCGGCAATGGGGGAGGGGTCTGCAGACCTGCTGGTCAAAATGATTTGTACATCGAGGACCCGCGGGGCTGGAAGATGGCTGGGAGAGTCTGGAGAGCAGGTGCTGGGCGAGCGCGTGTTTAGTAGCTGAGTGTGGAGTAGTCCCATTCCAGCTGCTGCTGCCGGGTGGCGTTCTGGCCGTCCCCGGGGCCGCCTTCCTCCTCCTCACTGCTCTCTGACTCGGCACTGGTGATGTCCTCCTCCTCCTCCCCGTCTTCACTCTCCTCCTCCTCTTCCTCTTCTTCCTCCTCCTCACTGCTGTGCTGGTCCTCGTACGTCTGGCAGAGACGATGGTGTAAGTCTAGCTTGTGGCCCTGACACCCAGTGTCCACCTTCTTGAAGCCACAAAGGAAAACACAACCAACCCCCCACAGTGACAGAAAGGCCAGAGCGGTGCTGGGAGTCACCAGTCAAAAGTGACCGGGCAGGTGACACTCTAGCAACATGGAGGCCATGAGCTTGGGATGGGGTGCTCACCGCAGAGGAATGGAGCTTAGTCCTGTCATGCCAGAAACATCTTGGGGTAAAACTGAGAGCGTCAGTTGCCTACCTATGCTAGTCACGAGACCTTCAGCAAGGTCTGAGCCTGGTCTTCCTCATCTGAAGATGTCCTCCCTAATCTCACAGAGCACATACCCGGGTCTCCATGGCACGTGGCAGTCTGGGGACCCTCTGCACTTACCTCCATGGGGTTGACAGTGATGGTCAAGGCAGAGTCATCCCAGTCCATCTCGTTCTCCTTCCCGGTGTCCTGGTCCCGCATTGTTCGCTGATGTGCAGCTCGGATCCGAAACACCCCCAGGATGATCATGAAAACCAGGAAGCTGACACATACCACAATCACGACAGTCGCCGTGCTGGGGACAACTGCCACGGGATTTGAAGACCAGACACAGCTTTTGTGACAATGCTTACCCAGAGAGCCAACCCCACCCTCGGCCTCCTCGACTACTCTAGGTCACATAGTGCTTTGCCTGACCCCCAGTCGCTAGGAGGAAGCATTAAGCCTGCCTTTGCTCGCCTGCTGCTCTGTGGCTGTCCTTGTGTAGGTGACAGCATTGGGGTAGCTGACAGGCCACGGTTGTGAGGTATGCTGACTACCATGTTTGTGCGTGCGGGGGTCTACCTGGCCATGCCACAGCATGGTGACCTATGTGCTTCCCCCCCAAGTCCTACCTGCAAATGGGTGAGGACTAGCCAAGTTGTGACCAGACAGGTCCCACGAAGGATCGGTGTTCAGGGTGGACAAATTGTGGCTGGGCGGCCATGTGATTAGCGTGTTCCACGGGGTTGGCTGTGTGGATCACATTCACCTACGGAAGAGAGAGAGTCAGTATGGCTGGCACCCCAAGCGTACCGGACAGGTACCTGCGTCTCCCCAGCCTCCCAGCTCCAGGCCGGGAGCAAACGGTTACTCAGTGACCAGAAAAGCACCGTTAGTGAGACTCTGCCAAGTGTCACAACAGTGTCACACACATATCCTAGAAACGGCGTGTGTCCAATGGTTCGCTGATGGCGTAGCCAGTGAAAGAACGCATTCGCATCAGAATAGGAGACCAATCTGGCCGTGGGGAGAGAGCACGGATCACCACTCCTCGCTTTTCCATCCCGCCACCCTTAGGCCCGAGTGCATTTGGCCTCTGCCCATGACTTGGATCATGGTGGAGATGGTAGGCTGCTCGGAACAGCTCTGAACTCATGTCTTAAGACCTCAGAGGTGCTGGCCCATGGAGCCAGCTGCTGACGCTTTAAGAGTGCAGTATAGGGGCTGGGGATTTAGCTCAGCGGTGAGCGCTTACCTAGGGAAGCAAGGCCCTGGGTTCGGGTCCCCAGCTCGAAAAAAAAACCAAAAAAAAAAAAAAAAAAAAAAAAAAAGAGCAGTATACTGTCCTCTAGCTGCCGTGGCCTCATGATGACTGCGGCAGTGTTAGCACCCGGCAGCCGGGGTCCCAAACGTTCCCCTCAACAGGGCCAGTGATCTGACACTGCCGCCAAGACCCTTTGGTTTCCTGGGGTCTCTTTCATGTACGGAGCCCGGGGAACCCCCTTGTCCCTTCCCACAGACATTCTCTATCCCTCAATTTTCATCTCTGCTCTCCAAGGTTGCCAAGCCGCTCCAAGGCAGGATGTCTACCCTGTGGACAGAGCCACCCCTGGTCTGAGCCCAAACAGTTGCCACTGCGAACATCTGAAACCTCGGGACCGAGTCAGGACATTTGATTTATTTTTATACTATTGGCCCTCTGGGGTGGGCACCCTGGACTCACCTCCACCTTGAACTCGTTGCTGAGGTAACGACCATTTAGTTCCGAGCAAATGAGCTTGAACTTCCGGTCCAGCAGGGACCTGGTGTGCCAATTCCGATAGCGCAGGAGGTGCAGAACCTCCTCGTAGCTTGCCATGGTTTCCACACCTGTAGGGCGTTGGAGGTGAGCGGCTTACGTCTGGAGCCCAGGCTGGGCCTGGGTATCTAACTTCAGGCGCTTGGGTCAGCCAGGCCAGTGCCTTCACCTCTGTGGCTTTCAGAGTCAAGGGATGGAGGCAGGGCAAGGAGGACCATTTCTCCACCCAGTGTTGCTACCGCCCAGCCTCACCCAGAATAAAGCACTGGCTGCGTGCCCCTCTGTGTGCAGAAGGAAGGTGCCGGTGTGAGGCAAACACCCCAGTTCACATCTGCAGGTAGCGGCCGATGAGAGCCCTCCCCCCGCCCCCGCCCCCGCCCCCGCTGACCCCGCCCCCTGCCTTACCCTCTGCTCAGCCCCAGCCCCTCACCTGTGAAGACCACGCCCAGGTCAGAGTGGTTCACTTCGATGCCCTTCTGCTGGAGGCGGGCCACGTCCACCTCTAGGCTCTCCTGCTCTGCGTTCAGCTCCTCCCCTTCCACCGTGACCTCACAGGTGTCCAGGTCGTGCACAATCTCCTCCGACACCAGGGACTCTTGCACTGCAAACAAGGTCGACCAGGAATAGCAGAGGCTGCAGGCATTAACCCCCCCCCCCCCCCCTAACCCCCTCTCCCCCCACAGCCCCAGCAGGCCAGATCTCAAGCTCACAGTTAAGAGAGTAAGGACCAATCATGGGAGAGCCACCTTCAAGACTTAGGGGCTGAGAGTGTAGTCAGCGGTAGAGCATATATGATTAGCATATTGGAGGCCCGGCCCAGACCTAGATCCAGCTCAGTCAACAGATAGCACTTGGTGAGTCCCCGGTAAGAACGGTGGGGCACTGTCTTCCTATGGGCCGGCCCCCAAGCTAAACCTTAAAACCCAACACCTGGGGTTGGGGATTTAGCTCAGAGGTAGAGCGCTTGCCTAGGAAGCGCAAGGCCCTGGGTTTGGTCCCCAGCTCCGAAAAAAAAAAAAGAATCAAAAAAAAAAAAAAAAACCCAACACCTAGGCCCTGGGTTCGGTCCCCAGATCCGAAAAAAAGAAACAAACAAAAAAACAAAACAAACAAACAAAAAAAAAACAAACAAAAAAAAAAAAAAACCAAAAAACCCAAAAAACCCAACACCTGACCAAAAAAGTAAAGACTCCAGCTACAGCCAAGTTCCAGGAACAGACTCACGTATAAAAACACTAAAATCTCCAAAACCTGACAGAAAAAGAGCCCGAGAGGAGGCTGCCAGTCAAGACAAAAGAGGCAGGCTGGGGGGGGGGCTGTTACCTGTGGGGTCCTCAGCCCCGTCCGCCTCGGGCTCCACCTCTCTGGTGATGGTGCTTATGATTTTCAGCTCAGGGAAGAGGGAAACACCCTCCGGGCTCTCAAACTCGGAAGCTGCGCGGGCGAAGTGGTGGACCCCACTCAGGCTGATCTTGGGTTCTTCTGGCTGTAAAACCATCACGTAGCCCTCCACCGGAGGCACCTCGATGCAAGCCGCCTCATTAAAGCACCTGTCCGAGAAGCAGGAAGAGGAGGGAAAGAGGAGGCGTTGGGAGCTTGGAGGCAGCTGCCAATCAAAGGCTTGTGTGAGACTCGGTGGGGACAGCAGGTGGCTACCCCAGGGATACTCTTCCCTCTGTACACATCCCATTCCTCATTCAGCAAGATCAAGCCATGACCTGTCTTCCCTTAGCAGGAGAGGCAAACGGGCTTAAAGACCGAAAGACACACACACTTTCTGCCTGAGGGTTGGTGAATGGAAACGGTCTTTTGCTACGTACTTGACGGTGGTGGTGATTTTGAGCCTGCGGATGCCTGGTGTGGGGAACTGCCTTGAGTTGAGGTAAGAAATGTGCTGCATGGCCTTATCCAACTCTCCGACATTGTCCCCCTCCAAGGTCAATACCGCCTGACTGGAGCTTGCTTGGATCTGCAATCATCACACCAGAGAGAGGAGAGGGGACAAGGTGGAGTTATCAGCAGGGGCTGAGTCGCCGAGAAACTGTTCAGTCCCCATGAACAAGACTCTTCACATGGCGTAAAGTCTAGCACCCCCTCTCTGCCTTACCCTGCTGGCTCCACTCTCAGAGGGCTAGGCTAGGAGCAAGGTCGGGTGAGCTCTTACCTGCACCCCTCTGTTGCCATCCTCAGGGACCTGCAGGTCCAGCCCCTCTTTGCAGGTATACAGACAGTCGATCACCTTCTTATCTGCCAGTTTCCCAGAACGGACTGTGAGGCCAGCCAGGTTACCTCGGAAAAACTGCGTCATGTGCAGGTCACCACCTTAGAAAGGGGAGGAAGCGAGAACTTAGGTTTGCGGCCCACAGGATCCTGGTGTGGTCTCACGGCCGTGTTACCAGCGGTGGCAGCTTGATGGATGGCCATGCAGGTTAGTTCAGAACAAACCCTGTTAGCCTTGCAATCTACATGGAAGCGAGATGGAAAATTAAACTGTTTATGATCATGCACATGGCCTGAAGAGGGGGGAGAGGGGTCCCTCACCCACACCCCGAATGCTCAGAGGCCCCTCCAGGGTCCTTATGCACCTGGTGATGGTGGCCAATGCAGTGCCATCACCAAGGTGCAGAGACACTGCCTCCCTCCTTCGTACCAGCCTGCTCAACCACTGCCACCTATCGGCTAAGCACACTGTGGGATGCTTATCCCGACTCTGGGGATGTCGGAGCTGGGGGGGTGGGGGAAAGACCAGATCATAACACAGCAGGACCTCTGGATGCTCAGAGTCCCCACCTAAAACCCTTTGAGGCCTTCTACAGACGTTTGTGGGCGCAGTATGTGTACAGTACTCGGGAGTGTATGCACGTTCACACGTTTGTGTATGTGTGCATGCATGTATGTACGTGTGTGTGTGCGCGATGCATACATGTGCAGTATGCATGTGTGTATGCATGTCCATACATGTTTGGGTACATGTGTGCGTGCACGTATGTGGACAGACCTGAGGTTGACCCTGGAAATCTTATTCACTGAGGTAGGCCTCTGGGTGAACCCAGAGCTTGCCTATACAGCTGGTCTAACTAGCCAGCTAGTTCAGGGACTCCCTGTCTCTGCCTTCCAATCACTAGAACCACAAGTGGGCCACCAGGTTCACTTGATGTTCATGTGTGGTAGGGATGTGAACTCCAGGCTCCATGCTTGCACAGTGAGCATGTCAGACGCCAAGTTACCTAGGCTTCCCGGAAGCTCTGCTGAGTTCTATCTGTGAGGATAAACTCTATTCCCTCTATTCCCTGAGGCAGGGAAGACCAAGCCCCAGGGGACAGACCCTGACAGAGCTACTGCTCCCATTTATGCTAACGAAGGGCAGGGCTCTGGCATGGCAAGTCATCGCTAGGGAACTGGTATTTCTGATTAGAAGCTCTGTCCATTAGGATGGAAAAATGTAGAAACTGCTCTTCTGTCCCGTGGCCCAGCCAGTTGAGCACCGTGAAGGGGCCTCCCAAACCCAGCCTGGGAACTTTTAGTAGAAGCCTTGTGCAGTGGGCCCTGGGGAACTGGAGGCGCTCGAATCCCCACAAATGCAGCATACAGGGGTGTCATCTGCCTCCCTCTGCCCCCCAGGGTTGACGGGGGCAGGGAGGGAGGTCCCAGGAGGCAATGGGGAAGCTCGATGCAGACAGGCAGCTGAAATGATGTCTGGGATCAAATACGATTTGCTCATCTCATGCGACATGTGGAATGGATCAATGTCTCATCTTTAAAGGAAGCACTATAGTGAAGGGGGAGTGCGGGTGGGGGTGGGGTGATCCAGCAACCTGCAGAGGCCATCGTCACAGGTTCAGTCTCATTGCCACTTTCGACTCCTGAGTACTCTGGAAAGGCAAGACAGACAGACGGCAGAAAGGACCGAGAGGTTAGGGCCTTCACACGGGACCTCAAAAGTCACTCATGTCCAGGAGCAGCCAAACATGGGCCCCAGAGAACAAAGTCCCCCTTGACGTCTGGGACACCTGGATACAGGCTTGCGTTTGGTGACCTTTTCCCAGAAGTGACCCCACCCCCCACCTCCCAATGCTTCATTTGGGGTTTTTCTTTCATACGGGCACCTCTTCTCCTCTCGGAAACACAAATCAGCTTAAAGTAAGACTAGGAAGCAGGCACACGGAATTCGTTCTCTGTTTAGCCGACCCGGACAGCGTGTTCCGGGAGGTCTGGCTGGGAGTGGCGCTGGAGCAGATGTAAATAAACATTCAGCTCCGGGACAGCCGTCTTCCTCCCTCCAGACAGGGAAGCAGAAGGCACAGACGGGAGGGTCCATACCAGGTCCAGAGTGCGGCACATGAAATACGCGAGTCTGTCCTTTCCGGACTTTAAACACCAGAGGGAAGAAGACATCGAGAGGGATACCGACTGCCTGGCAGGCCTGGGCACTCACAGACCACAATCTTACAGCTGTAGATCAGGGTACCAATTCCAAAGCCTCCCCGGTGGTTATACACCCCATGGCTGAGCACAGAAACCACACCTTCTGCACCGTGTTGTGGGGAAATGGCTCCCCTTGCGACTGCTCGGCAACACCGGCCACTATACCATGCTCAAGTGTCTCCATGCGACAAGTGGGGAAATGAGATGAGGCCAGACCTGTGGAGCCGTTACACCTCCATGTCCACCCGCCATAACCTCTCTAACAGTTAAGAGGTGGAGCGGCTGCCAAAGGCCCACCCCACCCCCACTGTGAACTACTGGGGAGAGGGGTTCCACATCCACCGAAAGGCAAAGGGCAGCTTCCTCCACGTGAACTGAGTTTTAAACAGCCTGTGTTGATAAGGGCTAAAGAGACGGCTCAGTGGTTAGAGCACGGGCTATTCTTTCAGAGGATCCAGGTTCAATTCCCGGCACCCATATGGTGGCTCACAACCGTCTGTAACTCTGGTTCCAGGGGATCTGATGTCCTCTCTTCTGGCTTCCACGCACAGGGCATACGTGAGGTGCACGGACATGACATACGGGCAAAAATATTGCAACACATGATGTTTTAAAATTAGAAAAAAAAATTGTGTTGACTTGGTGTGAAAATCAGTGAGGTTGATACAGCTGAGGTCACAGAGGAAGGATGACAAGCACCTGGTGTTTGACGGCAGTGACACTGTGGCCAAAGGTGGCAGGAGAGCCCAGGGTGGCCCATTTAACCAACATGACAGAACTGCCAGAGTCAGTCCTTTAGCCTTATGCCTGTGGTTTGGTTTTGTTTTGTTTTTCCTTACAGCACATCTGAATTTAAACCTAAAGGACAGGGCTTTGGCCGCCTGCCTGCTCTGCCTGCTCTGCCGCCCGGTCCTAGGCTTCACGTCTTACTTCCTCACAGGGAGTTGTACGACCCAACCGTGAGCCCCGGGACCCGCTCAGGTGGTTCACCTCTGTGTGCTACCTTATTCCTTCGTACCCAGAAGGATTTAAAGAAAAACTGTGAAATTTAAATTCTCCTAAAATAAACAGATTTGTCTTGGGAAAAGGATTCATTCATACGTTTCTAACTAAAGGCAAGGCGCCGTCTTCCTATGGGGATAAAAATCGTATCTAAAGTCTCTTCGCCCAGCACGCGTAGAGACGGTGCCTGGAGTCGTGTAGGAGGTTGTCGGGCGCATGGGTCACAGTGGGTATGTGACCCTCCGAGGCCGACATGTGGCTCTGTGAACTTGCACAAGAACAGTTAGTGTTTATTAAGTTCTAATAACTTATTTCCTTTGGCTATAAATACAGACTATAAGCCACAACAGCAGTGTGGGTGGTCTCGGTGACCCTGTCACCAGGAGAATCATGGTTGGTTTTCTCACTACGCATCACGGGTATCACTACGCAAATTCAGAGTCGATCCTTTTGAATGCTGGTCACCATTTCTACTTCACTGGCTAACCGAAGATCCCACGAATAACCAACGGGTTGTTTAAGGGGTTCATAGGCTTCACCAAACCAGGAAGGCCTGTGGTCTGGTCAGTCACAGCGTTGAGGTTCAAACCCCAGCTCTGTGCTAGTCACCTGGATAATCTTGGGCCTGCTCCTTCCGGGGGGCCTCAGTTCCTTCTGCTACATGAGAGGAACATGAAGCTTACCTGAGATAACATGTCTGAGGAGACAGCTGACAGCCTGCCACCTGGGGGTTTTGCTCTTAGCCTCGGGGGTCATCTCTCCAGTAGAATTTACCAGAGCCCTGACCAAATGTCCCCTCCCTCGCAGGTTCCTAGCAAGCTTCTGACAGCTTGCCAAAGGGCTAAATACCACAGGAGAGGCCTGCTGGCCAGAGACTTCTACAGCCTTTACTGTTCTGTACCTACAGTTCAGACTGTTAATAATTATTGCAGACACCAACAATTAATAAACAGGTTGGCCTATATGCAGGTTTCCTAACTATACTTCCCCTGTGCGAGTGTTCTCAGGTTCAGGAAAGGTGATAGGGGGCTGTTGTCCACACACCCCTTTGGTAAACAACCATTGATGACATGAGTAGTGTCCCCTAAAAGACTACGCACAGATAAAGGAGGCGTGGGTAGAGACGATGAGCTAAGGCTAAGGCTCAGACACAGCGACAACACAGTAAGGAGCTGCTATTTAATTCCCCAGGCCGTTACCTTGCCAGCAAGCTCCGACCACAAGCTGAGTTTCTATTTTGGTTGGATGAAGTGGGTAGTCCTCGGTCACGGAGAAGGGCTCATGAGAGACGCCGTCCACATAGAGGGTCACACTTGGGACTTCCACATTGAGGACAAAGTGGTGCCAGTCCTCATCACAGACCTAGCCAAGGCAACAGAAGCGTGACATGGTCAAAGAGCTGCTCAGGCGAAGACACAACCCCGGCTGGCCGCAGCAGGACAGGACCCGGAAGATGAGTCACGCTTAGGAATGACTTCCTAAAAAGAAAAGGATTTAAAAAATCTGTCGAGAAAGTATTTCACAAACACACCCCACTGGAAGGAAGGGTGACTTCATCTCTCGGGCATCCGAAGCCAGCAGCATCACCGTAGGCCAGAGGCTAACAGTCAGGGCTGTGCGATTCTCCACAAATTTCTCTAACAGCAGGTTAGACATTTACCTCCTACACACACTGAGGTGGCCCTGACTGTCCTGGGACTGGGCTGGGAGCCAGCGCTCCATCGCCTCTACTTCTCAAATACTAGTCATACCTCGTCTGACTGAGATAGTAATGTCTCCAGTCACGACTGCTCGTCCAAATAGGAGCATCCGGGCTGAGCCCAGCTGTACAGTACCCACGCATAAGGCCCTGGGGTCAGATTCCCAGAGCCACAAATAACCACGCCGTGGTGCCTGTCTGTAACCTCTCATCAGGTGGAAAGCAGAGGCCTCCTTGGCTTCATAGAGAGTTTGAGGCCAACCTGAACTACATCAATCCCTGAGGAGAGGAGAGGAGAGGGGAACAGGAGGGGATGGGAAAAGGGGAGGGGAGGAGATGGGGAAAGGGGAGGGGAGGGGAAAGGAAGAAGCAAAGGGAAACATCTTTGTGAGTTCAAGACCAGCCTGGTCTACACAGCAAGTTCAGCCAGGTCTGCATAACCAGGGCTACAGAGAACCCTGCCTCAAAAAAAAAAAAAAAAAAAAAAAAAAAAGCAAAAACAAACAAGTAAGGACATGCGATTCAGACCGCATGCCAAATCAACCTGAATTCCTTTACTGCGGTGAGCAGTCATTGTGTCTATATCAGCCTAATGTAATGTCTGACTCCTTACGGGATTCTCTGTGGCTCAAGTAAAAAACACGTTTAAGACGGCTTGAAATTTGAACACTTACTGGATATTTGATTACCTTAAGAATTGCTGTAATCTTTTCCTTCTGCTTCTCTTCTGTGGGGTGGGAATGAGGGTGCTAGTTATTGGAGCCAGGGTCTCAGGTGTGCGGAGCCATGCTCCCAGCCCCCTTAATCTGAGGTGTGAGGGCTGTACTGTGGCTATGTTACAACTTAAAGACATAACGTCTACGTAAAACGAAACACTCTGCACTCAATTTCTTGGGAATTACTGAGTAATTTGGGGATGGGTAATATAAATTATTAACGGAGAATAGGCGTATGAAGCAAAGCTGACAAGGACTGCTCGCCGCAGAGGCCGGGTGAGGGCACACGGGAGTGGGTGCTATGCTCACCTGTCTTCCTTATGTATCTGAAGTTTTAACAAATGTGTAACCGGGGGACCCTACACAAGTCACCTCAGTAGACACCTCACAGCCTGCAGTATCCACTTCTGTTGCACAGATTTTTTTTCCACAACATACTTTCCTTCAGCTTCTTGGACAAATACAGTAAGAACTTTTGAGAAACAATTATTTACGTAAATAAAAGCCACAGCAGAAAGGCAGGCATATTACAGGCTATGCTCCCCTCTCATGGATACCTCCGCCTTTTATGCATCTCGCAACTGTTTCACGGAGTGTTACTTTTTTTTTTTTTTTTTTGGTTCTTTTTTTTTTGAGCTGGGGACCGAACCCAGGGCCTTACGCTTCCTAGGTAAGCGCTCTACCACTGAGCTAAATCCCCAGCCCCGAGTGTTACATTTTAAATGTCTGTTTGTCCGCCTTCCTTTGCCCGCTAACTCCATGCACCAAGTGAGTCTCAGCCAAGCCAGAGCTTCCTTCCCTCCTTCGTTTGAGTCTCAGTGTACAGCATGTGCTGACTTCACTTCCTTAACGGAGATATTTTGACGGCCTTCCTACCCAGCGCCTATCACAGGGATGCAGGAAAATCAGCCCCCCAAAGCCCCAACATCACCAAGAGGGGGTTGCTCTGCAGTCTCTCCAGACATATGCTACGTCGAGCTAGCAGTTTCTGTGGCATCCAAAAGACGCCAAGATGGCAGCTGCCTGGATACTTAAGGCATCCGTGGTCTCTCTGAATGGCTGAGTCGGTCTAGCACTCCCTGGTATATCCGGGAGCCTCAGACAACAACAACTAATGTAACCAGGAGGGTTTTGATGCCATCGCTTGAGACAGCGCCCTTCATTCTAGTCAACCATAACTGTACTTTCACTTAAAACACACATTCTTTTTTAATTTTGAAAGTGCCACAACACGTCTGCACGTCAGAGGGCTAACTCTCCTTCTGTCATGGGCATGAGCCCTGGGGATCAAGCTCAGGTTGCCAGGCCTGGTGCCAGGTGCCTTTATCTGGGGAGCCAGCTCTCGCCCCAAAAGAACATAATATTTATGTTAGTATTTTATGTACAAAATGCACACATGGGGAAAGGTCAGCAGTGGGAAGACATTTAAGGAGTCTGACATGCTATCCTGTGCCCCACAGATGCACAGATCGTAATGTCCCTCAGGCTGTCACATCCTGAGAGATGAGACGTGGCCTGGTTCCACTACTCACTTGGTTCAGCTTCCAGTGGAACTCCGCAGGCCTGTACTTCTTCTCCTCAGACGGGTCCTGACGGAGGAGGAAAATGAGTCTGCACCCGTGGACATAGAGCGAATAATGGTGTCGGTTCATATCTGAGAAGACAGACAGAGCCTGTGGGTAAATTGCCAACTTCGGGCCCACGGGGAGGACTCTTTCCTTAATGGGTTTAGAGATTTGATCTGTACAAATGAACCCTCAAGTTGGGCCAAGACAGGGATTAGAAACAGACACATGGGAGCTTTACTGAGTAATCTACTGAGTAAAATTGATAAATCTCCCAGGCTAGTTCTGTCTCTCTTGAGGACAAAGTGTTCCCAGCATAAAACAGAGAGCAGCCAGAGGACCCAGTCCCTGTGAGGGGACTCGGAAGAAACACCAGTCAGTCCGGGGACACAACAAACCTATTTTATCCGAACTGCAGAGAATTGTCTCCTTCTTCCGGCCAAAAGGCCCATGCCGCATCCACACGGAAATTGTAAAAGGCTCTTTGGGGTCAAGGGTCACAACGCCGTCTGGGATCCTCACCGCCTGTGTGCCATTGAACTCAAAGACCTGGTCACTGTCATGGCCGTTGTCAGTGGGGAGGCCGATGGTCAAATTGAAGGAGCTACTGGGGGACGGGAGCAGCTCTGAGGTGCCGGCAGCAGCCCCTGGAAGCACAGGGACAGGGCTGTCAGTTTCACGGAGAACGGGGAGCTGGGGAGTGGTTCAGGGCCTCACTAAGGGGTGGCTCTCAGCTCAGGGTTAGAATGTTTGCTGGTTTAATTTTGCTTTTCCTGAAAAATAAGGGATTTTTCTTGTCTTAACGAAAATGTAACAGTACACACACACATATCAGTAATGTCAGCATTGAGAGGCATGGCAGGACTGCCAAGTTCAAAGCCTGTCTGGGCCACAAGTCAGTCAGTCAGTCTATCTGTCTGTCTGCCTGCCTCTCTCTCTCTCTCTCTCTCTCTCTCTCACACACACACACACACACACACACACATACACACATTACACTCTCTCTCTCTCTCTCTCTCTCTCACACACACACACACATACACACATTCTCTCTCCCCCCCCCCCTCTCAATTTTTTGTTTTAAGGAGAGGAATGAAGAAGATAAAACAGAGCCAGGGATGATGCACAGGCCTTTGGAGGCAGAGACAAAGGCAGACATATCTCTGTGCATTCAGACTGCCTGGTCTACAGAGTGAAGTTCAGGCCAGCCAGAGCTATGCAGAGAGACCCTGTCTCAAAACAGACAAACAACAACAACAAAATTACTTTTGATGCTCCCACCCATATATACACTTCTAGTCCCTTTTTATGAATATATAAAATAGTGGTGTGTACATGTGTGTGTATGTTTGCATGTATGTGGGCACACATGTGTATGGGTATACACACATATGGACAGCCCTTAAAAGGCTGTGGGGAAGAACCCTGAAAACATGAGTTCAAAAAATATATATATATAAAATTTCTCAACTATACAAAATATAAGGATACAATATGAATTGTATAATGAGCTTCAAACAGACCTAAAAGAACAGAGGCAGCCACACTATGAGCCAGCTTGTCAGAAAGATACAAAGGAAAGCATATTTGTGAGTTCAAGGTCAGTCTGGGAAAGAGGGAGGTTAGGCCCAGGCATGGTAAGAATGGTGATCTCAGAGCAAGATCCCATCTAGCTAGTTTATTGTCTGTGCTTGCAGTGGTAGGCAGATTTCTGAATTCATTAGCAATGCTTAAAGCAGCCTCTAAAAGAGAGCTGTCTCGAGCAGAACATAGGCTGTCAGCTTGTAACCCATGATTTGACTTCGAGTTATTTCTTTCACTGCTCCCATACACTCTTTCCTCAGGACCCCTCTCCAAGCCAAATCAAACTGGAATCCTGCTGTATTTGCAATATACACATACATTCTCCTTCTTCTCTAGTGTAAAGAGTCTGCATAGCATTTCACTGAACAGATACAATGTAACTCGCTTAGTCCTCTCTCTGGGACAGGGAATGAGCATCTATGTGTCTAATGATTCTGACCTTAGCATAAACTTCTAGAACTGGAACTACTGCACCAAAGAACAGGGGAGAGAAGGCAATGAGATGACTCAACACATGTAACCTGACAACTGGGGACCAGCCTTATGTTGGAAGGAGAAAACCCACTACTACGAGGCGTCCTCTGACTTCTGCATGAACACCATAGCACACAAGCACCACACACACGTAAAATAAATAAATAAATGAATGAATAAATAAATAAAGTAGAAAGAGGGGCTGGAGAGATGGCTCAGAAGTTAAGAGCACTGACTGCTCTTCCAGAGGTCCTGAGTTCAATTCCCAGCAACCACATGGTGGCTTACAACCATCTGTAATGAAATCTGATGCCCTCTTCTGGTGTGTCTGAAGACAGCTACATAAAATAAATAAATAAATCTTAAAAAAAAAAAAAAAAAAAGAGTAGAGAGAAGATTTACGACCCTCAGTAAATACTGTCAGGGTAAACTTTTTGTCTTCCCTTCTCGAGTTGGGATTGAACTCAGAGCTTCACGCATTAGGGAAAGCCTTTCACACACTGTGCCCTATGTGGCCTAGGCGAAAGCAGACCTCATGGCTCAAAAGATCCCCTGCCTCAACCGTTAGAGTAGCAGGATCCCAGAGCACATTCCCAAGCCTGGCTTCTCGTTCTTACATCACCCACATTTGAATGACTCTCAATGCGTCTTACTTTGTTTGAATCACGGGCCCTTCAATGCAGACAACATACGTAATTCTGAACTGATTCTGGAGTCTGCATACTCCCCGTGCCCGTCCTGAGCGAAAACCAGGCAGCAAGGCAGCAAAAGCCACTTCAGAACACTGCGTCTGTTCTACCCATCCTTTTACTGACCAAGACCCAGGGGCTGTGGTTCTAAGGGACCCGCCTCCCTGAAGAGGGAGGGCTGAGGGCTCCAGACACCAGACCTCCTTACCACAGAGCCGGTGGAGGGACTTCTCGGAGTAGGTGTCTCGGTCGCAGCCTTTCCCTATGTGGCTGGTCTCCAGCTCCACTGTGGCCTGCACAGAGGCGACAGGTTCGTCGCAGGTCTCCAAGTGGATGCTCGGGAAGACGGCCAAAGCGCCTGTGCCGGGCTCATATTCAATTCTGCTGCTCCAGCCTGCATGGGCCATGGACGGGTGTGAGAGACAGGAAGAAAGCTCACGACCACGTTTTGTTACGGTGCGTTCATTTCACAATGGACACGGGAGCTAGAGGGAGGGCAGCTCACCTTGCCACCCGGGGCTGCAGGTGGGCTTAACGCTGATCTTCACCAGGACGTCCTCCGTGGCTCTTTTCTTCCCACAGTCATAGGCGGTGACAGTGAGCTTATACTGATGCTCTTTGCCGTAGTTAAGCTTCTCTGTGTTTTTGATGTAACCTGGCAAGAAGGGAAGCAACAATGAGATCCGTCTTTACTCGTGGGGTGCGGGAGGGACAGACAGAGCCCGAGATCACAGCACTCCCCGGTCCTGCCGGAGCTGGAGAACACACCAAATCCATGCTCGAGTGTTCAAGGACCGTTGGGATCCACACAGCTCGTCCTCTGCTTACTCTTGTACTCTTGTATTTGTTCTATGCTGGGCCCACTCTGTAGCTATGGCTGTCCTGGAACGTGTTACATTATGTAGGCCAGGCTAGACCTTGGCCTCCCACATGACGGGATTAAGGGCATGTTACCGTCCACCCAACTTTTTAAAACCACTTTTGTTTGGTGTACGGGTGGTTGTACACACGCCTCCTCACGTGTGTGGAGGTCAAAGGACAACTTTCAGGGGTCAGTTCTCTCCTCACGCTGTGGTTTTGGGGATGGACATCGGGTCATCGTGCTTGTGTGTTGAGTACTTTGACTTGAGCCATCATGCCCGCCCGGATTTTGGGTCAACATTTAATACTTGGCATGTAATAAAGATAGAATGGCAGACAGTTTAAATCCCAATACTAACAACAGGGCCAAACTTCATTAAATACTTCTTCTTCTTCTTCTTCTTCTTCTCTTTTTCTTTTCTTTTTTTTGGAGCTGGGGACCGAACCCAGGGCCTTGCGCTTGCTAGGCAAGCACTCTACCACTGAGCTAAATCCCCAACCCTAAATACTTCTTCTAAAAGATTTATTTTGTTAAGGAAAAGCCGAATGCTGGGGACGTAGGATGGAATTAGTATCTTTGGACCCCACCCCACCCACCACGGACTCCATAAACCAAGAGTGCTGGCCGGAATCCCAGCACTTGAGAGGCAGAGGCAGGAGGATTAAAAATTCAAGGCCATACTGAGCTACATCATACTAGCCCGGGCTGCATGGAACTACCTTCCCTCAAAACAACAACGGAGAAGCCAGGCAGTGGTGCTGCACACCATCAATCCCGGCATCGGGGGTGGGGAGGGCAGGAACAGGTGGATCTTGAGGTCCAAGCCAGCTTGGTCTGCAGAGTGAGTTCCAGGATGGACAGGACCTTTGGTTTACACATGTGTGCGAGTCTTTATTTTTTTTATTTTTTTTTTTTTTTTTTTTTTCCGGAGCTGGGGACCAACCCATGGCCTTGCGCTTCCCTAGGCAAGCACTCTACCTCTGAGCTAAATCCCCAACCCCTATTTTTTTTTTCTTAACTGTTGTTTTTATTTTATGTGTGAGTGCCTACATGCATGTATATACCCCATGCGTGTCTAGTGCCTTTGGATGCCAGAAGGGGGAGTGGGATTCTCCTGGCCATGAGCAGCCTGCTGTGAGGGCTGAAGACTGAACACCCATCCTCCGCAGTGGGCTGACAAAGTCACAGTTCTACCAGACGCTGCGGTGTGAACCACTTTATGACGGACACACCGCGCTACCATCGAGATGCTATTGCATGAGTTACGAAGGAGCCGAGTCCGTGTGTGTCTCCCGTCAGTTACTCGAGAACAAAGGTTCTGGCAGAGATGAGAGGCTAGACATCTCCGTCTCGGCTATAATCCATCCTAGGCCACACAGGAGGACCCATTCCCAGCACCCACAGCAAGCGGCTCACAGGGCCTGTAACTCCAGCTCCAGGGCACCCGGACGCACTGCACTCCCATGCGCAAACCCACACAGAGACTCGGGATTAAAAATACTGTCTGAGCTGGGCAGCAGTGGTGCACAGCTTTAGTCCAAGCACTTGAGAGGCAGAGGCAGGTGGATCTCTGTGAGTCTGAGGCCAGCCTGGTCTACATTGTGAGTTTAGGATAGCCAGGGATACACCAAGAAACCCTGTCTCAAAAAACAAACAAATTAACTAACATCTATTTATATAATACATATATTAAAATAATTTTATAATTATTTATGCTATTTAATATATTATTTTATGTAAAATAAAATAATGATAATTTTTAAAAGAACGAACGAATGAATGATCCCTCACCTTTAGGATGAGGCAGAAGGAGCTATAGTGTAGCCCAGCAGGAGAACATTTGACTCTCATGCAGGAAGCCCTGGACTAGATACTTAGTATCACCAAAGCCTATGTGTAGGGTATGTGTAAAAGGTTCTAATTGAATGGAGAAAACTATCAGTGTAACCAAAGGGACAACACACCCAGCTGCAGGCGGCCAGAACTGAGGAGATTCACATTAAATGATGCCTCTACTTGACTTGGGTTGGAGAAGGAGAGCCCAGAGGCGCCCGGGCTTCAGAGAGGCTTGAGATCAGGGAGTTAAGCCAAACAGGAGTGACTTGCACTAGCTGGACTCCGGACAGCCTGCAAGCTCTCGATGCTCTGCCAGTGCTGGGAAGCCGGGTCAGCCGCTGACCTCATTGGAAGAGCCAGGCCTCAGGAGGCTTCTCCGTTCTTACCGTCTTTGTCCACAGTGAACGGCACATCTGGGGTGAGAATCTCATAGCTGCAGATCTGGCTGAACTGGGGCGAGCAGTCTGCATCCACGGCCTCCACCCTGAGGATGCTGCCGTGCTGCTTGCCCTCCACCACGGCCGCCTTGTACGACTTCTCCTTGAACACGGGGGCGTACTCATTCACGTCGTTCACCTGGATGTGCACGGTTGCTCTAGACAAGAAGGGGGAAAGCTATTGTTGGGGGGGTCCTGTCCTGTCTTTTACCCAAAAAGCACACACTCAAAATCTTCTCAGTGAATAAAACGTCACTGTGTGAGAAGGTGAGGTGTTGCTCTCACTGGTGCAACACACCTTGCTGTTCACCAACCCACGTTCACCTATGTGGTGCGCGCTTACCGTGCCCTGTGACAGACAGTGTGTGGCCCACTCAGTGTAGATGCTGAGGGAACTCAGCACTCAGCAACATTAAATCTGCACGGTTGAAGGGCTGGTGAGGAAAGGCTAGAATATTAAACCAGTGTCTTCTAGAGCCCTCTGTTGGGGTTAAGCCTTCTGATGGCAGGGAGGAAGGCACCTGAACTTGACGCAGGACAGAGAAGGCCTGTCTGCTTCCTCCACAAGTTAGCTAGCTTATGCACTTAAAGTTTACAGGAAATAATAACAGAACCATTTTCCTTCAGAAAAAAGTTCAATATAGGGCTGTGTGTGTGTGTGTGTGTGTGTGTGTGTGTGTGTGTGTGTGTGTAGGGCCATGTGCATCTGTCTGCCTGTCCGTCCATCTATCCGTCTCCCCTGCCTCCACCCTCCTCCTCCAGAGACAGGGACTTGCTCTATTACCCAGGCTGCCCTTGACTTTGTGATTCTCCTACCTCAGCTTTCCAAGAACAGGCGTGAGCCGCTGTTCCCAGTGGGTCTTTAGTTTCTTTACCAAGAATACTTCGTGAGATAAAACTACTCATTCTCTTCTCAAACCCTGTTTCCGTCAGAAGTTAGACACAAAAGGGGACACGGAGGCTGGAGCCCACCCTTTACAGCCAGCTTGACGCCCTGCGGAACTCTTCCTACTCTTTTTCAAAACTCAGAGAACCTGGGAGCCGGCTCCCGGCTGCCCCTCTCCCACGCACGCTCAGCTCCTGGGTGGCTCTTTCTGCGCTCTGTCCGGCCCACTTACTTGTGAGATTTTTTCACACCGGTGCCATCGGGTCCCTTCCCGCAGTCGTAGGCCTGGATGGTGAATGTGTAATCTTTCTGCAGCTCGCAGTCCAGTTTCTCTTTTGATCGGATTATTCCCTCACCCGTGGACTTATCCACTACCACGGCATCGAAGGGGACATTCTGCCCGTGGATTTTAAAGCCACAAATCTCACCTGGAGAGTAAACCAGAACGGGTTAGTACGCCCGCCACTCGAACCTTCTGCTCATTGCCCTCCGCCCACAAGGGAAATAGACGACAATAACTTAGCAGCCAGGGGGTTTGGGGGGGTCCGTGGACAAAGCGGGGGGCGCTGTGCTTTAGCACGGGTGAGTTCTGGGGCTTTATTAGAAGCGGTTCTGGCTTTCCAAGCAACTGGTTTACTTTGCATCCATTCATGCAGGGATACAAGAGAGAGGACACAGACAGGCATTCCACAGGAGCACTTAGGATGGCCGGAGGGTTAAGTCTCAAGAGCAACAGCCAGGTCAGGCTGTCAGGCGACCCGAGCCCGCGCTCGCTGGCTCGGCAGCGATTTGGGAAAGGATGAAAATACAGAGTTAAGCACTGAGAGAAGACGGGTGGAATCGGTATCAGAATTACAGACATTCTGTCAAGGAAAGAAAAAAAAAAGAGAGAATCAAGTCTTCCTGTGCAATGAGTCTGGCTAAAATTAGGGAATCAAAAACAAACTGCTAAATAAGAGAAGTAGAAATACCAAGTTTTCAGGCATCCATTTCAACGGCTGTCGGCATCGTCCGTTACGGGGAGGGGCATTAGGTTCCTTAGCTCGGTGCTTCACCCTACCAAACCTAAGAGGGGCGCCAGCCTGGGAACTGCACTACGGTGAAACTGTCCTAGTTAGAAAGGTCCGAGCTTATACGCTTGCCCGTGGGAGAACAGGTTTCATGTCTTGATGTACATGTGAAGCTACAAAATTTATTCCATATGCAAATAAGACTGTGCTCTCCCACAAGTCCAATGAATAGAAGGAAAACAGTGCTCAGCCAGCAAACCCGAGTTAACAAAACATTTGGCCCTGAACGCAGAGTTCAAATGGATGTCTGAGTTCTAGATATTTCTAACCAAGGGTCTGGTTACATACAATTTCCATAAATACACTTAAAAAAAAAAGAAAGAAAGAACAAACTAAGAGAATAAATAGGGGGACGGCATGGCAGTTGCTTCCGTTTAAGGCTGATTCCCAATTTTATAAAACAAGTTAGTGGGTTAATATTCATAAAAGGGAGACAAAGAACCCTTCATCACCTTCTTTGGTGACTGTCACCTCAAAACTCTCTAAAGGGAAAAAAGACAAACCCATGTCAGTAATTCAGGAAAGAGCGAAGAGGGGATAACAAGGAAACAGTCAAAGCTGCAACACATTACTTAGAAAGCTGGGCAGGTCACCTCACTCGGCTCCCAGGCGGCTGCTGGCACTGCTCTGAGAATTCTCCCACCATTGCTACTTTGAATCCTACTTACCATAAACTATGTAACTTCACAATGAACTCAGGGATGAGACACTGACCAATCAAGTTTCCCAACACCCCCAGCTGTCACAGGACTTTCCCTTGATGACGATTAAGTAAACCTAAGTGTTCCTACTTGCTTGTTTTAGACACAGAGTCTCACTATGTAGCTCAGGATGGCCTGGAACTCAATATATAGACCAGGCTAGCCTGGCACTCACAGAAATCCCCTTGCCTCTGCCTTCCAAGTACAGGGATTAAAAGTTTGGGCCACCATGCCTGAACAGTGTTCCTACTTTTAAGCTAAATACAACTCTAGAAACATTCAGTTCATCATTAGATTTACTGAAACAAAATTCTGGAGCTACAGACTTAAGTCTTTGTTCACACCGTGTCTAAAGTACCCGATCAGAGCAACCGACAGAAATGCCTCTGAAAGAAACAGAAGCCAGTCACAGTAGCCACCCCGAGACAGCCACCTGTGCTGACCACTCTGTTTTCTAGATATCACCTCGTCAGCTCCAACCCAGCCGTTCACCCCACGCCCACACAGAGAAGATGCAGCAAATTCCCTCCTTTTCGGTGGCTTCACCACACATTTCCCTAAAGAAGAAATACTGCTTCGTTCTGCTTGTCGTTAAAGGTTTTAAGCACAGTATTAAGACGGAACGCAGGGTTTGTGCCTTTCACACAACCTCATGATCTTGTCTCACCGATGTATAAGACGGTGGCTTACTCATTTTCTTGACTGCCTACCAAGCACTCCACATTCGCTGTTACTAAAACCACTTTCCACTCTGTGTACGGTGCAGTCTCGGGCCTTTGGCTGCCTGTGAACAATGGGCAGGAAGCATTTCTGTCCATGGTTCCTACGGCACAAAGACTCCCACGGACCAGGGCTGCCCAGCAAGGTACATGCTGGCCACAGAGGGGTGCTTGAATAGAAACTAACATCCCCATTAAAATGAAGTAACGTTAAGCCTTTAGCTTCTCAGTCACCCTGGCCACAGTCTGAGTGACAGCCACTCAAGGCTCACAACACCGCTCGGAGACTGCAGAACTCAGAACACCACTTCAGTAGGTTCTCCTGCATGGCTACTGTAGGGCTAGGCTCTGCGGGCCAGGGAGTGTGGGCCAGAATCAGGCCACCCCCTCTTTTTCAAAGGCCCATGTGCTATGGAATGGTTTTTACTGTTTTAAAAGTACTTCATCAGGGCTGGAGAGATGGCTCAGCGGTTAAGAGCACTGACTGCTCTTCCAGAGGTCCTGAGTTCAAATCCCAGCACCCACATGGTGGCTCACAACCATCTGTAATGGGATCCGATGCCCTCCTCTTCTGGTGTGTCTGAAGACAGCTACAGTGTACCCATATACAAAATAAATAAATAAATCTTTTTTTAAAAAAAAAAGTACTTCATCTAAGTGAGATAGGCTCTCACTATGAGCCCCGGGCTATCCTGGAACTTACTCTGTAGCTCAAGCCAGCCCACGATCCTCCTGCTTTAGATTCCTGGGTGCTTGGATTACAGTAGCACCCCACCACACCTGGCTGGCTGTTACTGTTGTAAATGGTTTTTCAGAGCATGAGGAAACGATACTAAAATGCAAACATCAGTCTTCAGAAGTGACATTTGGCTGGACCACAAACATGTCCATTGAGTCGGTCCCCAGCTGTTTCCCAACGATGCTGGCTAAATTCCCTGTCAGTTTGTACCATTGCAAGACACCCAATGGTCTGCAGAACCCACCGCATTCCCTGTGCAGATCTTTAAGGGAAAAGGTTTATTGATCCTTCATGTAGAGCCCTGAGAGAGAAGAGCCAGGCGGTATGTGGTCCCAAATAGCACCCCAGGACATGCTAACAAACTGCGTTATAAATAGACTCTATCCGTATTATTTTCATAACTTTTAATTGTGCGTATGGGTATACACATAAGAGTAACGATGCTGGGAAAGCCAGAGACATCGGACCCCATGGGAGCTGGAGTTAAGGTGGCTGTGGTTGCCCGGCATAGGTTCTGAGAACTGCGTGCGCTCTTAACCAATAAGCCATCTCTCCAGCACTGTAAAATACACTGAATCCTAGTTACCAGGCTTCAGTTCACTGTAAACTTCCCAGTTCATGACTGGGGTTCATTCTTCTGCCGAGCACAGGGCAAGAGAGGCAGCTCGGTATCGAGTGAGCCAGTGCCCCTGACAGTAGCTGTGTGTTCCTGGCAAGGCCACCAGGCGTGCTGGTGAGCACGGGCCAGGACCATGTCATGAGAATGTGAGCACCGCTAACCACTAACGCCACACATTCAAACAGGAGGGTGAAGATGCTCGATCCCAAGCAATGAGAGACAAGTCAGGGCTTCAGCCTGAGGACTGAGCTGCTCTTGAACCCTCTAGTGGTCCTCTTGCCTTAGCTTCCACAGTGGCCATACTGTGCCGTCCTGTCAGGCTGAGACAAGAATTTCCATCAAGAGAGGAGACAGCAGATGGTTAGATGAATGGGACTTTGGTCCTAAAGGACCTTTGCTCTGTTAAACAAGTCTGTCTGGGTAAACATGGCCATCTGGCCCCCAGCACGAGAGCCTGGGGACCAGACCCAGGAGGTCACTTTTGCTTTTAGAATTTTATTTACATCTATGTGCATTTGCCTGGACAAGTTCATGCGTGTCATTCGTGTACAGTGCCTGTGGAGGTCAGAAAAGTGCTGGACCCCCAGAACTGGAGTTAGACCAGGTTGTGAGCCATCTCGGTGCTGGGAACTGAACCCAGGTCCTCTGCAAGAACATCAGGTGCTCTTAGCCTGAGCCATCTCTCCAGCCCCTCAGGAGGTTATTTTAGATGAGATCAGCCCTAGTCTCGGGAGGAACTTTAAAGGCGAGGGAGATGTGGTCCAAGTGTAAGTGAGAAACTACGCCTCTATGTGTCTCTCTGTGTATGTAGTGTGAAACCTGTGTGTGTGTATGTGTGTGTGTGTGTCTATATGTCTGCATGTATGTTTCTGTGTGCGGGGTGTGTATCTGTGGGGGGGAGTGTGTCTATGTGTGTTTCTCTGGTGGTGTGAACCTGTGTATGTATGTGTCTGTGTATGGGGTGGGGTGTGTGTCTATGCGGTGTGTATCTGTGTGTGTGTGTGGGGGGGGGTATCTGTATGTTTCTCCGGCGGTGTGAACCTGTGTGTATGTATGTGTGTGGGATGTGTGTCTATGTGGTATGTATCTGTGTGTATGTGTGTGTGCATGCTGTTTAGGGCGTGTCCCTGCCCCTTACCATCTTTGGGCATGCGTGGAGACTTTCATAGCAAACCCCAGGTATGCCGTGGTTCCGTTCGCTTCAGCATCTATCTCTGTTTAACAAGCACAATAATCCACCACAGCCCAATGGACAATAATGTTCTAGAATCTTCCTCCCCTAATACAGATTTGTGTCCCTCATACCCCACTCTCCCAGTAGCTGATACATAGATACATGCATGCACACATGTATATGCATATATACGTATTTACTTCAGTGGCTCTCAGCCTTCTTAATGCTTCAACCCTTTACTACATTTCCTCGTGGCATGTGACCTCCCCCAACCGTAAAACTATTTTTGCTGGTCCTTCTGAATTGTAACCTTGCCTCTGTCTTCAATCCTAATATAAATATCTGATACTCAGGATATCCGATGTGCTGCACGGTATGAGAACAACTGGCTTGTTTATTTATTTTACCAGTCGACATCGATTTCTCCTCCCTTCCCAGTCCACGCAAAATTCACAGAGCTTACTAGCATTGTGTGGCCCCACACTGGCATCTCTACCCTCCGCTATTGTGACTTCAGTCATGTTCTCTGGGTCCCACACTACAGAGAAGAACCTCTCGGAATCACCTCACATACCTTTTCCTCCCTGCCCAGCCCTTTCTGTCCCATGAGGACTCCATACAACTGCTTCATGGCAGGGAAACTCTTATGATACCGTGAAAATCAGATTCCCAGCTATACTAGCGAGGGACAGAGTCAGAACTCTCCCAACCTGTCACTCCCCCAAAGTTACTTCTGACCGCCAACCTCTTCCTCTCCTATCTAAAATGGCCAAGGGTACCTTCCCCCTAAAGAAATCTTTAAAGGGCTGGAGAGATGGCTCATCGGTTAAGAGCACTGGCTGTTCTTCCAGAAGTCCTGAGTTCAATTCCCAGCAACCACGTGGTGGCTCACAACCATCTGTAATAAGATCTGATGCCCTCTTCTGGTGTGTCTGAGGACAGCAACAGTGTACTCATATATAATAAAAAAATATGTTTAAAAACAAAACAACCCCCCCCCCCATTTATATTTGGGATTGAACCAGGGCCTGAGACTCAGTAAGCAAGTGCTTTACCACCAAGCTACATCCCAACGGCTATCTTAGGAAGTCGATGGTGACCTATGGGGACCCATGCTGCCCCGTGTCCACTTGTGCTGTCCCTACACCGTGCCTTCCTGTCTGTGCTCAATCACTAGCACCCATATCTTTTAGGCTCTGCCAAGAAAGGCTTTCCGTGTCCCCTCTCCTGCCTCACCAGTCATGATTCCTGAACTCGTGAAGTCTGACCATAAGCTACTTGTAAGGAACGCCATGTTTAATGGAACAGAAGTACGGGGGCTGGAGAAGGCTCGGAAGTTAAGAGCACTGGCCCGCTCTTGCAGAAGACTTAAAATCGGTTCCAAGTATCAATATGGTGGCTCCCAAGCATCTGTAGCTTTAGTTCCAGGGATCTGATGCCTTCTCCTAACCTCTGAGGGCACCAGACATATATGCAGGTAGGCAAAAATGCTCACACTTGACCATAGGGCAGAGAAAGAGACTTGAGGACAGCCAGAAACATAATAATGACACTAATAATAATAATAATCTTGAAAAAATGTGAGAGTGAAGGCAGAGAGAGGGAGTCACCACTGTCGGGCTCATCTATGAAGGTGGACGCCTACGGCAGACACCCTCAGCAAACTGGTGCATTTTCTTACATCGCCCTAACTCAGTTTCCCGCAAGACAACAATGCAGACTTGGCTGTGTGTTCCCTAAGAGTCTGACACTGACAACACACACCAGGGGCACCAGGGACAAAAGGTTCAATGCCACAAACGTGTCTGCCTCCGAGCTCTGTCAAGAGAGCTCAGCGCTTTCCTACATACACAGCCCATGTGGGGTTGGGTACACAGAGCAGACTGTTCTCAACTTTGAAATGTCACCTCTCGGAGAGCCGCAGCCAGAGGGCCTGGCTCAAAGGCAACACGCTTAGCAGAGCGTGTGGCCTCAGACGGACTCCTCTGTCCTTCCGCATGCAGGTCTGGAGCCCTGGTGCGTCCCAAGCACTGAGTAGCCAGGGTACTATGGAGAGAACTGGGAGAGATCACCATGCCCGACGACGGCGTGCAGCTCACACGCTCTGAACCAGTTTGCCCACTGGGGAAATGGTACGGTGAGGGTGACGGCACTTGACTTCTGGAAGCCGAGGGTGGGTGGCCAGAAAGAGCCCCAGGACAAGCTGGGAACACTGTCAGTTCATGGAGAGTGAGCCACGGCCGGCCGCCGCACAAGCCTTCTCCAATCTTGTCGCCACAGCGGACTCGGTACCATCGCAAAAACAATCTCAGAACGAGTCTGCAGAGTAAGCCTTGCTCAACACGAAAATAACTTCCAAGTGTGAGGGAGTTAAATAACGACTTATGCAAAAAGATAGAAACACATTTCCCACAGAATATTAAATTTAAGGATATACATTAACATCTTTAAAAATTACGTTTATTGCTGGGTGTAGTGGCGCATGTCTTTAATCCCTGCATTTAGGAGACAGAGGCAGGTGGATGTGAGTCCGATGTGAGTCTGGTCTACAGAGAGAGTTCCAGGTCAGTCAGGGCTACACAGAGAAAAATCCTGTCTCAAAAAAAAAAAACAAAACAAAAAACAAAAAATACTTCCTTATTTTTATCTATATGTGACTGTTTCTTTGCTTATATGGCTGTGCACCGTGTATGCCTGGTACCCACAGAGGCTGAAAAGGAGAGCATCAGATCCCCAGGACTGCAGTTGTGGATGGAGGTCATGAGCCACCATGTGGGTGCTCAGGACAGACTTTGGTCCTCTGAAGAGCAGCCAGCGCTCTTAACCACCAAGCCATCTCTGCAGCTCCTAGTTCCTCTTGTTAAAAGGGGGTCTGGCAGAAAGCATCCTCACGTCAAGTGGTGGAGAATTAAATATAAATTTTTATTAATAAAGCACTTGGAAGAGGGCCTGGAATCTATTCTTGATGCTCAGGAGCAAATGCATTATTAGCTGTGGGGTGGTTTCCGAGCGCCACAGGCTGCACGCAGCTGGAGCCTTGTAGATCAAGGCCGGCGGCAGTGACCCCGGAATCCCGGACCACAGCCATTTCTTTGCCTCCTTGTTTTTCGAGAGAGGATCCTGTGTAACTCAGGCTGGTCTCCTTCAAACTGACTGTGCCGAGGAGGATGACTGTTTAATCCCTCTGCTTCCACCTCACGGAGGCTGAGGGGACTAAAAGCATGTAGCACCTGGACATGCTACATGGGTCTGAGCTCTGAACTCGGAGGTTTTTGCTGCCAGGTGGGTGCATTTCCTAGCCTGAGTTACTACTCTCTTTTTAAAACATTCATTCTTATTTTACTCACAACATTTTATTTTTATGTATAAGAGTGTTTCTGCCTACATGCATGTCTATGCACCACCCCATGCTCGCCTGGTGCCCGCGGAGGTCAGAAGAAGGCACTGTAATCCTTGGAGCTAGAGTTACAGTTCTGAGCCACATGGGTGCTAGGAGTTGAACCCTGGTCCTCCACAGGGGCAGCCGGTGTTCTTTTTTTTTTTTTTTTTTTTTTTTTTTTTTTTGTTTTTTTTTTTTTTGAGCTGGGGACCAACCCAGGGCGCAGCCGGTGTTCTTAACCACTGAGCTGTCTCCCCAAGCCTCCAAAGCACTTCTGAAAATGCAGGAATATATATAAATCCACCAGCAACACATCCTAGGCAACCCCGCTATAACTGTGATGTATCTTTAAATGTCACACACACACAAAAGGAGAAATGATAACTACTTAAAAAAAATAACAGAGTGAGCTGGAGAGATGGCTCAGTGGTTAAGAGCACCGGTAGCTCCCACAGAGAACCTGGGTGGACACTCACAGGACAACGGTGGCTCTGGTGCCCTCTTCTGACCTCCTAAGACATTTGTGCACAAGCAGGCAAAACACCCATATTCAGAAACTTAAAAAAAAAAAAAAAAAAAAAAAAAAAAAAAAAGAAAGAGAGAGAAAGAAAAAGAGAAAAGAGAAGAAAAAGAAAGAAAGAAAGAAAGGAAGGAAGGAAGGAAACTTAAAAGCTGGACAGAGCCACACACATCCGTGTGTGATCCCAGCGTTTACTGTAATGCTGGGACTGAAAAGCACAGCCATCCAGCAGCCAGGGCAGATCCGACTGGCAAACACCACTGAATGTCTGCAATGTATGAAAATCACCACATGACTGAAATCTATGGCACTGTCCTGCAGGTTGTTCTCTGCAAAGATACAGGATACAATCTTATAAAAAAATAACTTGTATCAAATATTTAATAACTTTATTGAGGCAGGTGTTGTGGTGCATACGTGTGTGTCACCTCGTCCCTCAGAAGGCTGCAGCAGGAGGATGACAAGTTGGATGCCAGCTAGCACTAACAGAGCAAAGACTTTGTCTCAATAAACAAACAAGGGGCTGAACAAATGACTCAGGGGTTAGGAGCACTGGCTGCTCTCCCAGAGGACCAGGGTTTGCTTCCCAGCACCCACAAGGTCACTCACAACCATTAACTCCAGTTCCAGGGAATCTGATGCCCTCTTCTGGCCTCCTTGGGTACTGCATGCACATGGTACACAGGCACATGCAGGCAGAAGAAAAAAAAAAAACACCCATACACACAAAAGGAAGAAAAAGTAAATTCATTAAACTGGACATAGTGGTACATGCCCGTAAAAAATAAACAAACACAAACTGACAATATGCTCAGCATGCAGTGCGCACGCCTTAAATAACACAGCCCCATACGTGACTTTAAACCACAGAGCACTTGCTGCCTTCCCAGAGGACCTGGGTTTGACTCCCAGTATCTGCAGCTCTAGTTCCAAGGGATACGATGCTCTCTTCTGACCTCTGTGGACACCAGACATTCACACGATGCATATGCATACGTGCAGGCAAAACATTCATATGCATAAATAAAACTATAGAAAAAGATTTAGTTAAATAAAATTTAAAGATTGGGGAAAAAAACGTAAATCTAGGCTGAAAGTTATTCCCCAATGAAGACTGCTCAACGTTTCTGAAGTCTGTGCGGGTGACTAAGAGTTTCTGGAGTGAAAGGAAACTGACATTTGAACACCCGGACATGAATGAACGGGCAGAGTGCAGGTCCCACATCAACTCTGTCCTGAGCGGTGTCCATGTTCCATCTGCGCTGTGTGTGTCTAGACAGTATCTACCTATCTGCACAAGGCAGAACAATTAAGTATGTCCTTCCCTCTTCGTCCAGCAGAACAGCTTGTGTCAGCTACCTGTGACTACTACAAGGAGAACATGGGTGCCTGGAGCTACAAGCAGCTCTCAGTTACCAGAACACTTCCTGAGAGGTCCAGTCATCCAGCCACTAAGTCGCTTCCTATCCAGGACAGCCTTGCAGACAGTGAACTGCTGGCCTCCGTACCTGCAAAGCGAAGCGGCGAGTCTTTGTCCAGGGCGATGAGGGGGGGGTCGAGCAGCACCGTGTTATCGTTCTCGGTGACGATCCCGTGGTAGGTGGGCTCCAGCCATGGCTTGTGCTTGTTAACTGCATTGGGAGAAAACGGGAAACACGGGTAAGATTCAGACCGAGATGCTTGGCGCTCTGTCGCCTTTGAAGGCAAGTCTGTGTCATCTGGCTTTCCGCACGAGTGTGTGTGCACGCACATGAAAACGAAGCCAGAGGCACATACATCGGTGAGGGCAAAGAGACAGATCGTCTGAAAAGGGTAAACTATGGTTTGATTGCAGGAGTGCCCCACGTAAAATCTAACCCAGATCACCAAGACAAAATTTGATTCTTTCCTCCACAAAATACTCCTGACACATGAGCTCTAACAGAGGGGACTCAGGAGGGTCAGTATTCCCACCCTCCGTCCCCCAGTCCCATGGCGGGCGCAGGATGGAATCGCATAGTAGCAGGGATGATTGCTGACATCGACAGAATCGAGTCTCACACGCAGCACGGGCTGGCCTTCTGTTAAAGGGTTCATGCAACGGGGGCACCTCTGCTAGGCAACAGGAGACGGGCGATTCACCCACTGGTGAGACCCCAGTATCTTTTTACAAGAAGCACACTAGGAAGGAAGCTGGGACAACTCCGGAGGCAAATGGAGCTACAAATTGCTCACAAAGTCTGAAGACTCAGACACATCTCCCCAACCTCTAGTCTTATGGTTCTCTCTGTCTCTCTTTGTCATCTCTGTCTCTGTCTGTCTCTGTCTCTCTGTCTCTCTGTCTCTCTCTCTCTCTCTCTCATCTATATATCCCAGGCTGGCTTCAATCTTCCTGCTTCCGCCCCACTCCAATCTTTCACTTTACAAGGCAAACCATTCATCGGCTTGTAACGAACAGCAACATTTGATACAAATTTGTATCGATGCTTTGTTTTACTAACAAAATCACAAGCATAATAAAACAAACTGAACTTCACTCCAACATTTGAGTCCATAAAACTCTTAGATTATATGACATCACCTTGTTTTTCCCAGCACCACAGGGATGTAAAAGTATCAAGCAAAGCGAAGTGTGGGGTGAGCCTGCTCTGTCCTAACACAGCCGCTCGCCTTAGCAGAAAGGCTACAGGCTGAAAATGGTTAACAAATTTCAGAGGGGAAAATAACTTTGTGTCGACTCATTTCACCGCCATCCCAGTGTTCTAATTTTATAATTCGAAATCTCTCAATTGCTCCTTTAAGCTGGCAGTATAATGAGAGATATGGCCATTTCCAAAGGCTGAACTTTTCAATAATTAATGAATGATATTTTTAATATTTCATTACATTCAATTTGTGCTATGAAACATTTATAGAAACAAGTGACTGATGTTTCTGTAATCATCCACTCTCCAAACCACCAGAAGATTATGGGCGGTTAAGTTGAGGACCACATCAGCCCTGGCACAGCCCTACGCCCTCACTCCATTGCGTTCCAGAGCATCGAAGCCGGCTACATTCCTAATGGCAGACCTAGAGATCACGCCTGTTAGTGTGTGGGTTTTCTGGGGTTACTTTCAGATAAAAATGATTTTTGTGACTACAGATCTTAATCATTAGAAACTTGATTTTAGAATCTACAAATGCCAGGCGGCAGTGGCGCGTGCCTTAATCCCAATAATCAAGAGGTGGATAGGGGTTGGGGATTTAGTTCAGCGGTAGAGCGCTTGCCTATCGAGCGCAAGGCCCTGGGTTCGGTCCCCAGCTCCAGGAAAAAAAAAAAAAAGAAAAAAAAGAAAAAAAGAGGTGGAGACAGGTGGATTTCTGAGTTCGAGGCCAGTCTGGCCTACAGACCGAGTTCTAATATAGCCAGGGCTACACAAGAAAACTGTCTCCAAAAAAAAAATAAATAAAATAAAATAACAGGGCTAGAGAGATGGCTCAGCGGTTAAGAGCACTGACTGCTCTTCCAGAGGTCCTGAGTTCAAATCCCAGCAACCACATGTTGGCTCACAACCATCTGTAAAGAGATCCGATGCCCTCTTCTGGTGTCTGAAGACAGCTACAGTGTACTTATATATAATAAATGAATAAATCTTAAAAAAGAAAAGAAAAGAAAAAACCAGAAACAAAACCAATCAGTGAACCGCAAGGTTAATCTCAAATACTAAAGATTCATCCCAACACATCCCAATTTTGTGGGCTAAGAAGGCTGCTCCCCTGCCCAAGTCACACAAACAAGAGATTCCGACAGGCAGGTTTCAGATCCACAATGTGCCACAGAGCCCTTGATACCAATCACACACTACATGACTTCTTCTGTTTTACACCTTTTCCGTGTAGAAATCCACTGGCCGAGAGTAAGGATTTGATGTGTGCTTCCTATAGCAGAATACCTACGCTGACCATGCTGTAAGCTTCAACCGTCTTTAATGCATTTTGACTATAATTGAACCTGTAACAATCCAAGACGAGGGCTGGAGAGATGGCTCTGCGGTTAAGAGCACTGGTTGTTCTTCCAGAGGTCCTGAGTTCAATTCCCAGCAACCACATGGTGGCTCACAACCATCTGTAATGAGATCTGATGCCCTCTTCTGGTGTGTCTGAAGACAGCTACAGTGTACTCATATATAATAAATAAATTAAAAAAAAAATCCAAGATGAGTGAATCTTGGTCCTGCAATCCTAGGACACTGCCACCAGGGGGCAGCAGGTGCTCGGGTGTTCATGCTTGAAATGATGCTTTGATTAAAAATAACCTCTAGTTGGTGTTACCAGCAGCCCCCGTATGATGCTTGGGGTGGAAGAGTGCCAGCAACTATGTTCTAAATTCCTACTTAGGCATAGCCTCACATGCCCACAATCTTCTGCAAGCTCAGGAGGCAGAGGCAAAGGGTTCACAAGTTCCAGCGCAGCCAGGGCTATGAGTGAGACCCGTCAAAAAATGAGAGAGTACACGTAAAGTCTCTAGCTGACTCGTTCTTTCCTCAAATACACTGTGGAACAGGGGAGGGGCTGGACTCAGCTCGGCAGTTAGGAGCTTGGTCTCAGCGCCAACATGGAGGCTCACAGACATCCGTAAGTCCAGTTCCAGGGGATTGGACCTCTGTGTGGGTACCAGGCACACATGTGGTGTGCAGAATGCATGCAGGCAACACACACACACACACACACACACACACACACACACACACACACACACACATAAATCTAGAACCAAAGCAGAACACTAAAGCGGACTGGTACAGGTTACAGAGTGAGCGCCCCCTGCAGGCCTGGATGCTCTAACTTGCTCACCAGACTGTGGTACCTTTGGGAGGTGGCAGAACCTATAGGAGGTGGGACCAGGTGGTCCTTTGGGGGTTTGGCCTGGAGTAGAATGGTGGCCCACTTCCTCTCTGTCCCTCTCACTACTTCCTCTCCACTTCCCAACCTGTGTTGGGGGAGGGAAGTCACGTCAGATATCCTGCTGATATATTTACAGTATGATTCATAACAGCAAATTACAGTTACAAGGTAGCAACAAAAGCCTTATGGCTGGGGACCGCCACACCACGAGGAACTATATTAAACGGTGGCAGCATTAGGAAGGTTGAAAACCACGGCCCCAGAAGGTCAGTGGCCTCCAGTACATGCCCCAGGCAGTGTTACACTCAGCAAGGCCCAGAAACAAGAGCAGATGGACCACAGACAGCAACCTCTGAACCTATTAGCCAGCACACGTTTCCTTATTTAGGGTGATTTTCTCACGCACTGTTCACAGCAACAGAAAGCAGACAGAAGGACGTCTGCACAGATCCAAACTGGAAATGCAGCAGGCGCTCTTTCCGGGCAGGTGATGGCTAAGCCACTAGGGTCAGAGGATACTGCTCTTGCAGGGGACCCGAGTTTGGTTCAAAACACCTTTTGTACCAGCACATACCCACATACAAACACACACGTAGACATAATTTAAAATGGCAAAAACAAACCTTTAAAAAGAAGAGACGTTCTCAGGCCACCATCATAGTTTAGAAGATAGCACTTTATGCCAAGCCCGACAGCCTGAGTTTCAGCCCAGGAACATGCAGTGGCGGAGGGGACCAACTCCAGCAAGCTACCCCCTGACCTCCACACGCATACTGGGGTGCGTACTCACACGCACTTGCACACATGCACACCAATAATAATAATAATAATCTTAATTATAAGATGTAAAAATAAAAAAGATACTGGGCTGGAGAGATGGCTCAGTGGTTAAGAGCACTGACTGCTCTTCCAGAGGTCCGAGTTCAATTCCTAGCAACCACATGGTGGCTCACAACCATCTGTAGTGGGATCCGATGCCCTCTTCTGGTGTGTCTGAAGACAGTGACAGTGTGCTCATATACATAAAATAAGTAAATAATTCTTTTAAAAAATAATTAAAAGAAAATTTTTAGATCAAAAAGACACACTCTCAGACTGAGTACTGTCCTCAAGTATAAATTTTGTTCAGTTCAGACCACTTGTGATCCTTCCAGCCAGCTGGGCGTCGAAGGTCCTTAACTTCTCACAACTATGGGCTACAGGCACTCTTTCAATCCTCTGCAGGAGGAAGGCGCGGTGCTGGGCTCTCAGGACGCACCGGCAGAACACAACGTCAACTGCATCTGCACTCCAAACCACTTGAGCTCTGCTCACAGTGGCCCTGCAGCGCGGTAATGAGCCGGCACCCAGTGAGGGTAACTTCACAGTGAGGACCAACACACCCAGGCAGCTGCCAACACAAACATGCCCGCTCCAATGCCAAGGGCAAGGGGAGCAAAGCAAGATTCCCCCTCCAGAGAAGCACTTGCTGTGGGTGTGTGCCTGACCTGATAGTGAGCTCCAGTCCAGCCAGAACGACACAGTGAATGCTGGGATTAAAGGCACGCACCACCATGCCAGCACTAAAATTTTAGAAAGAGCGGGAGGTCAGAAGCGGCAGGAGGCCTCGGGTGGGAATGAAGAGGGTGATGATGCCACACGGCTCTGCCTGCTGGAAATGCACGGGGCGGGGTCCAGGGAGGGGTGCGCCTTTTTTCCTTCTCTTGCTTTTTGCAGAGGTGGTTTGGGACCCAGGGCCTCATACATGCTCGGCAGTGCTGGGCGTGGATGATGAACTACCTTACTTAGGTAACCACCATACACCCGAGGGGCTGGCAGCAAGACAGTTAACTATCTGAGTAGCTGTGAAGGCGGCAGGGCCAGACCCCTTAGGCCACCTCCCAGGCTTGGGATGGGAGGGCACAAATCCACAACTCCCACCCCCCCCACCCCCACCCCCATCCCCCAGTCAGCAATTCCTCAAATCCAACTAGTACAACTCACGTTAAAGAGAATCCCACTCTCAAACCTTTAGAGGATTTATTTGTTCTTCCTCAACAAAGGAAGAGAGGGACCATACAGCGACGGCCATGTCAAGGGTAAGGCAGAACCTGCCCCTTTAACGACAGGGAGACTAAATCAACTGAAGTAAAATGCAACTCGTACCTTGCTGCTCAGCTTAGCCCCAGGCCCGGCTTGGTCAGCGCACCTGTTCCCTCGTTGTGAAGTGTTTTCACATTGTTCAGTGATTTCCCCCACTGAAAACCAGGACTGGGCCAGGGGCTCCGTGCTGCACAGGCTTTTGGCCTCTGTGGGCACACACAGCACACCCCTGGTGTACTTACACACATGCAGGCGAAACACTCATAAAACGGAAATAAGCAAATGTTCAAAAGGAACAAGTGGACTGAACGTCCAATGTTAGACCTCCAGACACTAGACAGCCCTAGCATCTTCCCTGGTTAAGTCAAGCTGTCAAGCCGTGGTCAGCCATAGTCAAGCCGTGGTCAGAAATCCTCTAAGGCAAATTCTAGCCCTGCTTCCTTAAGAGGCAACTTAGACTCCCCTCGCTAAGAACAATGTAGCCAGGCAGTGACTGTTCAACACCTTTAATCTTTGAGTTAGAGGCCAGCCTGGTCTACAGAGCAAGTTCCAGGGCAACCAGGGCTACACAGAGAAATCGGTCTCAAAAAACGCTTTGCACATTAAAATCAGCTGTACGCTTTTAAAACACACAACTTAGTGTGATCTGTACACATAAAAACATACAATGTATAAGACAATATTAAATTATAAAAGTAAGCCCTTGGTTTTCTTAGTAAACATCATGGAGAAGGTGCTGGGAGATGGCTTAGTGGATAAAGTACTTGCCACATAGGCATGAGGAATGGAGTTCAGATCCCCAACACCCAGATTTTTAAAAAAGTATGACAGGGTCCACCTATAATCCCAGCCCTAACAGGTGCAGACAAGGCCTCTCTGGGGACTGCAGATTAGTCAGATTGACTGAATCAGAGACCTCCAGGTTTAGTGAGAGACCCACTGTGCCTCAATATATAAAGAGAAAAGCAATTAAAGAAGATGTTTGGCATCAACCTCTGGTGTGAACTAACACACTCTCTCTCTCTCTCTCTCTCTCTCTCTCTCTCTCTCTCTCTCTCTCTCATGAAAAGCACCCAAAATTAGAGGCCAAAGGATCTGGAGTTCAAGGTCACCTTCAGCTATACAGAATTAAGGGGAGAGAATGGAGGTTACATCTACTCACTTCGACTATGAAAAGCACTGGCTGTGACACTGCGTCATAAGAGGCCCAGTTTCCTACGAGGTGATAATGTGCTCAACCAGGGCAGAGCCAGATCTAACCCTCTAGAGAGGCTCTTGGCTTGAAACCTGTCACCAGGCGTGGGCTGACTCTGCGGCAGTCTGCCTCACTGGGACTGAAGAGCTGCACCGAGTCCTTCATGTGTGGAAAGGACAGCTGCAGGGGACACTGGAGATTTACCAGTGTGGCTGGAGAGAGAAGAATCCCTGAGACTTCTCCCACCCGAGCTCCAAAGGAGGGCGGTGAGGGAGGAAGCAGGAAATGCTGGCCTGGGGCTCCTAAGCTTCTGCAGCTGCACAAGACAAGAGAGGAGGCTGAGGGAAATCTACAAAAGAGGGCCTGGGGAGACGGCCTTACAAGCATTCGGATTGGAGTTGACTATGTAGACGAGGCTAGCCTAGAAGTCAAGCACAGAGTTCTGCCTGCTTCTACCTCCCAGATCCTGAGCTTAAAAGCTGTGTCACAGCGAGGCGTTGGTGGTGCACGCCTTGAATCCCAGCAGTAAGGAGCAGAGGCAGGTGGATCTCTGAGTTCGAGGTCAGCCTGGTCTACAGAGTGAGTTCCAGGCTAGCCAGGGCTACACAGGGAGACGCTGTCTCAGAAAACAACAACAGAACCGAAGCTTGCATCATCACATCCAGTTTGATCCATCCTTTCCGTGTGCACTGCGGTGAGAACATGTCCTATATGGCAAAGCAGGGGTCTGACACGGACAAGGTGCTGGGTCTATCCCAAGCAACAGTGACAGCAGACGACAGTAGCAGCAGCAGCAGCAGTAAAAGCTCCACGAACCCCGCTCTCTTGTCACGAAGACCCTCATAAAAGGTTATCTTTAATTTTCCAAAAGTGCCCTCCGATCACACGCACACACACTTCTCCAGGAGCACAAGAGCCAGCGCAGTGACGTTAACCGTAGATGTCATGCCTCTAATCTGTTTTTCTCAACATTAGATCCGTTCTACCAAAGCCCGGCAGGCACCAGCGGAAACCATGACAAACTCCACGATAGCCTGTGACCCTTACTGTCACCTGAGCTTCCTACACAGTTCGCAGTGTCCCCAGGGCTCTTCAGTCTCATCAGTGTGCTGCACCGGGCGGGGGTCTGGAGACCGGCTGCAGCAGCAGATAAGACATGCACCACAGGTCTACACTGGACCCCACGCACTGCAAACCAAAGTTCGTGCACCACTTCCTGGACGTTCCCAAAGGTGAAGGAAGAGGAGTGGGGGGAGAGGCAGGCCTTGGGAGTTGAGGAAACCAGAAATCGCTCTCTGAATTAGGTGGGAGGGTGGAAAGGGCCCAGTCAAGCGGGCCCTGGGGTCACAGGATTCCTCTGGGTGTCCTTATGTCCTGACCCAGGACAGCCTCGGGCAGAGATGGAGTCACACCCTGAGCTGCAGTATCCCTGAGATCAAAGAGGCTCTCAGAACACCCAGAGAGGACGCAGAAGACAGAGGGCGCCTGATGTTTGCAAGTCGCATCTCAGGCAGCTGAGGGAGAGTCAGGTGGGAGGGGTCCAGTTTCCTCTGAGCTCCCACCTCAAGCAGTGACTGCTGACTCTTCACAGAGCAGTGGCTTCCTGGGAACTAAGGTGTGAGGTGTGGAAAGGAGTCAGGGAGACTGGAGTTGAGACAAGAGTGCATCTCTCTCAGGTGTCTGTCCCTGAAGCGGACGAAGGAGGGAAACTGGAAGACTCTCTCATTCCTGAGGATAAGGGCAGGGGAGAGCAAACCTTACAAAGAGTCACCCTGCTCTGAACACCTCAGGGGGGCAGGAAGTCTAGTGCCTGGTGCACTTCCGCTGGGCAGCCGACCTCACACTGGAGGCTGAGGCAGTGGGACTGACCCGGCTGCAGCACTGGTGTGGCCTTCTCTAGGTAGCTGTCACCCTTCCCGACAGAGAACCCAACGGTGTCACTGGATACTCAGGGGCAGAGGCCAGCTGGGGAAAGTGGCAAGGTTTCTCAGCCTGAGTTGAGTGGGGTTTTTCTCCCAAGTGCTCTCTGAACACTCCCACCTTGGGAGGAACCCAACCCTGGCTCTCACACATCGCCTGCAGCAGCTGAGACCACCAGCTCCTTACTTTCGCCCCTTTACCGTTCTCTCTCGGATGACTGCTGAGTCTCTGAGATGTAGCCCAGAATCTCCACGCAGAGCTGCCAACAGTCTCTTTCTGTGCAGACTGCTCCTAGGTGCTTTAGGGCAAGCCGGGGTTTCCAACATAAACCCTGCAACCAGTGTTTCCAAATCTCCCAACTGCTTCCTCAGATCAACTTATCTGTCTCGGCTTCCCATCTGTGCCATGTGCATGCCTGGTGCCCTCAGAGACCAGAAGGGGGCACCAAATCCCCTGGAATTGGAGTTATAGAGAGATTGGCTCTGAGCCACGGTGTCGGTACCAGAAACCAAACCGGGGTCCCCTGCAAAAGCGGCCAGTGCTCTTAACTGCTGAGCCCTCTCCATAGCACCTCCATGCAGTTTCCTATAGAATTAAATGGTAACACGCAAGGGGCAGATCCTGACGGTAAGCACGTGGGTACAGCTCGGTGACGCTCTGGCGGGTGGGCGGGGCTTACAGTGCTGACTACAAACCCAGTTATCCCGCAGAGCACAAGCTATGAGTCCCCTCATTTCCTCTTTTAGTGCTATCAGAAAATACAGGCCAGGATTTGACCTTTCCCTCCCCCTTTATCACCGCCACATTTGTCTTGAATTTAAATAGGGCAGGGCACCGTCTTGAGCGGGTAACTAATAGTCCAGCGGCATTTCCAAGTCCTGTGTTGTTTTTGGTCTCTGACCTTCACGCACAATAGGAAACTTTATCACACGCAGTTCCAAAAAGGCCACGAGGTATTGGAAACCTGCTGACATTCATTATCGATGCAAAACCCTTACCAGCTGCTTCCCAAGTGCTACCAAAGGCTGGCTGTGAAGCATCTATAAAGTCAGAAAGCCTAGTCTGAAAATCAGGATCCTGTTTTTCTTTCCCCTCTCCCCTTTGTTATTTATGTTCCTACAGACTAACACCGCAAAGCTGGTGCTCTGACAAGCCCTTGTATTATTTGCAAAACAAATGTTAACACTCTTAGGATAAACAGAAAATTAGCCTTCCCTATCAGATTCAGCCACGGGGGCCTCTCAAGAAGCGCGTTTATTTTCCTGGAAAGAACAGAGTCAATGTCATCATGAACCAGACTCCAAGCGAGGAGAACGTGAAGAAGAAAGGGACTCACTTTGCCTGAGCTATTCTGAGCCTTCTAAGTCCTTGGACACTAAGCTCCACCATAGCTGCTCTTTAAGGGGCCTATGGTGCTCACAAAGCCGCGAGATGAAGACGGTTGCGGCTGCGGAGGATACACATGCTCAGCTCGTTCCTGTGCCTTTAGAGAAGACCGAGGAACTGCGAGAGCTGGCATCCGGATTCACATGGACAAGATCTCTGGATGCTTCAGGCAAAGGCTGAGAGGAAAACTTCAGCTACAGCTCGCTCAGTGCCAAGCACGGGCCTGGGCCTCACTGCCTCACTCAGCTGAGATCCCGAACACGTGACGAGGCTTCCGGTGAACACGTGACATGGCTTCCGGTGAACACGTGACATGGCTTCCGGTGAACACGTGACACATGATGAGGCTTCCGGGTTTGCAGGGACTGAGAACAGGATGGGAGTCAGGGACCGGCCAAAGGCAGGCCAGGAGGACTTACCACGTGTTGGCAACCTCCTCAAAAGGGCTCCGATTCAGGAGAATCAGGAACCCAGACCACCCTCCAGCCATCTTTCAAAGGCTCTGTCCTCACCGGGCTCCCTCCAACCCATCTGGTTGTCAAATTGGAGATGACACGACTGAATAGATGGGATGTGTGGTGATTAATCAGTAAATTAGAGCGAGGATCACAGGCAGCAAGATGGATGAAAGGGAGGGAGGACGAAGGCTCGCACCAGAACAGGGCATCGTGCTGACAGAAAAGGGTAGCTGGCCACCCCGATGGTGACAGGTATAGGGACCTCCATCGAACCCTCAGCTGACAGGCGACACCCACACCATTGGAGGTGCCCAGAAAGAAACCAGGCTGGCTGGTGGAAGCTTGAGAAACAGAGTCACATGAAGGACGGCTGAGGAATGGAGAGGTTGCTTGGCCTGGAGGTGGGGGAAAGCTCACCTGCCCTCAAAGGCAAAGGACAAGGAAGGGTTCCCTTTGCTGGCTGACGTGTGAAAATGTTTCTGCCCGGCTGGAGATGGCTCAGGGTCAAGGCACACGCTGCTTTTGCAGAGGACCTGAGTTCAGTACCCAGCACCCACATCGGGCCCCTCACGACGGCCTGGAACTTCAGCTCTGTGGGATCCAATGTCATCTTCTGGTCTCCCTTAGCACCCACAAACACGTGGGGTGCATTCACGCACGTGCACATGCAGACACCAATAAAGATTAAATATAGGGGTTGGGGATTTAGCTCAGTGGTAGAGCGCTTGCCTAGGAAGCGCAAGGCCCTGGGTTCAGTCCCCAGCTCTGAAAAAAAGAACCAAAAAAAAAAAAAGATTAAATATAAATCGTCCAGCCTCATCTACAGAGGAAGTTCCAGGGCAGCCAATAACCTTGGACAGAGAAACCCTGTCTCAGGTGGGGGTTTGGAGTGTGGGGTGGTGGTGGTGGGGGACGCCTTTTAAAAACAAACAAAAAAATATTTCTGCCACTGCTGGAACTTTCTCAAAAGCTAACGAACACAACGCCATCCTTGGTGCCTTACAACTGGGAGTGTCGGGGGCAGCCACATAAATATGAGTACTCAGAGCAGCACTGTTCAGGGCATCAATAGGTGCTGGCCGAGGTCCACCCGAAGGAAGCATCAACAGATGAATGGACAAGCCATGGTGTTTGTTTGCTGTTATCTTAGAAGGTACTCCTTTATGTCATCATGAGGTAACATGGACGGAAGCCTGCCACTGCCCCAGAGACCTAAGGAATGAGACATGAGACGGAAAAGAAATACTGACCATCTCAACCCCGTGGAGGTACAGGCTAATGTGCATCTCAGAGTCTAGTGATTAATTAAAGTTTAAAACATAAACTAGGCTACACACCGAGGGCAGGTGTGTACAGGTATGCGCTCCGGGCTACACCACCTAAGCCTGTGTAAACACACACTATGCTTACACAGCGATAAGACTGGCTAGCCACACATTCCTCATAACTGCCATCACTAAACAACACTTGAGGGGGCTGGAGAGATGACTCAGTGGCCAAGAGCACTGATGGCTCTCCCAGAGGTCCTGAGTTCAAGTCCCAGCAACCATCTGGTAGCTCACAACCATCAGAAATACGACCCAATGTCTTCTTCTGGTGTGTTTGAAGACAGCAATACTATACTCATATAAATAAAATAAATCTTTTTTTTTAATTTATTTATTTAATGTATACGAGTACACTGTCGCTGTCTTCAGACACACCAGAGGAGGGCATCGAGGGCATCAGATCTCATTACAGATGGGTGTGAGCCACCATGTAGTTGCTGGGATTTGAACTCAGGACCTCTGGAAGAGCAGTCAGTGCTCTTAACCACTGAGCCATCTCTCCAGCCCAAAATAAATCTTAAAACAAAAAACAAACAAACAAAAAACCCCCAGTAACACAAGTCTACAGTTCCTACCTCTCAGAAGCCATGGGCTGGAGGCTCAGACATTCTGCATATAAGTATCTACATTATGTTACATTATGATTTATAATAGTAGCAAAATTAGTTATGAAGTAGCAAAACAATTCTTTCATTGGCAGTCACACCATGGGGACCTGTAACAAAGGGTAGCTGGGTTAGGAAGGTCGAGAACAACTGCCCTAAAACAAAGATATAAAAGAAGTTAAGCTATTTGTGAATCAAAGCAAAAATTAGAGCTACATCAGCAAAACCGATAGAAAAAAAACGAACAAAAAGATACAACAAACAGAAAAAGAAACAAACTTCTAGACAGGCTAAGGAAAAGGATTCCCAGTGGTGCGGAAATAAAAGAGGTGGGACTGGAGAGGTGGCTCAGCAGTTAAGGGCACTGGCTGCTCTTCCAGAGGACCCCAGGCTCAATTCCCAGCACCCACATAGCAGCTCACATCTGTCTGTAATTCCAGTTCCTGAAGATCCAGCGCCCTCTTCTGGCCTCCATGGGCACTGCACACATGTGACAAGCAGGCACACATGCAGGCAAAACACACACAAAATAAATATAGACAAAAATAAAATAATAAAAATAAAGCTAGAAACATTTTTTTCTTTTCTTTTTTTCGGAGCTGGGGACCGAACCCAGGGCCTTGTGCTTGCTAGGCAAGCGGTCTACCACTGAGCTAAATCCCCAACCCCAGCTAAAAACATTTTTAAAAAGAGTGAAGGATTATAGACATAAGAATAAGGAAATAATACAAAACAATTATTTGCCCATAATTTGATGAACTAAAATAAAAGAAACGGATCAACTCCTTGGAAGGCAAAGTCTGCCAAAACTCACACAAGAAATACACAGACCAAACAGATGATAAAGAAGAAAAATCCAGTGACTTTGAGCTTATCAATAAGCTGTTAAAACTCACAATTCTTTTCTATAAAAAACACTGTGTGGAGAGATGGCTCAGTGGTTAAGAGCACTGGCTGTTCTTCCAGAGGTCCTGAGTTCAATTCCCAGCAACCACATGGTGGTTCACAACCATCTGTAATGGGATCCAATGCCTTCTTCTGACACGCGGGTGTACATGCAGATGGAGCACTCATGTACATAAAGTAAATAAACAAATCTTTTTTCAAAAGAAGAAGAAGGGGGCTGGAGAGATGGCTCAGAGGTTAAGAGCACTGTCTGCTCTTCCAGAGGTCCTGAGTTCAATTCCCAGCAACCACATGGTGGCTCACAACCATCTATAATCAGGTCTGGTGCCCTCTTCTGGCCTGCAGGCATACATGCAGGCAGAAAGCTGTATGATGTATACATAATAAATAAATAAATGTTTAAAATAAAAGAAGAAGGGTTGGGGATTTAGCTCCGTGGTAGAGTGCTTGCCTAGCAAGCGCAAGGCCCTGGGTTCGGTCCCCAGCTCCGGGAAAAAAAAAAAAAAAAAAAAAGAGGAAAAAAAAAAGAAGAAGAAGAAAAACGTAAGACAAGCCACAGGCTACTTCACCACATCTACGAAAGGTGTCTCGCATGAAGGACTGTCACCCAAGACAAACAAAGGACTCACAGGTCTCAATAAAGAGCCAGGCACAGCCAGGTATAGTGGCACACATCTTTAATCCCAGAGTTTGGGAGGCAGAGGCAGGAAGGTATCTGTGAGTTTGAGGCCAGCCTAGTCTACATGGTAAGTTCTAAGACAGCCAGGACATAATGGGAACCTGTCAACAGATGGATGGATGATGGATGGACAGATGAGCAGATGATAGATAGATAGATAGATAGATAGATAGATAGATAGATAGATAGATAGATAGATAGATAGATAGATAAGGTAGGAAGGAGATAGATAGATAGATAGATAGATAGATAGATAGATAGATAGATAGATAGATTAGATAGATAGATAGATAGGATGGATGAATAGATGATAGATGGTTGGATAGACAGATGATGGATGGATGATAGATAAGATGAAAAGATGATAGACAGTCAGATGATGGATGGATGGATAGATAGACAGATAGACAGACACACCTGTAGCCAGAGCTCCTCAAGAGATCTAGGCAAGAGGATCATTGAGATGAGATGTTTGAAACCAGCCTGGGCACCAAATAAAGACCTCACCTCAAAAGGAGACAAGGGCAGGAGCTTGAGGGCAAGAGGAAAACTCAGTAAGAAGATGACGGCATCTTCATTTTTATTATTCTTTTTTATTTACGTGTTTTGCATGCATTCTTCTGTGTGAGGGTGTGAGTTACAGTTTTATGCTGCCATGTGGTTGCTGGGAACTGAACCCAGGTTCTCTGGAAGAGCATCCAGTGCTCTTAACCACTGGGCCATCTCTCCAGTCCCCAAAATGAACAATCTTAACACAGGCAAAAGACAGACAGAATCCTCCATAGACGGCAAGGTGAGTGAATGCGTGAACAGATGTTCCCCATATGTGCTGTTGACCTGAACGGCAGTGAGACTCCACTAAACAGACCAGGTAACAGAGCGGTCAAACGCCGGGGAAGGTACGAACGGGGACTCTCAATCACTACTGGTGTGGAGGCAAAACGTTACCCTGAAAGACACTGGCAGTTTCAGACAAGAGACACCCTTATCCACTGTCCTTAGTACTTACCCGTGCAAACTAAAAATGTATGCCCACATAAACACCAGGGCTGGCAGGTAAACACACTTGCCACCAACCCGAACACCCGAGTTCAATCCCTAGGGACCCACAATGGAAAGAGAAAACCAAGCCCTTCAAGCTGTCTTCTGGTCTCTGCATTTGTGGCAGGGGAACACATGAGCGCAGACACACACGTGTGAGCGAACGCTAAAAAAGGTTTTCAACTGTCCACTTAAATTATGTGAATTTTGTCTCAATTTTAAGAAGAGGCGCGGGAGACTTACACGGACTTTAATAAAACAGCTTACGTACTTATTCTGCCATTAAAAACACTTCGATAGCAATGAATATCCTAGTAAGAGCACCAGTGGAAGGGGAAGCCCTGGGTCCTGCTAAGACTGAACCCCAGTGAACTAGACTGTCGGGGGAGGGCGGCAATGGGGGAGGGGTGGGAGGGAACACCCATGACGAAGGGGAGGGGGAGGGGATGTTTGCCCGGAAACCGGGAAAGGAATAACACCTGAAATGTATATAAGAAATACTCAAGTTAATAATAATAAAAAATATTAAAAAAAAAAACACTTGAGAGGTTCACTTTCCTCCCACGACCCGGTGGGGTACTGTCTCTATCCTCATTTCAGCGATAGAAATCTGGGTCACGGAGAAGTTAAATAACCCACACAGAGCTCCCAGTGGGGAGTGGCCACACCCAAACTCACCCCGTGGGATGCTCAGGCAGAATGCAGCCAGCCTTCCAGATGCCCTCCAAGATAAAGCTTAGCTCCCTGATGAGGAGGGCTCCCCTGGAGACGGGCGAGCGGGCTGGGGCTCGCACTGAAGACAGCACAGAGAGAGCAGTACTTAGTAAAGCCACAGCAGACCCTTCCTAGGCACTTGCCAACAGGGCGAGCACACGTTTCTGAGATGTTTACACACGTAAATGCCACAGAGGTTAATAAATACAATGTACCAATTATACGAAATATTCGGGGGTCGTGGTGGGGATCAAACCCGGGGCCTTGGAGTTGGGGATTTAGCTCAGTGGTAGAGCGCTTGCCTAGCAAGCCCAAGGCCCTGGGTTCGGACCCCAGCACCGGAAAAAAAAGAACCAAAAAAAAAAAAAAAACAAACAAAAAACAAAAAACAAAAACAAAACAAAAACAAAAACCCGGGGCCTTACATATGCACGGCACACGCTCCAACAATGAGCTACACTTCACTCGAACTTTTGATTTACTTTAAAGGATTTAAATGATTTTGCATGCATGAATTTACATGCACCGTATGCATGCATGCAGGAGTCAATGGAGACCAGAGGGAACCAGATATCCTGACACTGGAGTTACAGGTGGTTAGGGAGGCACCATGCAGATGCTGGAAACTGAACCCAGGTCTAGAGCAAGGTCAGTTAGTATTCTTTTTTTTTTTTCTCTCTTCTTTTCTTTTCTTTCCTTTTCTTTTTTTCGGAGCTGGGGACCAAACCCAGGGCCTTGACCTTGCTAGGCAAGCGCTCTACCACTGAGCTAAATCCCCAACCCCAGTATTCTTAACCTCTAAGTCATTTCTACTATTCAACCTAATCTGCTAGTCCTGAGCTACAAAAACCACTGACAGAGGTATCAGCCGTGGTCACTTCCGCTTTGGTAAAATGCGTAAGTAACATGATTTCTGAAGTTCCTTTTACTTCTGGAATTCCAGCACCGCAATTCAGTAGCTGAGGTTTTATTTTGTTTGTTTGTTTGTTTTTTAATTGTTGTTGTTTTTAAGACAAATTGGTAGATTTTTTTTCCTTTTAAAGCTTAAGGGTTTTAAGTGCCCAACATCCTAATGCAATACAAGTCCAGGCTACAGAGCCTGTTTAAGTGGCAGGCAAGCTGGCAGCTTTACAAGTAAAGGACACTCTCTCTCTCTCTCTCTCTCTCTCTCACTCTCACACACACACACACACACACACACACACACACACACACACACACACACACACAGGACAGAGGGACTGGGACGGAGTACGCTCAGGGACCCAGACGTATAGAATGTTATCTAAGCTTAAGTCACTGGTCTTATCAAGGGTAACACCAAAACCCACGCCCCGGGGTTAGCAGTTCACAGCCTTTCCCACAGGCACGGGGCAGGTCCCGAGGGTGGAACTGTCCCCTGAGTAAAGCCTGATGCTGAGAAATCCCAACAGATTCCTCAGGAAAATAAAGCAGGCAGCAAACACAGGCTCCATTCATCACAGCTTTAGAAAAAGCAGGCGCCCTGCAGGCTTGCAAGGGGCCATCTTGGGAGGGTAAACGAAGGTGATAATTTGTTGTTACTGCTAACAACTGAAGTCCAAGAACAGAGGCCGACATGGTAGAGTTTGCAGAGCATGAGTGAGGTTCGGACCCCAGGACCACCACCTCCCGAGAGGACCCAGAAGTGTGCTGGAGAGAAGGCTCGGTGAAGGAGACGCTGGAGAGATGGCTCTGTGAAGAAGAGCACTGGCTGCTCGTGCGGAGAACCAGGTTTGGTTTCCAGGACACACAGGGTGGTGACAACCTGTTCTAGAGGGCCCTCCTCTTTGGGCCCCCACGGGCACTACATGTGTTGCTGCACACGAGCACACATGCACACGGAAAACACCCACGCGTAGAAAATAAAAATTAACAGAACTTTAAAAGAAAAGAAATGTGGAAGCAGAGCAGTACACTTCTGCACTCTAGTACTTGAGAGATGAAGGTAGGAAGGTCGTGAGTTCAAGGTCATCCTCTGTGGAGCAAGTGGACAGCGCCACCAGACAGAAGAACTGGTAAGGCTGAGCAAAGCCTAAACCCCAGGAAATCTCAGAATTGAGGACAGTAGGCGTGAGGCCAGCTCCCTGGCAAACTACCAGCTCTGGAACACGTAATCAAGACGCCCCACTGAGAAGACCATCAGTCGTGTAGCATAAAAACGTGGAGTTCTGCATGCTAACGAGGTATCTGGATAGGCCCAGAGTGTTTAGCCAGCGGGCTTCCCTTCCTAGGCATTCCTTCCTGCAAAGGGTATTTAATCCCTGGTTCACCCAGAGTCAGACGTATGCATCCTCATCCAACATGAATAAAGCGGTTTGAACAAGCAAGAACCGGCTCCTTTATCAAGGACCATGGCTGGGTGAGGCCATGCTTAACTCTCATGGAGGCTTTCTCTCTCCCAGTCCCTCCATACTTTGGGCACCAAACCAGATCCCATCCCTTCCCAGGCTCAGCCATCCCCTTCCTGCCTGACGTGCAGGGACGGTGTGGACCCACAGACCCCGTTCCCAACTCCCCGAGGTAACCAGCAGCATCTGGGTTCACAGGAGGCTCAGACCTCAGCATCTGTCCCAGACCCGGCTGTTTCTCGCTTGGGACCCCATCACACACACTGTGTTCTGCCTCCCCTGAGCGGCTTGCCATAGGCACTCGGGCACCCCAGTGGTGAAGCAGACACACAGCCCACACCAGTCCCAACCAAACCAAACCAAACTAAGCAAAGTAATGTAGCTCGAAAGCACACAGAAATCCCAACACCAAGCAGAGGGAGCTTTCCATCTGTGAAGGTGCTTCGCTGGGCCATGGTGGCTTGCACTGTACCACAAGCAGTGCCAGGCGTGAGGGCCAGAACTCCCCTCCAGGGAGTCCCTCATGGTTAATGAGGTCCACAGCAAGAGGAAGCAAGTAGATCTCTCTGTGCTGCAATAAAGCCACTCCTGCTACGGGTGTGTGTGGGGGCAGGGGGAGGTGGCCTTTTCAGAAGCCTGAACCTATGCGTCTGTGTAAGGCTGAACCTTCCTCCTGTATTTCAAACGGAGTGGACTCAGCTCACTTCATAACCAGACACAGGGATCAGAAAAAAATCAGTGCTGGTCTTCTGATTAAATTGTTGCTTGTTTTGGTTTTGGGGGTTCTGGGCATCCAACCCAAGGCCTCCCACACAATGGCAAGTGTTTTGGTTTGTTTGTTTGTTTGTTTTAAAGATTTATTTATTATATATAAGTACACTGTAGCTGTCTTCAGACACACCAGAAGAGGGCATCGGATCTCATTACAGATGGTTGTGAGCCACCATGTGGTTGCTGGGATTTGAACTCAGGACCTCTGGATGAGCAGTCAGTGCTCTTAACCACTGAGCCATCTCTCCAGCCCCTTGGTTTGGTTTTTTGTTTTCCGACAACTGAGTCACATCCCCAGCTCTCTAAGCTGTTTCAGGAAGAAAAATTTAATATGTGAAATGGTCATGTGATGGGGTTATTATTAGTCTCCGTAACTAATTATCAATTCGATTACCTGGGTCTTGCTTTTGGTTTCTAAACTGCACAGAAACAAAACCTACCCTAACACAAGTTCCTTAAGTCCTCGGTCAAGTCTGAGACTGCCTGGTGTGACCCCAGCACTAGGGAAGTGGGGGGGGTCAGTGTAGGCTGTGCCGGAGACCTGAGCCCCAGGAGACCCTGTCTCAAAACACAAACTGTGGCAGGGTGGTGGTGATGCCCGCCCTGGGGCTCAGGACTGGGGAGGCAGAAGCAGGTGGATCTCTGTGAGTTTGAGCCAGCCTGGTCTACAAAGGGAGTTCCAGAACAGCCAGGGCTATGCAGAAAAATTCTGTTTCAAAAAAACAAAACAAATGAAAACTATAAATAGTCACGCCAAGTTCTAAAACCCTGAAGGGTGGGTACCTAGGCTCAGCTGCATCCCCAGAGTGCGGTCTGGTCTGGTTTGGTACCAGGTCTACCCAGTCTGGTCTCAAAACTCCCGTACCGAAATGGTCCTCTGGCTTGTAAGAACTACAGGTACTATACCTAACACCGGTACAAACGGCAAATGAACTGTTTGCTCTCCCTCCCCAGTGCTGGGATTAAAAGACTGAGCCACCACGCCCTACACTGCATGAATAAAACACTTCGAGTAAATATAACCAACGCCCTGGAACACCGCCTAATGGACACCCCGTTAGGACGCTTCCTCTGAGAGCGAATGGGTGTAGGGGAATGTGCTTGTCAGGCCAGCACCTGCAGGCACAGTGAAACCGTGTGGAGGGATTGAAGATGCAGCAGCTCAGAAGGTAGACGGCTTCCCTAGCATACCCCAGGTTAGACCTCCAGCACTGAATAAACCCCTCAAGGTGGCACTGTAATCCCAGCCTGAGGGAAGGAAAGGCAGGAAGATCGGAAGCGGAAGATTATTCTCAGCTACAGTTAAGTCCAAGACCAGCCTGGGACACAGACTCTGTCTCAAAAAAAGGGGGTGGGGAGGGGGAAATTACGTAAAACACACTTTAAATTTGTATTTTTATTTTCTGAGCGGAGGTGTTTTTTACCCACGTGTATGTCTGTGTGAGGGCGTCAGATCCCCGGGAACTGGAGTTACAGACTGCGAGCTGTGAGCTGCACCCGGGTACGAGGGACGGAACCTGGATCCTCTGAAAGATCAGCCAATGCTCTAACCCGAGCCATCCCTCCAGGCCGCAGTTTAATATTTTTCCTTTGAGGACATGTTCGTTTTTATTTTATGTGTACGTCCTTGCCTACGTGTATCCCTGTGTACCTTAGGTAGGCATTACCCGCAGAGGGTGCTGGATCCCCTGAGACTGGAGTTACAGACAGTTCTTAGCTGCAGCGTGGGTGCTGGGAACTGAGCCCAACTCTTCAGCAAGGACGGCCATCAAGGCACCTCCCCAGCCCTCTTCTGAGCTTTTACCATCAGGTGAGTGTGTATGATGCGTGATGTTTTGTGTCTCACAGTGGGCGTGCACGTGCCACAGCCCACGTGTGGTCAGAGTAGAACCCTGGGAAGCCGGATCTCTCCACAGGGATCAGAGTCCAGTCAAAACAGGCTCCCACACCGAACACTTTGACCACTGAGCTCTCAGGCTGGCTCCGAAACCCACTCTTTAGCTTTACTTTGGTGTGGTGCTCCTACAACAGAGCGAATCTGATTCTTATAGATTAAACGATTTGGAAAGCCCAAGGGGCAGTTCCAAACAGCAATTCTTAAGTTAAATTCTTTAATACCAACTCTTGGGTACATTTGATCAGTCACGGCTTTATGTAATGCACACTAATAAACACTTCCTGAAAGGCCATCAAAGTGGTCCATGCTGAAGATCCCAGCACCGGGGAGCTGGAGACAGCGAGACCAAGTTTCAGAAGGGGTCAGACAGTCCCCGGTGGTGAGCACATCACCTGACCTGATCCACAGGCACTAGGAGGCTCTTCCACTCCCTCCACTTCGGGCTCCGTTATTTCCCCTTCAGACCATGACAGACGGGCTGTGTCCACCTTTGTACCCACCCTGGTGCAGAACTCAAGACACTGGAATTCTCTCTCCACCTTCTCATCTCTTCATCGTACATGAGACTCGGGAGTTACAGCCGTGATTACCCATGCCATGGCGTCTGTGTGACTACTGTTTCCCTATAGATTACCCCAATCTCAATACAGGCTGAGTAAACATCTCATCCCGTGGTCACTTGGGAAACTTCCACAGTTTCTAATGTTCCCAAGCAGAAACTATTATTTGAGTTTCGAGTTGCTGTCCTCGCGGATTAACAAGTGACCCGAGGTGTGACCCCTGGATCATCCCGGCATCACACATGACTTTGATCTCAGAAAAGACTGTCAGAATGAAGCTGGCTCTTAGCTCCAGAAGATACCAGAGGTCAGAGAATGCTGAGGGCCAGTTTACGACAACAGGATCTGAGCGAGGAGAGATTAAATACACTCCTGGCATCCAGGAGAGATTTCAATCGACTCCAGACTAGACATGGCTTAACTTTGTCAACATCCGGCTAATCTGGCCAAGGTATCAACACCACCTTCTACACCAGTTGCCTTAGTTTACCAGCATATTTCAATTTCTAGAAGAAAATCCAATCAGCTTGTGGGCAGGAGAATTGGTTGAGCCCTGAAGTTGAAGTCCAACCTCACTCAGACAATACAGGGAGACTCCCCCTTAAAATTAAAAATCAGGACTCTTGGGCCTGCATGGTGTGTACATCTATAACCCAGCACTCTGGAGTCAGAGGCAGGCATTTCTCTGTGAGTTCTAGGACAGCCGAGGCTACACAGAGAAACCCTGTCTCAGAAAACAAGAGAGTCAGGACTGTTCAGAAGTGAAGACTTTTGTCCCACGGCCTTCCCTGCTGCCCTACTGACTCACGGAGACTCAGACTGTCCCTCCAAGCCACCCGCCCGCCCAGCCCAAGAGCCTCGCTTGCCCTCACGCTGCCCCCTGGCTCTGCTCCATCCACCAGGGTTGAGGATCCCCCAAGCAGAAGGCAGTCACCCATTCAAGCTGAGGGACGGGGGTCCCTGGGGTCCCTCTGCCTTTGCTCCAGGCCAGGCTCAGACCTAGGATCCCATACTGTGACTTTCTCCCTGTACGCTTCCTGGTCTCCTCCTTGAGAAGGTGCAGGATGAGACCCATGGCCATAGGGGACATGGACCACCAGAGCTCTGGTCACAGTGAGCTAGTGTCAGAGAGAGGAACTGAGCTCACCCATGTTCTGCATTTTCCAGCGTCCTAACCAGCTCTGGACCGGCCGCTGCCGCCTCTGCAGTCTGGCTGCAGCCAGTTCTGCAATGGTCAGCCATGCCCTTCCTGTTCTCAGTGGTTCACTGCTCCCTCCAAAACAGGGCGCTGACAACATCCCTTGGGCTGCTCACTCCACATACTTCCTGCATCTTTCCCTCTGTCTCTGGTCACCGCTCTGATACTAAGGCCCTGGCGTCAACTAAAGACACAGGGAAACCTCCTATACCTCAGGCCACGGCGATACCACCTATAATTAGAGAAGGGCACCAAAGACTAGTCACCCCAGGCCATTGGCCGTACATTTTTTATTTTATTTTGTGTATGGGTGTTTTATGTGCATGTACATCCCTGGACTAACTTGGGTCCCGGATAAGAACGGAAGAGGACATCAGACCCTGGAGTTACAGACAGCTGTGAGCCTCTGTGGGTGTTGGGAATCGAACCTGAGTTCTCTACAAGTGCAACAAATACTCTTAACCACCGAGCCATATCTCCAACCTCACTTTTTTTCTTAAAAGTGGCAAAAAGTTTAGTACTTTTTTTTTCTTTTATTGGATTTTTTTAAATTTACATTCCAAATCCTATCCCCTTTCCCAGTTTCCCCTCCAGAAACCCGCTATCCCATCCCCCTCTCCCTGTGTCTATGAGGGTGCTCCCCCACCCCCATCCACTCCCTCCCACCTTCCCACCCTAACATTCCCCTACATTGGGCGGTCCAGCCTTGACAGGACCGAGGGCCTCTCCTCCCATTAACGCCTGATGAGGCCATCCTCTGCTATATATGCGGCTGGAGCCATAGGTCCATCCCTGTGTACTCTTGGGATAGTGATTTAGTCCCTGGGAGCTCTGGGGGTGGGGGGATCTGGTTGATTGATATTGTTGTTCTTCTTATGGGGTTGCAAACCCCTTCAGCTCCTTCAGTCCTTTCTCTAACTCCTCCATAGTTTAGTACTTTTAAAAGAATAGTCAGGATGGCTTTTTTTTAAGGGTCAATAAACTCAGGCAGTTAGATAAGCAACTATGTATCCCTGGCCACCAGTGGCCTCTAAAACATTTCACTGAAACAAACACTAACACTGTAGCCCTGGTTATTCAAGTCCCCAGAACTGGAGCAACATGGCATTGTCCAGGACTGGGGATAGCCCAGTGACAGCACGCTTGCCTACGACACACACCCAGTTCATGTAGAAAAAGCACCTACGTTTTCATTCATATTTATTATATGTAGGTGGATAGGAATATGAGTTCACGCATCGGAGCACACAGTTGGAGGCTCAGCGCTCTGTTCTCTCCTTCCACCATGGGCTCCGGGAATTCAGGCTCGTGTGACAAGCGCCTTTACCCGCTGAGCCATGCCTGCCTACCGACAGTCAAGGGCTCTGTCGCTGTGTTCTATTTTGATAGTATTTCATTTTGTGTGTATGAGTGCTTTGCACACATGCACTGCGTGCAGAGGTCTGAGGGCACTGGATGCCCTGGAACTGGAGTTATGGATGGAGGTGAAGGCCACGTGGGTGCTGGGAACCAGACCTGACCACGTGCTCTCAGCCCGAGCCACCTCCCCAGCTCCCGGGTTGCCTTTTGCTTTTGCAATGGTGGAGGCCAAACACACAGAGCGAGCATGTGTTCTAACGGAAAGCCACACCCCTAACCACATGTAAATAAAGTTTACATGTGTATGTGTACATTACATGAGTAGGGCATCAGATGCCCCGAAACAAGAATTACAGGTGGTGGTGAGCTGCGTGGTAAGAATGCTAGAAACCGACTGGTCCTCTGCAAGAGCGGCAAGATGTCTTAACTGCCGGGCCATCCCTGTAGCCATAGGACGTTTATTTTACATTTGAGACTTTGACATATAGATGATGCGTCCTAATCGTCCCCTGGTTAAGCAAGCTCACACCTGGGCAGGGCCTTTCTAAACCTCTGCCAAGAAAATAAATAAAAAAACAAAACCCTTTACCGGGGAATCACACATGGGAGTATGAAGACATTTACGAACGCTCAGAAGCAAGACCAGCCCTCACCACCTCGGTGCACAACCTTCCCTGAGGATTTCCGAGCTGCTCAGCCATTAATGCAGCGCCCCGTAACAGGGCTCAGGCACAAAGCTGGCCGCGGCCCTCCTGCCAGCCCCCCCACCCCGCTGTTCTTCCACAGTCTTTACCCAGAAGAGGCCAGGAAAAAAAATCTCATCGTCAACGTCCGTGTACACGGTTCTTGCTCGTGACAAATGTTTGAAATGCAAGGCAGGAAAAAGAGCTGACGGATTCGCCGTGAATTTTAATGACCGTAGTCCTGGGTGCTGATTCTATATGCAGCACGAAACTGGCAGGAATTAGTCAACATTTCCTAAAGGTAAACACAGTCTGTCCGACGCGGGGTTTTTTTTGTTTTTTGTTTTTTGTTTTTTTTTTGGTTCTTTTTTTTGGAGCTGGGGACCGAACCCAGGGCCTTGAGCTTCCTAGGCAAGCACTCTATCACTGAGCTAAATCCCCAACCCCCCGACACGGGGTTTTAACTCCCCCAATCACACAGAAACCCCACTTGTTCTTCCTGTCTCCGACGGACTTAGAGTGCCATGTCTGTGGCAAGGTGTTGTGCACACAAAGAAGGGGGGCCTCCATCCTGAGGCTGTTAGAGAATAGAAGACTGGAGTCTCCCAGGAGGCCGGAGGCAAGCATCAGCTGGGAGGGTGGGTACGCATGGCTGCTTCATCTAGAAGGCTGCAGAAGGAGGCCTGAGGAAAGTTAAAGGCAGGCCAGGGTGATATGGTGAGTTCTAAGCTGGTCTGGGACACAGGGTAAGACCCTGTGTCAAAAAAAATGCACGCACACACACACTCGAGTATGGCTTGGCCTTACAGTACTCACTAGAATTCACAAAGCCACACTCGAGTGTGAATGTGTATTAAGTGTGTGTATGTGTGTCTGATGCCCTGAACCCACAAACTGGGAATGACAGCACACGCCAGTCGTCCCAGACCATGGAGGTGGAGACAGAAGGATCAGAACCTCGAAGGGCATTCTCGGTTTTGTACAGAATATACGGAATTTTAAGGATTTTTAAGTACCGGAAGAACTTAGAATAAGTATCTTTGTTTCTTTTGATTTTTAAGGAGGTATTAAAATGACAGTTATTTTTTACCGAGTTTTAAAATGTACTTGAATCTAAAAACGTCATCTCCAAATGTTTTGTACCAGGATTAAAGGCTGCGTAAATAAGGAACATTAATTAAAGAAAATCAAAAGACCAGACAAAATAATTTAATTTTTAAACCCCGGTCTTTGATCAGCATAACAACTATAATGAATGAGCAATCATCATCCTCTACGATGACTGAAGCCTAGGACTTCGAGTGTCATTTCCGGCCCCTTCAGCCCTGCTCAGAAGCCTAGACCCGCACTCTGCATGTGTCCCTCACATGAGCTGGCTTCACCTCAGACCACTGAGCATCAGGACTTGGGAGATACTGGGCCACAGAGCGTCGTGGGCCTCTCAGAGTGAAAGGTGGCAAAGAGCCGAAGGCGGTGATGACGCCAAGATAGGAAAGGAAGATAGGATTCAGCGCAAAGGAAACCGGAGCGAGAGAAAAGGCAGCTTTGTACCCAGAGCCCCGTGGGGGAAGGGGGAACATGGATGACACAAGGAGGGAACCGGTTAGGTGAAACACTTCTTTGCCCCAGTAGGAAAAAATGAGCAACCTGTGACCTAAGAACAGACAGCGTCGGATGCGGTGTTTGAACAGAAAAATCCTCCCATGGGCGACTGTGAAGGTTGCCAGATGGCGGAGCCTCTGAGTAAGGAGGCTGGTTAAACCAAAAGTAGCCTGGGATCTCTCTTCTTAGTGGCAGGATCAGGGAACCAATGAGAGCCCCTACTACTCGATGGGTTCAGATCAGGCCGAGCTATGAGAGATTGGAAAAGAGGAGGAGGAAGGAGGAAGGAAGGAGAAAGAAGAGGAAGAGGGGGGGAGGAGGAGGAAGAGGAGGAAGAGGAGGAGGAAAAGGAGAAGAAGGAGAAGGAGGAGGAGGAGGAGGAGGAAAAGGAGAAGAAGGAGAAGGAGGAGGAGGAGGAAGAGGAGGAGGAGGAGGAGAAGGAGGAGAAGGAGGAGAAGGAGAAGGAGGAGGAGGAAGAGGAGGAGGAGGAGGAGGAGGAGTTGTTGTTACCATAATTCCTACAAATCAAGAAGAAAAGGAAGAGGACGAAGAATTACCCTAATCCCTACAAATCCCACTCCTACTCAAGAGATCTTATGACTCATCCTCAAAATCTTGTGTATCAATGTTCATAGTATGGAAAAGGCACTAAGTGTGAGCTGGAGAGATGGCTCAGTGGTTAAGAGCACTGACTGCTCTTCCACAGGTCCTGAGTTCAAATCCCAGCAACCACATGATGGCTCACAACTATCTGTAACGGGATCCGATGCCCTCTTCTGGTGTCTGAAGATGGCGAGAGTGTATTCATATGCATAAAATAAACAATTTTTTAAAAAAGAAAAGGGACTAAGTGGACGTAATCCAGCACCTCCCAGCCGGTGAATAAATGCATAAAATGTAGCACAATGGAGCATCATTTGGCCAAAAATTTTTAATGAGGTTCTGACACTCGCTGCAACACTGACATATCCTGAGGATACACATAAGGAAGAGGCCTGGGCAGTACTGTGAGAACACTGGTGTGCCCTGTCCAGAACCAGGACATCCAGACAGAAAACCAGTGCTTGCCAAAGGCATGGATGTGACTGCCACTCTGCACAGGGCCATCACCAAATGGTACACTCGAAAGGGTTAACTTCAGGTTCTATCGCAGCACCGCAGGGGAGTACATGTCTATAATCCCAGCATGCACGGGGTGGGGGCGGAGACAGGAGGGTCAGACTTGTAAGGTTAATCTTGGCTATATGGCTGGGTGAGGCCAGAGCTATATGAGACTGTCTCCTAAGGTAGGGGTGTGTGTGTGTGTGTGTGTGTGTGTGTGTGTGTGTGTGTGTGTGTGTGTGTGTGTGTGTGTGTCTGTGCACAGGGTCCCGAGTTCAGATCACCAGTACCCACGTAAACACAGGGCATGGTGATGAAGTCAAACATCCTATTCCTGAGGTGGCAAGAAATGGAGAGATTTGAATTCACTGGCAGGCAGTCCAGCCATGGTGAACCCTAGATCATAAAACACGCCATCTGATGTCAACCACACACACACACACACAGACACAGACACAGACAGACACACACACACACAGACACAGACAGATACATACACACAGACACACACACAGAGAGACAGACAGACAGACACATGGAGACACACACACAGAGACAGACAGACACACACAGACACACACATACACAGACAGATACATACACATGCAAACAGACACAGACAGGCACACACACACACAGAGACAAACACATGCAGACAGACACACACACACACACACACACACACACAGACACACACACACACACAGACACACACACAGACACACACAGAGACAGACAGACAGACACAGACAGATACATACACACAGACACACACACAGAGAGACTGACAGACAGACACATGGAGACACATACACAGAGACAGACAGACACACACAGACACACATACACAGACAGATATACACACATGCAAACAGACACAGACAGGCACACACAGAGAGAGACAAACACATGCAAACAGACACACATACACACAGACACACACGCACAGAGACACAGACACACACACACACACACACACACACACACACACACACACACACACACAGACACTGACAGACAGACACATGGAGACACACACACAGAGACAGACACACACAGACACACACACACAGACAGGCACACACACACACAGAGACAAACACATGCAGACAGACACACATACACACATAGACACAGACAGACACACACGCACAGAGACACAGAGACACACACACAGACACACACACACACATGCACATGCACACGCACACACACGCATGTAAATTTTATGGTTTGAGATCTACCTCCACAGTGTTGTTGCAAAGGGAGTGTCAGGATGTAGCTCAGTTGGGGTTGAGGATTTAGCTCAGTGGTAGAGCGCTTGTCTAGCAAGCACAAGGCCCTGGGTTCGGTCCCCAGCTCCAAAAAAAAGAAAAAAAAGGATGTAGCTCGGTAGCAGAGCACTGACTTAGCATACACAGGGTTCTGGGTTCCAGCTACAACATAATTATCAGTTAATTATTTCATTGAATGGATATGGGAAACGTTGGCTTTCTTTTGACCTCAAGAGTGAGTTCAGGGGCTGGAGAGATGGCTCAGTGGTTAAGAGCACTGACTGCTCTTCCAGAGGTCCTGAGATCAAATCCCAGCAACCACATGGTGGCTCACAACCATCTGTAATGGGATCCGATGCCCTCTTCTGGTGTGTCTGAAGACAGCGACAGTGTGCTCAAATACATAAAATAAATAAATCTTTTAAAAAAAAAAAAGAGTGAGTTCAGAGGCTGACTGCTCATGAGATGGAGAATGGGTTCAACAGCGAAGCTGGGAAGAGATTCAACAGGAGCTCTTGGGACCTGACCTGAAGCAGGGGACAGAGACAATGTCCGCCTCTGACGAGAAAGGTACAAAGGAAAGCACAGACCTTCTTTTTTTTATGTTGCCCACCACGCCCTCCCTGCTGGGGTTGGAGTGGAAGGAAGTTGACCTTCAGACACGTTACAGGTTTTAAGTATATATCTATATTCAGTTACTTTGAAGAAACTGAACCTTTGCCAAGAACCTTTTAAAAAAAAAAAGCCACTCAGCAAGGGAGCCTGTGAAAATGTCTGCTCTAATAATACATCCCACAGCTAGATGATAAGATGAACAAAATCACCGCTAAAACACTGCAGACAAAGGGCAGGACAATTCTGTGCAGCTAAGTGAGATGTCTCCGTGCGGTGGCTCCCACAGAGAATGTGCTCAGGGAGGGGCTGTCGCAGCATGCGGCTCCCACCTGTGGCCTTTCCATAGCCTCCGCTTGCGTCTAAAGGGCACGGCGGCGTCTGGGTTTCTAAACAACGAAGAGAACAGGAGCACACATTCCCCATGTTCTGCGTAAGCCGCGTTTCACAGGAGAATCGACGTCTTAGACTTCCATGTGCAAAGACGGATTCCTTTTGAGAAACTCTGCTCCCAGCAAATTAAGACCTCAGGAAAAGCAAGCGAGAACGTGTCTGCAGCCTCGACCCGAATATGTGAGGTACGGGCTTCTGACATTGGACTGGAACTCACTGCAGGGCCAAAGCTGGCTTCAAACTTGTGGCAATCCTCCTGCTTCACCCTCCTCAGGGCTATAATTACAGGTATACGTCATCATGCCTGGTTTCTTTTGATTTTAAAGAAGATTTATCTTTAATTTTTTATATGTTTCGCCTGCAGGTGTGTCTGTGCACCACGTGTGTGCAGTACCCTAGGAGACCAGAAGAGGGCACCAGATCCACTGGACCGAACTAGACTTAGGTCCTCTGAAAACGGTGAGACTTAACCACTGAGCCATCTCTCCAGCCTCGGTTCTGTTTTTTTTAAGTGTTTTTCCTTATCATGTGCCATGGCATTAGAACTCAAACGCGTACTCAGCTACTGAAGCTTGTTACAATTATAGTCTTTTTCTCATTTCAATATAAAAATGATATATTTCACAAAAACATGTCATTTCAGGCTATATTCTCATACATAAACGAGTTGTTCTTGTTGACTTAAAAATGAAATTACAGGCCGGGCAGTGGTGGTGCACGCCTTTAATCCCAGCACTTGGGAGGCAGAGGTAGGTGGGTCTCTATGAGTCTGAGCAAGTTCCAGAACAACCAGAGCAACACAGAGAAACCCTGTCTCAAACCGCCCAGCACCCACCCTAAAAAAAATTATGGGCTGGAGAGATGGCTCAGCAGTTAGGAACACTGGCTGCTCTTCCAGAGGTCCTGAATTCAATTCCTAGCAACCACATGTCAGCTCACAGTTTATTTAAAAAAAAAAAAAAGTTTTCTTAAACTATGACACACTAAGGTTTAGTAACATTTTATTACTTCTTTTTGCATTTAAGGGTCCAAATAAACAAAGTGTTCACTAAGGATAATAATAAAGTCTGTATTGAAATAATCCCCCACCTCAAAAGTTATTTCTAAAAACCCATTTAACAGGGGCCAGCAAGATGCCTAGAAGATGTGCTCCCTCTCCCAAATAATAATAATAATAAAAAAAATAATAATATGCAAAATGAGCAAGTGAAACAGAGAAAGGGAGAGCAGGGGTCTGGGAGAGACGGACAGACAGACAATTTCAAATAGAGGGGTGAGGGCAGGAGATTCAGTTCAGCACATTTCTTTAGCCACACGCAAGACCCTGGGCTCAGTCTTCAAATTGGCACCTGTCTCTCAAGAGAGGCTTTAGCTGTGGAACAGGACAGGAGGAAAGCTTAGGCGCTCCTTCCTATCTCATGCTCGACCGTTAGCATTCTGATTTTGAAGACAAAACCAAAGAGCACAACCAAACAACAACAACAACACCCCCCCCCCCAGTATTTCTGACTGAGGCTGTGAGAAGCCTGTGTGGAAATCTTGCCGGGCAGTGGTGATGCACACCTTTTTTTTTTTTTTTTTTTCTTTTTTTTGAGCTGGGGACCGAACCCAGGCCTTGCGCTTCCTAGGTAAGGTGCTGAGCTAAATCCCCAGCCCCGATGCACACCTTTGATCGCAGCACTCAGGAGGCGTAAGTAGAAGGATCTCTGAATTTGAGGCAGCCTGGTCTACAGAGTGAGTTCCAGGACAGCCAGAGCTGCTACACTGAGAAACCCTGTCTCGGAAAGAAAGAAATGAAAGAAAAGACAGACAAAGCAAAAGCAAAAACAAACCCAGTGCATCTCGCATCCCCGTTCATGTCGGTTTCTGTCTTCTGCACTCGATTTCTGTCCCCTGATGGTTTCTCCCAATCTCCTTGGCTAGAAGATGAGCTCCTGCAGACAAGACCATCCAGGACATGCAGAGGAGACGTCTAGAGTTTTGATTTGCTGGATTTTTTAAATTAAAGTGAAATTCTATGGTACTCTTAAAAAAAAAAAAAAACAAACAAAAAACCCAAATTAGCCATACAGAAGGTACATATATGTAACCTCGGCAATAGGGAAAAGAGCCCAGAGAATCACAAGTTCAGGGCCAGCCTGGTCTACACAGCAAGTCGGGCCACAGAGTAAGACTATCTCGTTCTCACTGTAAGTCTGCATGTGACCTTTATCTCATTAATAACCATTCAAGGCGTGTGGAGGATGAACAACACTTTATGCCATTCCATTGCAACAAGAAACAAATGGGGAACACTGAAGGGGCAGTGTGGCTCAGTGTGGCTTGGGAACAGAGCACCTGCCCAGCCTACGAGCCCTGGGCTCCGTCCCCAGCACCAACGTTGCAGGGAGGACTCAGATGTTCACTGAAATAATGAGGCCAGGGAACGTGCCTGCAGAAATTGCATATTTACATATAAAACTCATTTGTAACATTTCAAACTGAAATTGTTTTATTAGCATGTCATGGAATATTCATGACCGTGCAGGCTGGGGGGAAAAAAAAAAACGACACATGCAAAAGAAAAACTGATGTTCAAACATTTTTACTTTGAAGACGTTGGAAATTTCACGTTCCTCTCAGCCATAATGAGGCTAATCAGGTGAGCCTGAACCATAGTTTACCAGAGTAATTAGAGGGTGTGTAGGAACACACTTTAAAAGCTGAGATTCAAGCAAGGAATTGTATTACCAACTCAACCAAATATTACTTGAACTGTTTCCAAAACACCCAATCCAGCCCTCCCCTGCTTTCATGTACGTTTTTTTTTCCCCCAAGAGAAGCGACAATGACTTTTCTCCCTCTTGAATATATCAGGCTTCAAATCTCATCTCATAGTTGGTTTGATGAAACTTTTCAAAAAATAAAAATAATCAAATGTGCAGTACTTAGATACTTAGTGGCAAGGAGCTGAATTTGACAAGAATGGACAGAATGTTCTAGATGAAATAAAAGACGTTTTCAGTTTATCACCCTCTGTGTGGCATGTTGGAACAAAGGATGCTTTGCCCTCTTCTGCCCTTTTTGTGAACACAACTTTCCTACATCAGGCCAAGGAGAAAAAGGATCTCTTTTGAAAGCTTGCAAGTTATTATGTGACCGTCTCACCCAGACGTCTATCAATCCTCCTCCCACAAGGCTCTTTTGATTTCCAAAATATACACTCGAAGAAAATAGATTCGAGCACTCTGCGGACTGTAATACCTAGACTTCTTTAAGACCAGGGAAATGTTTACGGTTTCAAGTTCCATTCAGAAGCCTTCATCTGCAATGCGTAAGCGTTTTCGGTGGCAACCTCGGTCAAGTATCAGAAGGCAGGTAAAATGTTTAGTTGAAGTGCATGAAAGGTTTAAAACACTCAGTTAGCAAAGAAATATTTGCCTCCTACACTCCTAAGGAATCAGCGGGGCTGCCTGGTCTCCGTCGTGGTCACACGAGTCAGGTAACATTACTCTGAGTAAAGTGACAGGAGATGAACACTTCGTTCCCACTGGTGGATGAACAGCGAACACAAGCACCTTCTCAATTTCGTCTTTGGGCAAAAGGGTGGGAAGGGAGCGGAGTTTTCGCCCCTGCTACTTCCGAAACCACACGTTTAAAGGACGCGGAGAGGCGGCGGAGAGGAGGCGAAAGGGGGCGAAGTCGTGGTGTCCACTTAGCCGCAGCAGAGAACCGGGATCTTGGGAGAGTGATGCGGAGGAGTGGAATCTTATGTAAGCACACACCAAAATCCGTGTATGCATCCCTAGGCTGATCATCCAACACACTGCATCCCACCCAAGGGCGCACCCCCAGGCTGCGTGCGCTACTGGAAAGTGAGCTGACCCCCACCGCACGTCCCCAGATCTCCCCAGATCAGCACCTCAACCACCCCTGCGGCTACAACTAGGACAGTCAAGGCCCAGGTGCCCCGCCCGGGAACGAAATTGGCTTCCCCAGGCATCTGCAGCGCGCGCCTAGGTTCTCCGGAGCTCTTCTCTGAGCGCCTGAACCTGAACCTCACGTAGTGAGCGGGCTCGATGTTCCGCACTGAGCCCGGGCAATCAGCCCCACAGTCGGGTCGGAACCCCGCGCCCCAGCAACACTACCTCACTAGGCACGGATCCCCGTGCTCTGACACTATTCCTGCACTGGGTCCTGCACCCGTCCGTGCACCTGATACGATCTGGGCCCCGAACCTTGCCGAAGACGATTTGCGCACTAGGATCCGAGCCTCGCCCAATACGAGGCGCGCACTCGGACCTGAACCCTGGGCCCTGGCACAATTCCCACACTCGGACCCAAACCCTGCGGCCCTGCACGACTCCCGCACTCTGTCCCCTCCTTGCACCCGGTTACTATTCCGGAACTCCGATCCAAACCTTGCCCAATATGATTCGCGCACTCGTATCCGAACCCTGGGCCTCTGCACGATCCCCACACTCGGACCCGAACCTTGCCTGATACAATGCGTGCACTAGGGCCCGAACCCTGGGCTCTGGCACGATTCCCGCACTCGGCCCAGAACCCAAAGGCCCTGCAAGACTGCAGCACTATACCCGCCTTGCCCATAACCCCGCCGCCCCGCATGACTCCCGCACTCGGCCCCCCACCTTGCGCCCGAGCACGGTTCCCGCACCCGGCTCCGACCCGACCCCCGCGGCCCCGCATGACTCCTGCACTCGGCCCAACCTTGCACCCAGTTATGGCTCCCGCACCCGGCTCACCGAGCCCCGCCGCTTACCTCGAGCGGCCCAGACCCCGCCGCCGCACAGCAGCCCCGCCAGCAGCAGCCGGACAGCCCGGGCCAGCGCGGGCGCAGGGCGGCGCAGCATCGCTCGGGCTCGGAGCGCCGCGGCCGGCCCGACGCGGAAGCAGCAGGGAGTCGCGCGGGACGCCGAGAGGGGCGCGTGCAGCCGGGGGCCAGCGGCTGGGCGGCGCGGCGAGCACCGGGATGTGAGCGGCAGCCGCCGTGCTGCTGGGCCGCGCGCGCCCTCCCCTCGTCGGCAGCGCTGCGCTGGAGGCGGCGGCGGCGGCGACTAAGATGGCGGCGGCGCTCTCTCTCGGGTCCGGCGAGGGTACCCGGCCGGGGGCGGGGTGGCGGCGGGCGGGGCGGGGAGGGAGAGCGCGCGCGCACGCTCCCCGCTCCACGGGTGCGCGAGCCCACAGGCTGAGCCCTCGGTGCGCGCCTGCGGGGACGCGCCAGGGAGGGTTGGCCCGGGAGCAGCCCGGAGGGACGGGCAGGACGCGCCCCCTGCCCGCAGCCTCCCCGGAGCATCCACTCCTCCTCCTCGCGCGCGCCCCTGGGCGCTGCACCTGGAAGCTCCCCAAAACTCCTGGGGATCTGCGCCTCGGTTTCCGAACCTAAGGACTTGTCCTTCCACCCCCTAGAACTGCAGATCCGTGGGCCTCGGAGTTCCAGCACCGGCTCACTTTATCCAAGCGGTGTCTCCTCCAAGCACCTCAGTGACCTCCTCTGCGGAGTGGAGGTGAAGAGCAGAGCAAGGAACACAGCTCATCCCAGTGAGTTTGGTAAACAGCCTAGGGTGTCTGTACTTGTTCTCCAGCTCCAGTCTGGGGGTTTAGAAAGAGACTTCTGACTCCAGGGATTCCTGATTTACCGTAGAAACCTTTTGTGGCTTATAGGCTTGTGGCGCAATAGAGATACTACGTATCCTTTAGGAATTTGGAAATTCAAAAGAAGGGTTCTCTACAGGGTTCTGGAGTCTGTCCCTTTTCCTTATAGGGCTACTGTAATCTGGAAACACACACACACACACACACACACACACACACACACACACACACCCACACACACACATCACACTGCCCCATTCTAGAGGAGAGGGCTGGCAGTCACTGTGAGCTTCAGTGAGCACTGCGCCTTCGGAGACTTAATTGGTTCCAGTTTGCGGATGAGGAAAGTGAAATGCCTTCTCAGGTAAAACAATGTAGGGTCAGCCCTGGAGGGCAGGGTGGCCTCATTAGGGAGACACCCACAACAAAAAGCTCAACTGCCCTACAAGAGTTATTCAGCCAATGTTGGACGAGTCATCAACAATGTCAGGGGTGTGTTTGGGAGAGGACAGGGTGCTGGTGGGCTAGCTTGGGGAGAGGGTGAGGAAGGCGGGCAGCCCTCCATGCTGGGCGGAGCATGGCCTGTCGGGAGAGAGGACCGTTTAGGAGAGTTTGGGAAAGAAGGCCATAGAGGTAGACTGAAGTGCCCGGACACAGGCAGGTCAGAGGACTTGGACTGTATGCTACAGGAAGACCTTCAACAGCTGTGAGGAGAGGTGCTGCGACCCGAGAGGGGGTCAAAGCAAACTGTAATGGAAACTCTCCTCTCTGTCCTTTGTTTTCTGACCCGTCCCCACCTCTAGACCACGCCCCCAGCACTCCTCCCAGCCAAAGATGTCATCCTCTGACTGCGACTACAACTGCCAGCATTGTTGTTGACTCTTGAGACTTCCTATTGCCACCTCAGCTGCTCTAGGAAGTTCTGGGAAGGCTCCCCACCTCAGCCTGGGACCTACACAGCTAAGAGTGTGCTGTCGGTGTCTTCACTCGAATTCGTTCCTACCCAAGGCCTGCATCCCCTAGCCCAGCCTCCTTCACCCCTGTCCCGAGAATGTCAGGGCTGCCTCTGTCAAGAAGTCCTCCTGGCAGTCCCTGCCCCACCTCCCCAGTCCTCTCTCTCTCTCTCTCTCTCTCTCTCTCTCTCTCTCTCTCTCTCACACACACACACACACACACACACACACACACACACACGCACCACCATCCCCCCAAGCCCAGTGGGAAGGACCAAACTCGACAGTCCAAGCCGGCAGGACTGGGCTGGAACGGTGCTCTGCTTTGGCAAGGAGTGCCGTGTGCAAATCATGAAACTTTCCGGATCTCTTTCCTCTCCTGTGAAATCCAATACCCACATCTCTAGAGTCGGGAGATTTATGCCACATGATGAAATCAAAGTGTCTCACAGGGGACTGGGGAGGTAGCTCTCAGTCAGCGGGGTGCTTGCCTAGCATTCCTGAGAGCCTGGGCTCCATTTTCAGCGCTCCATAAACTGGGCAGGACGGCACATGCTTGTGCGCACGAGGTGGAAGCTGAAAGACCAGAAATTTAGATCATCCTCAGCTACATAGGGGATTTGAGGCCAGCCCGGGAGACAGGAGATCCTGCCTCAAACAAACAAACAAGCGAAGAGACCTTGGCTGGAGAGAGGTGGCTCAGGGGACAAAGGCCCTAAAGGCTTTTGCCACCAAAACCTAATGAATGCGTTCAATCCCCAGAAACCACATGCAAGTTGTTTTCTGACTTCCAGATGTGGACTGTGTGTGTGCACATATATGCGCGCGCGCGCGTGCGCAGAGACACACACACACAAGCACACAAGAAATTAAATGAAATGTAAATTAAATTTTTATTAAATTATTCTGTTACTTTATGTGCATGGGTATTTATTTCCCTACCTGCATGCTTGTGTACCAAGAGGTGCCCAAGGAGACCAGAAGAAGGCATAAGATCTCCCGGAACTGGAATTACAGTTGGTTGTCAGCAGCCTTGTGGGCCCTGGGAACCAAACCCAGGTCCTCTGCAAGAGTAGCCAGTGCGATCCAGTCGCTAAAAAAATTAACATGTTTCACAGAGTCTTGCATACAACCCTTGTAAATTGATGGTCCGTGCATTTTCCCTTGGGAGTAGAAGGCTTCTGAGCCCTGGCATATTGTCAAGCACATAGTAGGTACTTAGTAAATATCCTACTGGTGAATTGAGTGAATTTCCTGTCCATTTTAGTAGTAGTGTTAGTCTGGAACTCACCATTTAAAAAAAAAAAAAAAAGGACTCTGCAGGTTTCTCAGAAATCTTTAAGATTTGCAGAACATGAAACCAAGGTCTCACCTCAGAACTGGCTGGTGTCAACAGACCGTGCCAAAGGGAAATTTTAATGTATTCAGTTCTATTAAAGACAGAAACAAAGATCTTCCCTGTGTGGAATCCCAAACCCCTTATCTCTCCTCGTCACTGTCCCTTAGAAACAAAGAGGTAGATGGAAAAGGCTGGGGTGGGTGGGGTGGCCTGGAGAGCTGGGCACCCTGCCCATGCTGAGACTCTGCCCATAGCATAGCCTGACTGGCTGCAAAGGTCAATGTGGAAGTCTTGGAAGCCAGGAAAGTTGGTGTCTGGTCTGCCTGAGGAGAGCATCTGCCACAGTGGCACTTTTCAAAGAGATTGCTAGTGTGCAAACGATCGATCCGGATTAGGAGGCCGGCAGAGTGGGGTCTGGGAGGGACCAGGAAACAGTGGGAGGAAGCCAGGCTTGCCTGTGGGATCGAGGATAAGTAGGGGCTTTGACAGTTGGTCAAGGAAGACTTGAACTCGAGATGTGAGGCAGTGTGTGGTGAGGACAGAGTTCCCAAATCACTGAGTTCTGGGGAAATACTTGATAACAATAGGAGCCTCTGTTCCATGCTCTTACCTGCAAATGGTTTCCAGCAACACTTCCAGAAGGTATTTTTGTCGTCTCTGTTTCACAGAGGAGGGAAATGTCAAATTCGCTTAAAGGTAGATTGGTAGAGCGTAGGACTCCTGGCATTCAATTTTGTCACCAACTCTAAATAAAACAGGAGCCTATATGTGAAGTACACACACACACACACACACACACACACACACACACACACACACACACACACATGCAGGCACTCCAGGATCCCACAGCTGGCTCCATTGCCTCAGAAGGTACAGCTTTGGAGCTGGCGTAATGAGGTATGCCTTTAAACCCAGCTGTTTAGGCAAGCAGTTCTCTGTGAGTTCAAGGCCAGCCAGGTCTACATATCAGATTCCAGGAAAGACCCTGTCTCAAAAAAATAGATCAAAATAAATAAATAAATAAAATGAAAGGAAGAAAAAAAAAAACAGAAGGAGGAGGAGAAACCTGTAGAGTCCTGCCCTCCAGTTGTAGAAGACACCATTGGGCCAATCTCATGGATCCTGGGCTTCCTGGCTGGGTGTGTGAGTCCTAAATCCAGAATGGCAGTGAGGGTGAACTGAGGTCACCTGCAGGACACCCTTCGCCAGCAATGCAGCGCCGGCTCACAGGTAGGCAGGCACATTATTACTGGTTTGCACAGTATATGCTTGGCAAGTGTCTGCAGAGGGGAGTCTGGACCAGTAAGCAGTTATTATGGGTACTTGTCTAACCATATACCAGGGAAACGAAGCCAGTCAGGGGCTGCAACCAGAGAAGGTTAGACAAGTCTTCATGCTGACCGTAAACTCCTGCGGGTCCTAACGCCTCAGCCAAGAAACCACCAGGAACCATTAGGACCTAGAGCACAAGGTCGAGCCTGATCTCTGCCTGTGGGTAGCCTGAGCAGATCACTTTATTGCTGATAAAAGATTTTTTTTCTTTATGCAGACACACACACATAAAGAGGCCAGAAGAGAGTGATTGTTGGATCCCTGTAACTGAAATTACAGATGGTTGCAGGTCACGTGACTTGGGTGCTTGTAACACCCTTTGGAAGAGCCGCAGCTGAGCCCTCTCCAGCTCCTGTCTCTCCCTCCGTGAACTGTATTTCAGGTACACATCAGCAAGCCCTGGCGAGAATTCTTTCAATGTTGTTTTCACCTTTTTCCCTCTCCTACTTCTTTGTCTGTTTATTGGCGGTGCCCTGCACAGAGCTCATGACTTCGGGCATCTTGCAAGCATTCTACCTCTGAGCTACATTCTCGGATACAATGTATAATATGGTTTAAAGCTGGACACACTTGGGTTCAAACACATTTCTACTCATCTCTTCTGTAAAACTTCAAATTAATTGTTTTATAGTTGTATTAAAGTCAGACCTAGAAAGCAATTGGGGGTGAGACAAAGTTTCTCTCTATATAACGCTGGCTGTCCTGAAACTGGCTCTGTAGAGCAGGCTGGGCTTGAACTCAGAGATCCACCTGCCTCTGCCTCCAGAGTGCAGTGACTAAAGGTGTGTGTCACCACCACCTGGCGAAAGCAAAATATTTTTAAAGTCCTTTTCTGTCCCTTTCCCCTCCCTCCCTCCTTTCTTGTATAGATATTCACCATTTTGTCTACTCTGGGTTACCTTTCTACTTTTGGGGTTGTTTGGAGGGTTTGTCTTTTGTTGTTTGACACAGACGCTTCTGTAGCTCAGAATGACTTCAAACTTGCTATATATCAGAGAGTGACCATGAGCTCCCCCTCCTCTCCTTCCTCCTCCCTAGGGCTGGTATTGCATGTGCGAGCGTGTGCACGCATGCACACACACACACACACACACACACACGCACACACACACACACGTCCATGCCCAGTCTGCCTGCTTTCTGGTTTTATTTTTATATTTCTCTCTGCTTTCTGAGATGAAGGGCAGCAGATCACACCTACTGTTCTGAGTTTTGCTTTTTTTTTTTTCACTTAAGAAAATATCCCAGGGCAGGGTGAAGCTCAGTGAAGGAGCATGTATGAAGCCCTGAGGAAGGAAGAAGACAGACAGACAGACAGATGGATGGATGGATGGACAGACAGACGGATGGAAAGACCAAGGCTGAGATTTCCATTGTACATAGACACAGCCATCATTGTCCCAGCTGCGTAGTACTCAGTTACGTGAATGAGGGAGCGTATAGGAGCGTCTTAATCAGGCCCCTAATACAGACTCCTCCTTATTAAAGGTCTGTTTCCAGTCTTGTGTGTGTGCAATGAGCGGGCCTCCGCTACCTCTAAAGCCTATGACGTTGGTTGAGGGCCTTAGTTAGCGCCCCTCATGGGAGATTACTGTGTTGTCATGGAGAACAGCTGAGCCAACAGCAGGACACAGAGCTTGGCGCGATTGCTACTGCAGTGGGAGACGCTGTTGCATTATTTATTTTGTTCATAGCTTTGACTTGTTTTGTTTTTGAGGCAGGGTTTTTCTCTGTAGCCCTGGTTGTTCTGGATCTTCCTCTGTGGACTAGGCTGGCCTTGAACTCACAGAGGTCCACCTGCCTTCTTTTCCTCCTGAGTGTTGACAGTACTCAATCACAGACCAGGAGTTTTTGTTTGGTTGGTTTTTTGTTTTGTTTTGTTTTTTGAGACAGGGTCTCCTATCCTAGGCTAGCTTGGAATTCAAAACAAAAGATGACCTTGAACTCCTGATTCTCTTGTCTTGGCCTCCAGAGTTCTGAGATTACAGGAATATGGCGCCTACCCTGGGAAATTTAACCCAAGGCCTTGTACATACTAACTCAGCACTCCACCAACTGAGATAGATAGATAGATAGATAGATAGATAGATAGATAGATAGATAGATAGATAGATGATGGATAGATGGATAGATGGATAGATGGATAGACAGATACATAGGTACATAGATACATACATAGATACATAGATACACAGATAGATACATAGATTTTTTTTTTTTTGAGACAGTCTCAGCGTAGACTGGTCTTGAACTTGGTACCTAACAGAACAGAAGACCTTGAATCCCGATCCTTATGTCTTTACTTCAGTGCTAGGGTTACCAACCGACAAGAGTCTCTGCGTCTTGCTTTTTTTTTTTGGTTCTTTTTTTTTTTTTCGAGCTGGGGACCCAACCCAGGCCTTGCGCTTCCTAGGCAAGCGGCTCTACCACTGAGCTAAATCCCCCAACCCCGTCTTTTTTTGTTTCTGACTTTCTAGTACTTTTTCATGGCTGTGCGGCCTGTATGGGATAGGAAAAGCCCCAGGTATGATGCAGTAACTATCCTTTCAGTGATCGAATGTGTCAGAGAGGGACAATGTCACCTTTTCATAATCCCTTCTGTGTTGTGCTTTGTCCCTCCCAGCAGGAACCAAAGGCAGTGGGCAGTATATCCCGATCCCACCCTTGGATGGGCAGCTGGGGGAGGTACGGGTCATACATCTTACGGTTTCAAAGGCCTTTAGATCCGGACTCATGTCGTCAGCTTGTTCATCAAGTGCATTTACCCACTGAGCTAAGTCCCCGGTTCTTCTTTGGTCTTTTATCTGCCCTCCATCCCACGCCCCCAGTGATTTTTTTCCTTTGGCCTTGAAGCTCAGCCATCAATATCCAGTGCTAGGGAAGACGGTAGGGTACCAAGAGCCAAACCCTGGGCTTCCCCAGTCCTCAGCTCACTATGTGGCTTGGGGCTACCTCCTCCCTCCTTCCTCATCTGTGTCGCCCGGATTAATCACGCCTCTGGAGATGGAGACATAGCCAGCTCTGCTCCCACGTTGTTTGCGGTGGGACAGCCTTCCACAAAGGATGCTGTGTGCCTTGTCTGAGTCCACGCTGGCAGTATCCCACACAATTAATGTAATTATGACCCTCTCACACACAGGAAGACACCGACCGGTATTCAGAGATGTTAAGCGGTTTGCCCAAGATTACACAGCTAGGTCTGACAGCCTGTCCTTGCAGCGATGGAAAGTCAAAGCAGGTATACATGAGTGCTGAGAGGGGCAGAGAAAGAAAGGACAGGAGTCTGATCTATGCCTCTGAAGGGGGCTTGCCGCCTCCCTTCACTAGTCAGCTACCTGTCCCTAGAGCCAACACTGCGACCCCCACCAATGCCCTGGCATTGAAAAGTCTGCAAGGCCATGACGATCTATCTGCCTGCCACAGTCTGGCTCATACCCACCCCCCCTGCCCCCTCTGAGTGCTTGTGTTGTGATGTCAGGACCGAGACGCTGGGATAGAGAGAGGTCTGACTGTGCCCTTCCAGATCACGCCCTCACAGGCTGCAGACTCATCGTTGGCACACGGCCCCTGGCAGGTTTCCAAACACTTCTGGGGTCTCTTCTCATGTAACCCTGGCTCGGCCACATCCTGTAGTTCTGTGGCGTCTGCACTCCATTCGCTCATCCACAGAAGTAGGGAAATCGTGAGGTGCGTGCCTCTCAAGGGATGCTGTGGACAGACGTGTGGCCCTCGAGAAGACTCCGTGCTTGATGTTTGTCATTCTAGGCAGACTTCCTGTCCTTCCTCACATACCCACAGGTGGGAACAGGCTGGGGGTACTGGACACCCCCACTCTCTGTATGGCTATTTTCTGATAATTTCTAATAAACCGGTTCTTAGGTTTATTGTTTGTGAGAGAGCCTTGCTGTCTAGCCTCAGCTGGCCCAAATGCATCATCCTCCTGCCTTAGCCTCCTGAAAGCTGACATTAGAGGCATGATTTGCCATGCCTGGATCTGCTGGTTTAAGAAGGGTACCTTAAGGGGTTGGGGATTTAGCTCAGCGGCAGAGCGCTTGCCTAGCACGCGCAAGGCCCTGGGTTCAGTCCCCAGCTCCGGAAAAAAAAAAAAAAGAAAAGAAAGAAGGGTACCTTAAGTTCTGAGCAGGCTGACACTTGTATTTAATTTCAGCACCACAGAGCCAGATGCGGGCACATCTCCGTGAGTTCAAGCCTAGCCTGGTCTACAGACTGATTTCAGGCCAATTGGGGCTAGCTACATAATGAGACCCAGTTTTTAAAAATAAATTAAACAAATAAATAAATAAATAGCCATGCAAATGCAAACGAGTGGTGCCTAAGCCAAGTACCTTCTTCCAGGGCCTCAGACTCCGAGGTCCTCACATCTTTGGGTAGTGGAGCCAGGGGCCCAGGACATCATAGCGAGCCCTGTTCATAAAGCCCAGTACCACCTGCCTGCTTCCTATTAAAGCCTGTACCGCCATAGAAAGGAAGCTCCTGTCTGGAGAGACTTCTCAGCACCTGCCCCTGCCCCTGTGGATGCTCACTCCTGCCTCCATCCCCTGGGGGGCTACCAAGAGCCTCCAGTTTCTAGATCCCCTTAGGCCACGGGCAGCCAGAGGAGAGCTGTCCTCTCTCCTGTCTCCCTGGCCCTGTTCACACGGTGTCCCACCCCACCTCAGTCGGGCTGCCTGGCTGGGCCCTGGGTCACTGATTAAGATTCTACAAATCAGAAGCTGTCTGTCTGGGGATGGCAGCCTCCAGCAGCCCAGCTACAGAGCTCGGAGAATTCTCAATGAGCCTCCTGAGCAGGAGGAGGGGCCAGGAGGAGGCCCAGAGAGACCTGGGAAAGGCAAGAAGGTCAGCTAGCATGTCAGGTCCTCGCTGCCTTTAAAGGCTGGGGGTGGGGAAAGACAGACTAGGGGCCCACAACAGAGGGGGCGGCACTGAGGAGTCTGTAAATGATTCTCCCTGACAGCGCTGGCCCAGCCAGGAGCTGTGATGGATGGAAGCGTTAAGACAGCCTGAGCCACAGGCTGGATGTGCAGTCCTTCCCTGGTGTGCTTTGATGAGGACGCGGAGGTAGAGGAAGAGGCAGATGGGAAGCCAGAGCAAAGAATTCCAGACACGTGAAGGCAGAGGTAAGGAGGCTGTGGCCGGCCCCAGAGCTGTGCCGGTGCTGCCTCTTGTCAAGACTGACTGACAAGCCTTCAGCATCCAGGTCTGAGCAGGGCACCTTCCTGAGGGGAGGAGACAAGGTGAGCAGACAGCCTGCACCAAGGTCCGGGATACACAAAGCAAGGGGAGGGTGCTGGGTGGCGGGGAGGAAGAAAAAGGAGTCTCTGAGGGGGGTTGTCACTCCTTTTCTCCAGCCAGCCATCTGCCCCTGGACGTAACCTCTACCCCAGAGAGGGAGTGCTCAACAGCCCTGAGCTTCTCAGGGCCCCAACTGCCCTCCCCTGTGTGTGAGTTCCCCCAATACAGCAGAGAATAAATCACACTTTCCCTGTCACCTGACACACAGTCCCCAGCGCCAGCAGGTGCCTGCCAAAGCCCGTTTAGGTTTGCGTTGGCTTCAGGATTCATGGAAGGGTCTAGATACCTTCCCTCTGGATCAGCATGCTAGGCAATACTCTGACACCCTCATCTTGCCCACTGACCCAAAGGCTGGGCCTAGCTGCTTGGCATAGGATCCAACTAGGGTACCCATCAGCCATCTCTACCCCCGAGGTGCCCCTCCAGACCCCCCCACCCACCCCAGAGCTGAGCCAAGGGGAAATGGATGTTAATTTGTTCATCTTTGCTAATTCGAAGCGGAGCATAAACACCCGGGCTTAGTAGCACGGCTCTGCCGAGGGTGTAGCTGAAGTCCAATTACGAGTCATTAGTGCATTTGCTCTTTGTTCTAAAGGCATATTAATTGCAGATGTGGTTTTGTGGCAATTAACACGATTATGGGCTCACTCTCTCTTCCAGCAGACCACAAGCCATGAGCTTCTGGCTACGGTGTTAACGCTAGTGAGACAGAGGGAGGGGATTCCCGCTGAACCGTGGCTGAACCGTGTCCCCCAAAATGTGTACATTGAGTTCCTAGTCTCCAGATGTGACCTTAACTGGGTCTGCACAGCGGTCGTCAAGTTAAAACGAGGTCTTCAGGGTGAGGCTGAACCTAATTCTGTGTGTCCAATGTCTGAAGAGAAGATGGTAATTCCAGGCCTGGCTGGATTACAGAGTGAGTTCAAGGCCAGCCTAGGCAGCTTAGCAAGATTCTGTCTCTAAACTAGAAGGTTAAACAAAGGAGGTAGAGGAGGGGCAGGTTGGGGTTAAAGCCATGTGTGGTAGCACATACTTGTAATCCCAGGTGACACAGTGATAAGAGGTTCTGACGCCCAAGGCTAGCTCCAGCTACATAGTGAGTTTGAGGCCATCCTGGGCTACAAGCAAATAAGCAAACAAAACACAGGAAGGTAGGAAAGGATGCCTTTGTAGTTTCTGTTTTAGATGTCTTTGCTGCAGGGATTCTCAAAGCACAGTACGCCTATACAGTAAGTCTCTGGCAAGAAGGCTAAAGTCTTGTCAGTATAGTACCATTCTGATGATACAGCAGGTCTACTTGTAAAAAGTGTCATTTTTTCCTTTTATTTATTCTTTAACAATTTCTTTTTTTAAAAAGATTTACTTATTTATTTAATGTATGTGAATACACTGTTTCAGACACACTAGAAGAGGGCATCAGATCCTATTACATATGGATGTGAGCCACCATGGGGTTGCTGGGAATTGAACTCAGCACCTCTGGAAGAGCAGTCAGTGCTCTTAACCGCTGAGCCATCTCTCCAGCCCTAACAATTTTTTGCATGTATACAATGTATCCACACCCAACTCCTAACCCCCAACCCCCAGGACAAGCCCCCCAGGCCTCCTTCCCACCCTCATATCCTCATCTTTATTGATTCAATAACGTACTGATTCCACTTAGTGCAGCCTGCTGGAAAGCTCACTGAGATTGCTGGCTTGGCCTTGTGCAGGTCTTGTGCAGGTAACCATATCGGCAATAGGGTCATGACTCCAATGACCAATCGTCATGTCTGAAGACGGCGTTTCACACACCCCTCCCGTTTCACACACCCCTCCCTGTCCTTGTCTTCCATCCTCCCCCCTCTTTCTTCCGTGACATCCCCCGAGCTTTGGAGGTGCTAGGATAGAGATCCTATTTGGGGCTGAGCATTTAATGGTGGCTTGTTCTGAGGACCTTGATGAGTTGTGCACCCCTGAGATATTAACTACTGCCGACTGCAGAAGAAGCCAGTCTGGCCGAGGTCGGGGGCAGCTCAGCCTATGGGTGTGCGCAGAAATACTTAGAAGGCGGTTTGAAAGCATGGAAGACTTTGGTCGTCATAATCTCAGTGGTTTTCATCTCTGTGGCAGGCTGACGGAGCCACGATTTTCTCACCCTGGGGACTCAGCCAGCTTCAGGGATCTGTAGCAGACATTCCTATTCGAAGCACTCAGCATCCTTTTTAGGAACCAACATGGCCTCTCCCCTCTGTGGGTCTCTAGTGATGATGTCCCTTTTCAATAGGATGCTCCACCCCAGTCATTTAGTCAATGGAAATAGAACTAAATCTCCAGCCATCGTGATTGGTCCAGAGGGTGACACGTGACTCAAGCACACTCAGTCAGAGTCAGCCTTGGGAATCCTTTGGGACCCGGAGGAAGCAGCTTCCTTTTCCATCAACACTGCCAGGAGCTGTGTCACTGTGGCAAGGAAAGAAGGCCAGTCTGTGTGGGAGCAGATGAGAACCCTAAAGGACAAGTGCAGAGAGGAATCGGCAGGGCTCCAGAATAGGCCCCCTAGGCTATGGTTCCTAATCGTTGGGCAAGCGCATTGAGGAAGCGCCAGGCCTCCAGGACCCCGCTTCGAGGCTGTGGCTCCTACAATCATCACCTTAGCCCTCTGCTGACCGCGCATATGCCCTCTAACCCCCACCACTTCCGTAGCCCAAAATCAGTTCATCAACAAGACAGGCCCAGAAGGCCTGGAGAGCCATTTGGTGCCAAGGCCAGCCTCCCCCCCAGCCCACTCCCGGGATATCCCATGGGAATTTGAGATGCTTCACACAGAGCATCTTCCTCTATGCACGGTGCCCTTGATATCAGAAAATAGTCACTGTACCCCACAGGGGGCCCAGCAGAGGAACCATACCAAGGCCAAGGCTATCCAGTCACTTAAGACTTTATGGATATGTGTGTGTGTGTGTGTGTGTGTGTGTGTGTGTGTGTGTGTGTGTGTGTGTAGGAAAGATACACGTATTTACGTAAAAATAGACTTTCTGGAGAATGCAGGGCATGGTGGCACACTCCACCTTTAATCTCAGCACTCAGGAGGCAGAGATGGAACTTGGAGGCAGAGGCAGATGGATCTCTGTGAGTTCGAGGCCAGCCTGACCTACAGAGAAAGTTCTCAGATAGTCAGGGCTATCTGAAAAACAAAACAAAACGAAAAACAACAACAACACAAAAACAAAAAGAACTTTATGGAGAGCCATGCCTTGCCAGGTACTGGGGACACAATAGCTAAGGATCCAAGACCCTTAGTAGGAAGAAATAAACGAGTAGATAAGAAAATCCATAAATTTAGGGCTGGAGAGATGACTCAGCGGTTAAGAGCACCCGACTACTCTTCCAGAGGTCCTGAGTTCAAATCCCAGCAACCACATGGTGGCTCACAGCCATCTGTAAAGAGATCCGATGCCCTCTCTGGTGTATCTGAAGACAGCTACAGTGTACTTATATATAATAAATGAATAAAATCTTTAAAAAAAAAGAAAATTCATAAATTTAAAAAGTTAGGGGTGTCAGTATTTGTAGAAAGAAAAGAAATGGTGATGGGTGAACCCTAAAGTGAGGGAGACCACTGAAGCTGGGAGGCAGTCTCATGTAGCCCAGGCTATTCCCAAACTTGCTATGTAGCCAAGGATGACCCTGAACTTTTTTTTCTTCTAGACAAGGTTTCTCCAGGTAGTTCTGGTTGTCCTGGAACTCTCGATGTAGATCAAGGTGGCCTTGAACTCACAAAGAGGTCTGTGAGCCTATGCCTCCTGAGTGTTAGGACTCGTGGAGTGCTACCAAGGAACCAACCTTGAATTTCTGATCCTTCAGCTGCCAGTCCCCAAGGGATTGGGGAATGCACCACTATGCAGGAGCTCAAACCCAGGGCTTCCTACCGGCCCCACAAGGACTCTGCCCACGGAGCTCCATCCCCAGGCTAACCGGAGAGGATTGAGGTTCATTTAGCCATTCGGGGAGAGCATTCTTAAAAAAAAAAAAATCCCTAAAGTGAGAGCAAGCTCAGAGTAGTGTCTGGAAGAGAGGACTATGCCAGTGTTGGAGGGAGGGAGCAAGCGGGGTAATAGGAAGAGGGTCAGCGGTTCAAAGGAAGCACCAGGCGAGGAGGGAATGCTCAATGCTAATGGCTTACAGGGTACAAGGCGGAAATCTGCATGGCCTTAACTTGTATGGCCACAGGCATCAGAAAAAGCAAAGGGCTGCCATGCAGCCTTGGGGAACCACTGGATGGAGACCAGTTTACTCTGTGATTGCAAGTGTAGACCGGCCTTGACTTCAGTGACTAAAGAGATGTCAAATGCAACTCAAGTGCCTGGCAGGGAGTGGCCAGGCTGCTGCAGAAACAAAGCCAAGACTTCAGGCCCAGAGCCTGAAGCACCATGGTTCCTTCTTCATACATGGAGAAGGAGGGAGCTCTGCCAGGACACGGGCTGGCTGGGCAGCCACCTCTGGAGTGTTACAGAGTGGCTTGTGAAGCTGCCACCCAGAATGGCCCTTCATTGTACTGCATACATTTCATTATCTAGATAAGGTAAATTAGGGCCCAGATTAAAGAAATACAATCTATCTATCCGGGAGCGACTTAAATAGGAATGTTTAAGAATTGGCAGTAATGTGTCCTACAGGCTCCCTGAGGCTCAGACACATGGAAACAGAGTTACCTAAGGTGTCCGGAGAGGGGCAGGTACAAACCCAGCCCTGGCTCCAGGTGAGTCTGATGCTTTCCTTGGTGTCCTTTTCTTTCCCTTGTGGCCCCCTGCTGACCTCCAGACAGTAATCCCATAAGCCTTTCTGCCTCTGGGCACATAAGCCGCAGCTCCTCAGGAGGACTGTGTAAATCCTCGTTGCCAGCTGGATTCAACTGGGTGGGATAGCCCTCGTCAGCTTCCCCCTCCTCCCTAGGGGCCTAGAGTAATGCAGGGGATGGGGGTGGGGTAGAAGAAAATCAAGCCTGAACTGGCACTGGCTGCTGCTCCCCGACATATTGGGGAACCCCCAACTGAGCTGGGGATGGTGGTGGAACAGCGCTGGTTCTTCTACAAAGCTTCTGGGCTAGTCTGGACAGAATCTGTTTGTGTGGGTTTTCCACTCCTGAAGCATTCTGGGCCAGGGACCATCAGATTCACGGGCCTCTGTACCTTCCCTGACTTTCCCAATCAGCCAAGGGAAAAGTAGAGAGAAAGTCCCCTTGGGCATGTGCAGACGTTCCAAAGGGACAGTGTCCCTCCCTGCCGGCAAGCCTGGGTCTGCTTGTTATGACGTGTTATCCTCCGGGTGAGGAGGAGTTTTCCAAGTCTGTCTCCATTAACTTCAGCAACTCAAGGGCAGGGCTGGATCTTACATTTCTGCCCTTTCAGCCTGGCCCAGCAGGTCCTGACCAGCTCAGATCTGGCAGGAGCCCAGTTAGCTCATAGTGGGCTGGGTTAACTCTCCAGGATCCCAGAGGAGTACTGGGTGCCTGCCAAAGGCTTGGGGCTCACCTCATTAGGGAACTGCATGTTTGGGGGGATTTCCCTGAAAGATCCGGAGGAAGGTTCTAGACAGAAGCCCTAAGAGACAGACTCTAGGCTGCCCCTACCAGGTCAGCACTTCTTGGCAGACAGTTTCAGCATTTCCGGTGGACAGGTGGGTCAGCTTGAAATGAGCTCACAGATCACAGAGTCCCCTAGGATAATGTAATACCCCTGGGAACACACTCCCAGGGGAGCAGCCTAAGCTAAGAAGGGGAAACTTGGAAGGAGCAGCCAGACCCCACTGAGCCCCTCAAGATTCCCAGGGCTTGGACTGGGAGCAAGGCCTTTCTAAGGGGCCCCAGCAGTAACCACACAAAAGGCCTTTGCTGTCCAGGGTTATGCACCCACTCCTGCCCAGCCAGGCTCTCCTGCATGGGAGCCTGAACTCCCTCCACCAAGACCCATCCTTATCCGTGTGGCTGTGGTTTCTGTTTCATGCAAGGACACACAAGGATGTGAGCTACGTAAACAAAGGACTATTTTTACCACCTCATTGTTTCCTCACTCAGCTTCCTAGCTCCTGAGCCAAGGTACACCCTGGTGCTGCCCGGCAGCACACCACGTGTAGCACAGATCTTCCAGCAGTGGTAGCTCTCTGCCCTGCTAGGTTAGAGCCACACCAGCCACCACCATCAGGTCACCACCATCAGGTGCGGCCTCCAGGCCAACTGGGTTCTATGGTACGAAAATGGTGTGCCCATCTGACTCTCATTCTCATTCTGGTGCGGAAATTAGAGGTGCCTGCGCTTGGGGCATTGCCCACCGTGGAAGGAAGTTTCCTCACGCTGTCCTCAGCCTCAGACCACCTCAACTCATAGAAGAGGCTGGATGAGCAGAGCCAGCAGCCAGGGTTGTCCCCCTAAAGGGGACAAGAGGAAGGTAAAAGTTGAGGATGTGGGTTCGGTCCCCAGCTCCGAAAAAAAAGAACAACAAAAAAAAAAAAAAAAAAAAAAAAAAAAAGTTGAGGATGGATCTCTCAGGCTTAGAGTCAGAACAGCCTCTGGGTGAGCCAGGGGTAGATTAATTTATTTGTTTATTTAATGTATATGAGTATGCTGTCTTCCTGCACACCAGAAGAGGGCATCTGATACCACTACAGACGGCTTGTGAGCCACCATGTGGTTGCTGGGAATTGAACTCAGGACCTCTGGAAGAACAGCCAGTGCTCTTAACCGCTGAGCCATCTCTCCAGCCCCCACCTTTACTTCTTATCATCTTATCATCTTGAAAATCTCTCCAGTCAGCTTGGCCTGAGCCCCAGGGAGGCTGCTCCCCTCGCCGCCTTACCACAGGATCCCACTCTCAGCACAGCATAGCTGATAAATGCAGACAGCAGCTGGCGAGGCGTCATTGTTGTTCTTACGTTCCAGATTAAGAAACACCGACTCAGAGACCTTCTGTGATCTGTTCATAATACACAGCCAAAATACCTGGCAGTCAGAATTTGAACCCTGACCTCCAGTTCGGGAACCCTGAGCTGAGAACCTGTCTTCTTGGAGAGAGTGTTAGACATCCTCGGGGGGCTACCCTTAATGTGAGTTCCCATCTTCGGAAAGCCTAGGACTCCCCGTCTAGGAAGAGGGTGGCAGCCTGGGCACTGGGTCCCGTTGGGTGACGGAAGGAAGCAGGAGGGTGCTGGGCACACAGGGTGCTGCTCACCTCCCCTTCCTCCTCCTCCTGCTTGCTGAGAGCAGAGCTGCAGTGGGAGGAAGCCTCTGGCTGCCATGGCTTATTTTAACCACTCGATCATGATCAAGGATTTAATTTTATCCCCTTCCCTGCCTGGCTGTGCTGAGTGTTTAGAGTACAAGGGAGAAGAAGGAAGGTCCCCAGAAGGCAGAGCTGCTGTGCCCAGGTTCTGCTTGCCTTGCCGTCTGGAGGACCCCTCTGAGCCCCACTGGCCTGGAAAGTCCAAGGGATGTTAAGGCAGTTAGCACCCTTCCCCCCACAGACAAAAGCCTCTTAAGTGAGACAGAGGCTCTGTGGTGGGGGGAAGGCAGTTGGCCTTGGCGTCTACTCAGGGATCATCCCAGCTTGTCTGTCCTCATCAGAAAGCATTTAGTAGGCACCTAATTGGACTTGGGGCTGGGCTCCTCCCCAAGTACTGCAGATAAGTCTGTGTTCTGTGTGACGTATGAGTGGGTGGGGGTGGAAGTACACCTCCCAGGGTGACTTCATGGTGACCATATGTCCTGACCACCCACTGTATATAGGTCACACTGCTGAGCGTGTCCTACGAGTGAATTGTCATTATTCCTCCGAGGCAGCCTCCTGGGGTGCATGCCTCCCTTGGTCCCCAGAGCACTCACTTTAAGCCATGACTCCCTGGACCCTGGCTATGGCTGTGTGGATGTAAAGATTTATTTTGTGGGACTAAAGAGATGGCTCAGTGGTTAAGAACACTGACTGCTCTTCCAGGGGTCCTGAGTTCAAATCCTGGCAACCGCATGGTGGCTCACAACCATCTGTAATGAGATCTGATGCCCTCTTCTGGTGTGTCTGAAGACAGAGACAGTGTACTTATATATAATAAATAAATAAGTCTTTAAAAAAAAATATTTATTTTGTGGGTGCCAAACAATGTTCTAAGTCCAAGAGGCTTAAGGTGGAATCGAAATTTCTAGAAAAACCAGTTTAGCTTAGCCGTGAACGGCCACGTCTGCATAATGTGATAGGTAAGAAAACAGAGTTCAGGTGGATACTCGGGCAGATGAGGTATACACTGACATTACCCCTTCCTGAGGTGGGCATGTGCAAAGGGCTCCACACAGACCATTAGTGTCTAATGCCAACCGGCTGTGTTAGCAAGGCTGGGGCATTCGAGAGACCCCCTATCTTGGTTTGTTTTCTGTTGCTATATCAAGATACCTAAGACTGGGCAAGTCAGAAAGTTTATTTGGCTCGTGGATTTGGAGGCCTGTGAGGGGCATGGCGTGGGCGTCTGGTGGAGGCTTTCTCGCTGCAACGTGACAAGGTGAACAGTAACACTTGGTGATGCACAGTAAGCCAGGCACAGGTCTCTTCTGAAAAGCCCCACACAGATATCATGAACATATGAATTTAGGGATTAAGTTTTCAACACACGAACTTTAGGGGGCCACACTTAAATTATAATTCATGTATAAAGGAATAAAAGATATTTGGGAATGTTCACCTTCTCCGGCTGGAAGCAAGACCCGGAAGTGTATAGTCTTGGAGATTCTGGGTCTGATGTTACCTCCTAGGGCTGTACAGGGTGGGTGGGGCTCCCGTGGGTGTGTAAACAGAAGCTCCTTCTGTGAGCCTTAGGAAGAAGACCAGGCAGAGGCTGGAAGGGTGGAGTGTGGCAATGAGTAGACAAGTGGACAGCCAACTCTTCCGGCTACCCTTCTCTGAAGGATGGGTACTGGTGGCCTTCTGGAAAGTCTCCAGGTTGTCCAGGTGGAGACAAAACACTAGCTGATATTGAAAGACATATGTGCAGGCTGAGAATGAAGCTTAATTAACAGAGTGCTTGCTTAGCATGCAGAACACTGGTTTTATCCCCGGCACTGCATATACCCCGCCCATACTTGTAATTCCAATACACAAGCAGTTGAGGCAGGAGAATCAGAAATTCAAGGCCATCTTCGGATACGTATCGTGAAGCCTGTCTGGGATACATGAGACCCTGTTTTCTTTTGATTTTATGTGTATGGATATTTTTGCCTGCATGCCACATCGGTGCCTGGTGTGCTGAACCCCAAGAAATGGAGTTACAGACTCTGTGAGCTGCCGTGTAGGTGCTGGGAATTGAACCTGGGCCCTCTAAAGGAGTAGCCAGTGTTCTTAATTGTTGAGCCATCTCTTGAGCCCCACCCCCCTTTCAGGCCTTTATTTCACTGACTTTACCTCCTAAACACCCAGCTGTCTCCCAGAATATCAAATTATTTCAAAGGACAGCATAAAACGTAAATGGTTTCTAAACGGAGGGGTGGGGGTGGGGGGAGGGCAGGGCATCGTCAGTTGGAGTCTAGTTCATCCTGTGGGAAAGATTCGGTTGTCCAGGTGCAGGGATCTTGCTCTAGGACCCCTGGGGGGCGTAGGGCGGTGTTGAGGTCTCAGGGAGTCCAGAGCTGCCCCATTCAGGAAGCCGGCTCCTGTCTCCATCAGCTAGATCAGGTGCCACAAAAGGGAATGATTTCTCTGAGACAAAGGACCCTGTTCAAAGGCTGAGGGCTTCCTGGATGCTTGCAGCTGCTACTTACCTACGGGGACGGAGAACCACTTAATTCCTTCTCAACCGCATCCTACTCTGGGAATGGGAGGCACCAACAAAGGACGGGGTGCTGTGCCTCCCTGCCCTCCGGGCTGTGTGCGCTCCACACTCCATCTTCACCCCAGTCCTGCATGGGAGCTCATTATCAGCAGCAGGCGTTGGTGCCTAGGAAGGCAGAGCCCCGAGGGTGTCTGCGGCGAGGCCGGAAGCCCTAGGAGACCCTTTTGCTTCACCTGCTCAGGTGCTCCTGGCTCTTTTTAAGTGACCTACTTCCTTTTACGGACTCCCGAGTTGGACAGTTCAAGGTGAGTGACCGGCGGCTCCAACCAAGCTCTGCTGGAGGCTGGACCCGAGCCAGCCCGCCCCTCCCCCCCCTCCCTCTGAGCGATTAACTAGATAACTACAAGGCTGGTCCCCGAGCATAGAGCTGCAGGGAGAGGGAGAGATTCTGTACACATCTCCTGCGCCACCCCTGAGTAGGCAAGCACGGTGCCAACTGAGAGACATCTCCACCACCCTTCCGTCTCTTTTGAGGCAGGGTCTTACCGTGTAGCCCAGGCTGTCCTGGAACTGTCCATGTAGCCCAGGCTGGCCTCACACCCACCTCTGCCTCCAGAGTGCAGGAGTTAAAGGTGTGCTCTAACACCTCACTCCCCTTTCGAGGTAAGGTCTCATGTAGTTCAGACTGGCCTGGAACCGGCTATAAAACCAAAGATGACCACGAGCTCCCGATTCTCCCACGCCTACCTTACAGGAGCTGAGACTACATGTATGTGTGAATGAATACACCCAGCTCCCCCTTTTTTTTTTCTTTTTTTTTTTTTTTTCGAGCTGGGGACCAAACCCAGGGCCTTTAAACGCTTGCTAGGCAAGCGCCTACCACTGAGCTAAATCCCTAACCCCCCCCCCCTGCTTCTTTTCTTTTCCTTTTCAAGACAGGTATTACTGTAGCCCAGGTTGACCTGGCACTCACCTCATTCCCCTGCCTCAGCCTCACAGCCTCACAATTACTGGGATTACAGGTATGAGTCACCACAATTGGTTTATATGATGCTGGGGATCAGCACAGGGCTTCGGGCATGCTAAGTATGCACTGCCCATTGAGCTACAACCCCAGCCAGGCCAAACCCACTCATCAAACTTGATGCTGCCCTCCCTCCCTCCTCCTCATGCCCCCTGGGAAGGGGTCCAGTAGTGTCAGCTTTGAGAGAGAAACCAGCTCAGCTCACCCACCAAGCTGTGAGAAATCTTTATTGTTAATTTTTCCTCCATTAGATAAGACTTTCAGTTGGAATAAGAAGCCAGAGCGACACTTGCATCTTTCTTCCTCATGGGCTGAGCTGAGAACCACTGCTTAGAGCACACACCATCAGCACTTGGCCTCGAGGCAGCCACGGGAGCCAGCTGAAGCTGGCAACACCCGACTTTACAATCACACAAGTGAGTGGAGACTGAACAACCCACTAGCCCTGGGGCCCAGCCACGTCTCCAGGCCACACTGAGCCAGCAGAGCAGGCTCGTGTCTGTCAGTGTGTGAGCTCACGTCGGGCCTGCACACGCATGGTTCCTCTCCAGGATGCTGTCTCCTCGGGTTCTTGCTGGCAGGCCGGGGTTGGTGATGCTTCTCCACTGTCCTTGCTCCCCGGAGCTCAGTGGGTGAAGCATGTCACGTCCGCTAACAGGGCCCAGGTGCTGAAGGACGTGATGTTCAGATTCTCCTGGAACAAGGCTGGTAGGCTCAAGCCATCCCCCAACTGGGAGGTGCCCTAGGGCTTGGTCTCAAGACAGGCTGGCACTGGGCTCCTGCACACTCCGACATGGGAGGCCTAAGTCCCGAGAAGGGAAAAGATACTCCGACAGTTTTCTGGATCCTGGTACCCAGGACCAGAAAGGCATTTCTCTTGCTCTCAGGGATGGTGTGGTGGGGGTGGGATGATGACCCAGATCCTTCTTAGGAGCTGCTCTAAAATGTGACCCTGGGGCTGGATCTGAGTAGCCTGTGGGGCTACTGTGTGAAAGTCTAGCTGGTCTTCCATGCTACTCTCTCTTCTATGCTGACACAGTGAGATACAATGTAATGGGGGCTTGGGCTCCACATCTGCTGTCCAGGACATACTGCCACTGGCAACAGCCCCTGGGTAGCCTGGTTAGGTTGTGCTTGGAGTCAAGCTTGGAGCCTCTGGGGTTCTGGAAGTGAAACTGGGGTATCTGCTTGGGTTCAAGGCTCTGGCAAAGACCCCACATAATGTTCAGGATCTGGGGATGCCAAGGCCTGGGGAAGTGAGACACAGGGGGCAGCAGAGAGGCTGGAGCTGCCAGTCAGCTCTCTGGTATTTAGCATGGGCTGGCCAGGGAGGACTGAGGAGCTCTGCACAATCCATTCGCTTCAGGAAACTGGCCGGCTGCCAACTCTCAGAATCGAGTACATCAACCCTGCCTCCTGGTCACCCCTGAGCTCTGGGCTGCTGGCTCAGGACAACGCAAAGCTCCTTGGGGGCCGTGTTCTCCAGCTGTGGACCCTGCTCTGGGTCCCTGGGGTCCCTTTGCTGGTGGAGGCAGGTGTCATTAAAGCACATGCAATCTCCAGGTGTAGCCTCAGGCCTCAAATAAGCAGCCGAGCGGAAGTGAGCCCACGGTGACAGGAGTTAGGGGTGAGCCAATGGGAGACCAAGCCCACATACTTACTGCCAATCAAATGCAAACGCAAACCCACCCTGTGACGGCAGCAGCCAGCCTTTTGTGTAATAAATATTGCAAGGCTCATTCCATTTCTTTCTTTTCTTCTTTTTTTTTTTCAAGTCAACTATAACAATCAATATCCCAAACCCTGTTTTCTGCATTCAGAACAGAGGAAGTTGATGATGTGAGCAGAACACCCGCAGCCAATCAAAGAAAAGACCATGTCCCACTAGCCAGCCAATCACAACCTTTTTCCAGTTTAAGCAGCCAATTGGGCCTCTTCACATTCCTAAAAATGACCTAAATAAAGCACCAGAGCTCGGACAGCTTCCAGGGAAGCCAGATACCGAGGCGCAAACTTTTAAAAAAATAAAGAGTCAGAAATAAAAATAAAAGGTTTCCGTTGGTCAAGGTTTAAAAATAAAAAGGTTTCTTCCTGCAGCCAATCACAAGTCCATCCCTTCAAGCCAATCACAAACCACCTTGATGCCAGCCCTGCTGAGTGGCTGGCTGGGGAGGGTTGGATGGGGTGAGGGGAGCAAGGGGTAAGAAGACGGTGGTTTGCTGCCACTCGACCGGCAGAGGAGCCATACAGATCTCTTGGCCATCGGTAGCTTCCAGGGGTTGCCAGGGGCTTCCAGCTACTGCCTCCGGTCTTCCGTCTCCGATCTGGAAAACGCCATCACCACATCCTCTGCACCTGCAGACAGGGGACAAGAACCACTGATGGCTTCTGGAATTAGGACAAGGCAGAAAGGCTGTGCTCACTGGGGAGCACCCCTCCTTTATTTTCCCACCCCTGGCAAAACAATACTGAGCTCAGAGCGCCTCCAAGTGCCATCACTTGGTTGATAGAGGGCTTGTCTGGCACGCAAACCACTTGGGTTGGGTCCCTAGCAGCACACGGACTGGGTGGTGTGGTACGTGATTCCTGTACTCAAGAGGTGAAGGCAAGGGGACCAAAAGTTCATGGTCATCCTTGGCCACACAGTGAGTTCAGGGCCAACCTGGGGCATATGGCAACCTAAGAAAAACAATAGGGAAGGCGATGAAAAGTGTTTCTAAGTAAGGCCGCCTCTCATTCGACTTCCTGCAGCCAAGCTGGGGACATGACAGCCATCCCACCCTGCTGCAAAGCTTTAGGGTAAGGTCCAGAGGCTTGTTCAAAGCCACATGGCTAGGAGATGAATCAAATAACTGAAGAGTGTGTATGTGTCACTGTTGTACAGTGGGGACATCCCTGCATGTGTGAAAAGGTCAGGTAACAGCCCTACAAAACAGGTTTTCCTTTCACCTTTACAGGAGCTTTAGGGATCGAACTTAGGTGGTCAAGCTTGGTGGCAAGCACCTTTACACACTGAGCCATCTTGCCGGCCCTCCCGTTATGAATGCGAACACCATTCATCTTTGCAACAGCGTCCTTTGCTCAACCCCAGCCCTTGCTCTGAGGAGCCTGGCCACGCCCATCTCCAGCCTGCTGCTGGCCAGCCAGGCTTGACAGAAATGCAGGGAACCCATCCTGGTAGTTTTTCTCAATCCTGAATCTGAGATTCTAGTCCAGCCACTCAGGAAATCGCTCCCTGTCTCTGGCTTTCCCTGAGACTGGCCCTGACACATGGCCAGAAGAGGGGAGGGGAGGAGGGCTGAAGCTGGAAATGCTACTGTCCCTGCGTTCCACTCTCTGTCCAGCATCTTGCCCTAAGCAGTGATTATGAGGCTGCCTGGGACCCTCTGGCACACCTCCGTGTTGTGTGTGCTACTGGAGGCAGATGGGGACAGCAGGGAAAGGGAAGGTCTCCAAGGGTTGGGTTGGGCACAGAGTCAGCACAGGGTTGGCCATCTTGTCTACACCACAAAGAAGAGCTTCCTGTGCACCTTGCTGCCTGGAGGAGCCGGAAGGCACCTCAGGTAGTGCTGCAGAAGGACGGCCCACATTGAACGCGTTACATCCAGAAATCCTGCCTTCACATCAGCAGAGTGGTGCTAAGGGAACGCACTCTATCACCCTCCCAGCCTGTTTCTGCCTGTTTCTGCCTCATCGGCATTCTCAGAAAGACAGACAAGCCTCCAGAAAGGAGCACAGACATCTGGCTCCTTGCTTGAGAGGACCTGCAGATCCTTTCTCTGTTCTCACTCCAGTCCTGGGACCACGCATGATCACTGCAAGCGGGATTGTCGCCAGGATTACGTCATACCCTGAGTGGCGGCTGAGCTGGGTACCTAACAGATGCTGGTTTCTCTGAGGGCTGCCTCCAGCTCGCTAGGCATGAGGGGGTCGAAGCAAGACTGCTGGGGAGCTGTGAGCAGAAGATGCTTCTGTGGCAATGAATGGTGACAACCCACTCTCTTCCTTCCTGGTCTGCCTCGTGGACCTTCTCGCAGGGACCTTGGGCCACTAGCTCCTTATAGAAGCTCAAACCCCATGGCTGGGCTCTGCAGACTGCTCTTGGGAACGTCTTATACCATGAAGACAGCAGCTGTGCTGGCTGGGTTATGTCAGCTGCCACAGCTGAGGGCCTCTGAGAGGAGGGAGCTCAGCTGAGAAAAGGCCTCCATAGGACTGGGCTGTGGGCCAGCCAGTAGGGCCTTTCGTTAATTAGTGACTGGTGGGGAGGGTCCAGCCCTTTGTGGGTGGTGCCAACCCTGGGCTGTGGTCCTGGGTTCTAAAAGGAAGCAGGTTGAGCAAGGCATGGAGAGCAAACCAGTAAGCAGCACCCTCCATGGCCTCTGCATCAGCTCTGCCTCCAGGGTCCTGCCCTGTGTGAGCTTCTGCCCTCACTGCTGTTCTCTGGAACTGTGAGTGAAATAAACCCCTTCCTCTCAAGCTGCCTTTGGTCATGGTGTTTCACCACAGCAATGATAACACTAACCAGGACAATGACATTGACAAGGTCACAATTTACTCTGATGAATATGTAACAGGACACCTAGAGCAGAAGCTTTGTAAGAATTTTACCCTCCCACACTGCCAGCTGGCTACATCCTCCCTGACTGGGAACCCACAGGCCTCATTTCAGAGCCTGTGTTCTGTTAGAGCTGCAGAAGGAGTCATCAGAAGTGCTGCCCATCCCACACCCGCTCCTGTTCCTAGGGGACTTGCTGGCCACCAGAACTCCCTTCCTTTGAAGCCAGAGAGAGGGCGGAGCATCCTCTGACCTGTCCCTATCAGGAGTGGGACAGATACTCAGCATTCAGTTAGAGCCAGAGGATGCTGGTGGTCCCTCCTGTCTCTGGCCTTTGGATCAGCAAACAAAAAGGATGGGAGAGCTACTCAGCTGGCCATTGTGGCTGCAGCCCTAAAATTCAGTTCCCGGGACAAGGGCACAGCAGGTCCCTCAGGTACCCTCTCTGCTGTCCTATAAGTGGTCATCCTCTACCTCCAGGCCAGTAATCCGAGTTACAGGTAAAGTTCTGCTTCCCCAGTGGTATCCACTGACAGACAGCTCTTGTACTCAGAGCATCACTGATTCCCACCAGATGCAGGTTGGCCCAGGCACACAGGAGCTACTCAGATGCTCCTGAACATCTTTTCCAGCAAACTGAACAATAAGACTACTGAAACACACACACACACACACACACACACACACACACACACACACACATATACACACACATACACGCATACACACACATACATACACACACACACATACACACATACACACATATACACACACACATACACACACACACACACACACACACACTCATACACACACACACACACACACACACACACACATACACACACACATACACACACATACACACACACACACACACATACACACACATACACATACACACACACACACACACACACAAATACACACATATATACACACACATACACACACACACACACACACACACACACACACACAGGAACCAGATGTTGTGGACCTCCTGTGAATATAGACAGATATTTAACAGAATGTTAGCAAATTATGCAGAGCGACATATTTCCAGACCAAATGGGATTTTTCTAGGGATGCAAGGTTGGCTTAACATCTGAAAATCAGGTGATGTAATATAGCCTACCAACAGAGTAAAGGGCAAACCGCACACAATCCCCTCGACAGACACGGAAAGCGAGTCTAACAAAACCCAACATCCCTCATGATAGAAGATGCACCAGAGAGGAAACATGGAGTTGTTCTATCCTGATAAAGGTCAGGACGCGAACTCCACAGCCCTCACCACAGTACAGGGCTAAAACCCACCCCAGCAAGGCAGGAACACAGAGAGGTCCATCTGCACTCACCATTTCTACTCAAATTGGTTTTTGTTCTGCTCTGGACACTAGAGACAGGGTCTCGTGTAGCCCAGACCTGCCTTTGACTGGCAAGACTTGGTCTCCCTGATGCTGACCTTTCAGGACTATGCCACACCTGGCTTCTCTAGATTGTTCTAAAAGTTCATTCCTGGGCAAAGAGGCAAAAGTAACTAACTTAATAGTATATTATTAGAAAGGGAGCTTCTTCTATTCGTGGATGTCATAATCTTATACGCAGAGAATGCTCTGCAATTTCTACTTACAACAGCTATCAGAAGTAGTGACCATGACAGACTTGTGGGGCAGAAGACCAACGTGCAAGTCTACCTGCATATACCAGCAAGGAGCCGTCTGAAGATGAAGCTAAGAAAACAACTGATGGTATCAGTCACAACAATACTATGGCATTTAGGAACAGACTTTCACACCTGTTCATTTACCGTGTGGTGAGAACGTGTACCACAGCACATGGAGGTCAGAGGTCTGCTCCCTCCTTCCACCACATGGGTCCTTGGGGATAGAACTCAGGCACTGCTTTGTTTGGTTTTTTCCCAAGACGAAGTTTCTCTGTGGCCCTGGCTGTCCTGGAACTTGCTCTGTGCCTCTGTGCTGGGCTAAAGGCATGCACCACCTCTGATGGGCTAGCCTTCCGCTCTCACCACTCAAAAAAAAAAGAGGATGAAGTTTCTCACCCACACACCACCAGCCCTTTTCAGTGATGGATTGAATAAGTAAATCCAGGGCACAAGAAGAAAGCGGCTAGATGACCACTGAGGCTAGATGACCAGCTGAACTCAGTTTTCTTAGAAACAGGTCTCACTGTGTAGCCCAGGCTGGCTGGTCTCACTGTGTAGCCCAGGCTGGCTGGTCTCACTGTGTAGCCCAGGCTGGCCTCAGACTCCGGATCCTTCGGTCTCTGCCTCCTGAGTGCTGGGGTCACAGGCATGCTCAGCGAGCTCTGAGAGCAGCTCTGCATCATGCTGGAGACCCAAGTCCAAGTTCCCAGGAGGTGCGGCTTCCCACACGTGAATAGGGCGGGGCAGGGTAAAAGCTGAAGACAGTAGCCAGCACTGATAAGGAAGTGGGGAAGTTGGAGTCTTCCCTGTGCAAACCCCACCCTTTCCGAAGGCCACACTGAAGCAGAACCCCAGGTCTTGTTACCCTGGCAGCTGCAGTCTCGAGCATTCTCAGCACCATGGTGGTGGCAGTTAGGGGTAAGGATCAGAAACATGCTCTCATGAAACCCAGGCCAGCCTTGAAGGAGCCCAGCCCAGCCTTGAACTCACTGAATAGCCAAGGATGACTTTCATTTCCTGACCTTCCTATCTCCTGTTCCCAAGTTCTGAGATTACAGGTGTGTACCTCACACCCAGTTTTTTGTAGTACTGGGGATCAAGCCAAGGCCTCAGGAATGCTGGGTAAGCAGTCTAAAATTGACTTACCGTTATTTGGTGTACATGCTATGTGACTGGGGCCTAGCTTTGTTCTTGGTCATATTCAGAGCCTTTGTTCAGAGACTCGAAGCAGCTGGGTGAACCGGAGGCCCAGATTTTGGAGCCCTTGCCTTTAACTACACAGGGCACCTTGTTAGTTTTCCTAAGAGAAGAGAAACAACTATCTGTCTGTAGTCATCCAGAGGACAGAGGAATACCAAGCCTCAATCAAAGCCAGGACCAATCTCTCTGTGTCACTATGAGAATGGAACCAAGACTCAGGATTAAAAAACAGCATCACCTCAGCCCAGGATGCCTGGGGGAAGTCAACATGAAGTCAAGTGTCAGCTGTCCTCTCTGCACCACTGTGGCTCAGCCGACAGCAGGGCTGAGGCTCAGCTCTCTGAACAGGGTGGGGCAGGCACCCACTGAACCTTCCATCCCACGGCCGATGCCAGCTTTGGCCCTTTAGTGGAGCTAGTCAAGTGACTGGGGAGAGAAAAATGACAAAAATGCAGGAGCATAGAAACAGGGAAGCTGGCCCCTGGCCGGGGGCGGGAGGCAGACAATGGGGTCACTGGTCTGTTTGTGAGCTGGCCATAAGTTCACACCAGCAGTGTTGGAAGCCAGGCTCCATCTCAAACCCGCACTTACACCCAAACCAGATCACATCAGTGAAATGAGGTTTAAAGAAGGGTTCCTGAAGTTGGGAATCACTCTTGCTATTTTTTGTTGCAACTTAAGACAGGGTCACCATATGTAGCCCAGGCTGACCTTAAACTTGTCTCTTGCAAGCCCAAAGAGCCCACAAACCAGAATGCGCACAGCCCCTGTAGAGATGGCATTGTGGAAAAGGGGGACTCATAGGAGCAGCACCAGCCACAGCTGGATACCATAAGACCTCAGAGACCAACTGAGCCCTGCGGATGGGGGCCTTGGCTCTTCCATCTCTAAGGTCACAGCACCCCTTACTGGCTTAGGTCCCAGGACTATTCTGGCTTCAGACATCCTGGGGTTAGGTACCCATTGTCTCTTGTATCCTAGGGAACTTTATACCTAGCTAATCAAAGTACAAGCCTAGAGGCCTGGGAAGACGGTTCAGTTGTTAAAGTGCTTGCTCTGTAAGCAGGGCGTGTACTCAGATCCTCAGCACCCACGTAAACATGGTGTGCAGCAGGGTATGTCTGAAACCTTCATGCTCTGCTATACGGAGACAAGAACCCCCTCGGGGCTCACTGACCAGCTAGTTTAACCAACTGGTAAACTCCAGACTCAGTTAGAGATTCTATCTCAAAAACAAGGTGGAAGGCTGGCGATATGGCGACTTAAGTTAAATCCCCGAGGCTTGTGAGGGCAGAATGTGGTGCGTGCATCTGCAGTCCCAGCATGCCTCAGGGCCTAGTACTTGTTGCTACTGCAGAGGACCTCCGTTTGGTTCTCCGCACCTACTTGGTGGCTCACAACCATTTGTAATTCTAGTTCCAGGAAGTCCAATGGCTTCTTCTGACCTCTGTGGACACCAGCCATTCATGTGGTGCACAGACACAGACACAGGCAAAACATTCATAAATATAAAATAAAATAAGCCTTTTTTAAAAATTGGCAGCCTGAAAAGCTTAAAGAACTGCAACCCCAAGGCTGCAGAGACTCCACACTCCTAAGGGGGAGAGAGGGAACCCCCTTGTGAGTCATCACTAATGCCGCGCACTTTGGTTAAGTGCTTCCACATCTCTAGGGAGCACCCTCCTGAGCCTTGTGAGCTCCAAGCTCAGTGAGACATTTCCAGCACACATGGCACTAGCTCATGCTGGAGCCAAGGATGTCAGTGGTCCAGTGATTCCCACTCTGGGTGCTCAGGCCCCCTCCCTGACTACTGGGTGGGGAGCACCTTCTCATGCTCATAACCTAGAGTGTTACCTGGGCGGGGAGCACCTCCTCATGCTCATAACCTAGAGTGTTACCTGGGCGGGGAGCACCTCCTCATGCTCATAACCTAGAGGGTTACCTGGGCGGGGAGCACCTCCTCATGCTCATAATCTAGAGTGTTACCTGGGCGGGGAGCACCTCCTCATGCTCATAACCTAGAGTGTTACTGAGTGCTCGCCATTTATTACTCCACTGCGATGCCTCAGCTTCCAGCTCTGGGGAATGGAAAAAGCAGGTCCCAGGGGCCCACCAAAGGAAGGACTTCTGAGGAGAGTAAGGCTGGTGCTCACCCGTACTGGGCTTCCTTCCACATAAACCAACACCCACTGGGCAGCATGTGCTGTTTTTAGCAGCCCAAGGCTATGAGCCAGGTGCTCCATACACCTCCGCGTTGATACCCCAAAGCTCCCAGCGGATGCTTTTTACCCAAGGTAGCACCACACTTGGGTTGCTATGGGAACAGTGGGCTCTGATTCACCAAGGACTTAGCAGCGGGAGCATCAGGAGTCTCAGCGGCGCCTACTGGGCTCCAGCACCCAGAGCTATCAGAGGTGGATTCCTAGCACAGGCTCATGAAGGTACAGGAGACAACTAAAGGCCCTTCCCAGGCTTCAGCTGCCTCGGTGTGCCACAGTAGCAAGCCGTGGCATCTATGACCTGGGCTGACGCTGACTACCTGTGTATCCAAGGGGAGTTCCTGCTCACCCAGTCTCCGTTTACTCATCTGCAGTCTGTTAAAGAGCACCTGTCCCATTACTCTACCACACTAGGAATAATGTGTAGGGACAACCGTGGGGTCACATCCCAGCTGTGTTCCCTGAGACCCCTGTCCCCCTCCCAGTCTGCTGAGATGCAACACGCACGCATGCATGCACGCACGCACGCACGCACACACTGGACCTTTACAGCTTCCTTTCCTAGGTGAGGGGTTCATTCTCCTCCCTTAAGTTTTCCAATGTCTCCCCCCAAAATATAAGCTCTTCTAGACCAGAGAGTCTGAGTATGTCATAAATACTAGTTAGCTTCAACTGTCAACTCGACACAGCTTAGGATCACCTCAGAAGGGAGCCTCAACTCAAGGACTGCCCAGATCAGACCTGCTGTGGGAGACTGTTTTCATTGCTAATTGATCTAGGAGGGCCAGCCCACTATGGAAGGCGTCACTCCCTGGGTGGGTGCCTGGTGGGGGTGGGGTGAGTCAGCCAGGAGTCAGCTTCCTTGGCTGTGGGCTCTTTGGTCAGACAGAATGCTGTGTGGAACAGCAAGTGGGAGGAGCCTTGAGAGCCAGTGATCTGTAAGATGAAGTAAATCCTTTCCTCTCATAAGTGGCTTTCGGGCAACAGAAAACAAACAAGCAAACAGAACGGGACAGAATGTGGGAGTGACACGGGCCGGTCTCCGCAAGGGCACCCTAAAGACCCTGCATTAGGCTCTGCGCACCAGGGGCACCTGCAGGTCTTTCCTTGTTGTTTGTTCTGTTTCTTCCACCTCATCCCCAGGACAGAGTTTTGACATCTTGCCTGAAGCTAGCCTGGAATCCCTAAGCTCAGGTGACCCTACTGCCTCAGCTACCACAGTAGCGAGACGCAGACCAACTTCATCACAGCCAGCTTTGTTTACGATGCGGCATCCTGGGAAAATATGGCATCTCTAGGACTCACTGAGTCTAGGGAGGAATCGGAGCCTGCATAGCCCTCGGTGTGGCGCTGGCTCGATCAACTCCCGAGTGCTCCTCAGCACCGTGCCCTGTCTCGTTTGAACTGCAGGTTACCAAGCTCTCCCGGCAGGTGCTGTGATTCGCTGGGGTGAGCAAAGGCCTGGAGCCTGCATTCTGGCTTCCTGAGTGGGCCCCACTCCCAGTCAGTCACACGTGGACATCTGCACAGCCAAAGCTCTTCTACATTTGTACAGATACCTACCCTATTGTCTGCCCTTCATGGAGGACAGGGCTGCCACCAAACACCATGCTGAGCTTACAGTAATGAGAGCTAATGTGACTGGAGCTGTCCAGCTGTTCAGAGGGCCCCTAGCTCCCCTTCAGGTCAGAGGCCCACCTCTCAGGAGGTCTAAGTCACGCCAGGCCTTTAATGTCAGCTTTAAAGAACAGAACCCATCAGGCTGGGCTACAGAGCTCAGACTGGGGTGCTGAGGGAGCAGCTGGCCTGCCTCTCATGCACTGATTGTCTCTTCTTTTTCTTCTCAGGGACAGGAGTTAGGAATCAGATCCCCACGGATTTTTGTACTGTCATGTGACTTCTGGCCCAACTCTGTTACTGGGTTACAGGTAATTCTCACACAAGTGTTGATTAAAGTTAAGAGACCGTGCTTCCTGTCCCACAGTGAATTCTCCCTGGGCCGACTCTAATTCTAGCACTGACTGATTTCACCCGGGGGCCCCCAGAAGGAACCTCGAAGTAGCCAGGCAGGGCAGAGGAGAGCGGGGCACCACAGTGGAGGGGCCTGTGTAGCAAGGGAGGCGCCGAGAAGCCGCTGCCCAGGAAGCCACTGCACGAGGCTTTGGTCGAAGCAGAAACAGCTACTCTGGGCCTGGATGTGGACTGCGAACAAACAAACCACAGACGCTTTCCCACAGATTCCTGACACTGTGTAACCACACATTCAGAGCGCAGAGACTGGCATGGGGCTCTGGAGGGTGGAGCTGGGTCCCAGCTGCCTCTGGGAGGGTGTGAGAGGGCACATGAAGGAAGAGAAAGAGCAGAGGCAGATTGCTGCTAGGGGAGGGGGCTCCACAGAACTTAAGGCACCGGGTGGGAAATGGAGCTGCTCATTCTACTCTCCTACCCTCCTCCGGCCCAGGGCACCACAAGGGTCAAGTGGAGTAATTGCAGAGCTGGGTCACTTCCAAAGTGCTGAGTTCCTGCTGTTTTCCCTAAAACACAGCTATCATAATGCGCCTATATAGTAAGCTAAATAATAAGTCAGTTTACCCACGAGACCCAGGGAACTATTCTCGCCCAGGTGCCTGCTTCTGCAGGGGAAGCCAGCAGGCTTGTGAAAGCTCACAGCCCTTTCCTGGAAATCTCTGGAGAAAGTGGACTCTGGCAAAGGCTATGCCAGGCTCAGGGAACCACTGTGACAACCAGTAGCTCTCAAAGGCAGACCAGGTATGTCTCCTAGGAATCCCTAGGCTGAGAAAGAACAAGGAGGTCAGAACAAGCCATGTCAGCCTTGGGACATTGGACAGGTGTGATGGCACTCATGGGTAATCCCAGCACATGAGAGGCTGAGGCAAATCTAAGTTCAAGGCCAATGTGGGCTATGTATCTCAAAAAACAAGCCAAGCCATGTAAAAGCATCTCTAGGAGGCTGGAGAGATGAGCACCCATGTGGTGAAGGTCCCTGTGAAGGACCCAAGTTCAGTTCCCATCCCCCACGTTGGGTGACTCACACCTACCTATGACTCCAGCTCCAGGAATTCTAACATCCCCTCAAGGATTCCATGGGCACTTCACTCATACATGTATGTACCCATGAACCTCAGATATGTACGCATACCTTCCACACACCACACATATCCATGTAATCAAAAGATAAAATAAATCTTAAGCAAAATTCAACAAAACTTAGGGGCCCGCTAGATGGCTCAGTGGGTAGAGTCAGATGCAGCCATGCCTGACAACTGGTGTTCAATCTCTGGCCACACAGAGTGGGAGGAGCAACTCCTACCAGCTATCCTCTGACCTCTACACACATCCCATGATATGTGTGCATGCGTGCGTGCGTGCACAGTAAATTAAATCATAAAAAACAAAACAACAATGACTATGTGGGCAGTTGGCTACAGTGTGGCCTTTGCAAACCCCAGGTCTAGAATACCTGGTACTCACGGGGTGCCCTGTACCATGGGTAGCGCTAGGGACTGAACCGTCCAGAGTGGGCACATTCAAAGCCTCTGCAGGTGCAGGACAGAAAAGCAGCAGAAGAGCCTCAATCTCCCTATCCCCTCAGTGACCCCATACAACCATTTCAATGATGCGTGGTCCTCAGGTCATATGCTGTCCTGCTTAAAAAGACAGATGAAAGTCTGAGACGTGGCTTAGTATGCTTGTCTGGCATGATGAGTGAGAGCCTGGGTTCAACCCCGGAACAGAGAAAGAAAAAGAAAGGCAGGCAGGCAAGCGACAATGAACCCGCTTTGGCCTGAAAGCCATCATAGATCAATCTTAACATAAATGATGAAGATGTGCAAATGGTGCTGGTTAACATCTGTCACATCTGAAACCCACGCTGGCTACCTCTCAGCCAGAGAGAACACGCATCACAGGGCTGCAGTGACACTCATTGGGAGAACCCTGGCACACTGCTTGCAAGGGACCTGGCACAGAGAAGGAGCCTACCAAATGCTTGCCATCGTGATTAATAGTAGGGATGAGCTCTAACAGGAAGAGGCTGGTCAGCAACTTACGATGGGGCAGATGCTGGGTATCATGCAATGGCCAAAACAACACTGTCTTGAAGACTGTTGAAGAGCTCAATGAAACGGCCTGAAGTTTATACACACACACACACACACACACACACACACACACACACACACACACACCTTGTAAAAGCTGCCAACATATGAAGGAACGAAACAGAGTCCATGGCTGCACAGTAGGACCCGATCCTTTAAGCCTACGTCTCTCCTCTCCCATTTTCTACGGTGACTATGCATCACTTCAGAGCCAGGAGAGACGAGGCACACCTGTGGGACAGCACGGATGAGAAACAGATGCTCAGCATTCTGTGTCAGATTCAAGAAGCTGCAGCCACGCCCCTACTCTCCACCCCCACTCTCCCCACCCCCACACTACCCATCGCCCACCATGTCTGCCGCTGGCCCATCTCAGAAAGGCCAACTTCCCAGAGAAGCATTGATGTCCTTTGGTTCAAAGCAGAATCCTGCCTGACTGTCAAGTCTGGCCATCCTTGGGGACTCACAGAAGTCGCTGCCTCTCTAACTCCTGGCCCCAGAACCTGTTCAATCACTGCATTCAACCGTATTCACCAAGAGCCTAGCGAGGTCTATCCAGCCGCACAGATGCCCACCCAGGAGGGCTCAGCCCCGAGCTCAGGGACCTCAGTATCTGGTGAGCAGAGGGCCTGGCCTGGACTGCAGGAGGTTGAAGGATGAGTCCCAGAGCACCGCAGTGCAGAGGCAGGAGGAATGAACACAGCCGTGTGCACTGAAGTCAGTTCCTGGGCCACCTACAGTGTGAGAGGGGACATGGTGCAGGATAGCAGGGACCCACTGAGACACTTTGACTTTGTCTGTGGGGCATGGTACAAGGTGATACATGGCTCTGTCAGTGCTGACTTCTGAATGTTCAAAAGTTGCCCTGGCTATGGGAGTGGAGAGTGGAACAGGGGACTCAAATCAATCAAAATGCCAGCTTAGAAGCTGGGATGGTGGTGGTGCACGCCTTTAATCCCAGCACTGGGGAAGCAGACACAAGCAGATCTCTGAGTTCAAGGCCAGCCTGGTCTACAGAGTGAGTTCTGGGACAGCCAGAGCTACACAGAGGAACCCTGTCTTAAAAAGTCAACCAAACAAAAAATGCCAGTTCAGACCTCTCTGTAAAAATTGAGTTAATGGGGTGGTGGTGGGGGGGGCAGTGGAAAGATAGCTCAGTGGTTAAGAGCGCTTGCTGCTCTAGCACAGGCCCCTGGATTTGATTCCCAGCACCCAAATGGCAGCACAGCTTACAACCAAACACTCACATAACTCCAGTTCCACAGCCTCTGCTGGTACCAGGCACTCTTACATCCACACAGGGAAAGCACTCATGCACACAAGAATAACTTAAGCTGTGGTTTAACTTAAAGACTAACTGAGCTAACAGGGTGGGAGTGGCTCAAGTGGTAGAGCGCTTGTCTGGCACACATATCCGGGTGTGATCCTCAACGTCGAATGGCAGTGCGTGGCAGTAAGCCCAGCACTGACGAGGATAACGTTCAAGGTGGGGTGGGATAATGGCTCGGCAGTAAAAGTCTCTGCTGCCAAGCTTGGAGACCTGAGGTCTGTCTCTGGATCCCGCATAACGGAAAGAGAAAACTGACTCTTGCCCTGACCTCCATATACATGGGTCATGGCAGGCATGTTAATACACATACGTAAATGGGGAAACTTAAAGGGATGACATCATTCTTGGCTATGAAGCAAATTAAAGACCAGTACCCTCCGCATCAGACCCTGTCTCAAACAAACAAAAAGCCCGGGACGGCTGGGGCTGCAGAGCCCGCTCAGAGGCTACCAGCACTGCTGCTCCTTCAGAGAGCCTGCATTCAGACCAGCACACACACGGTGGCTCACAATCATCTGTAACTCCAGTTCCCGGGGATCTGATGCCATGTTCTGTTCTGGTCTCTGTGGGCACTGCATGCATGTGGTATACATACATACATACATGCATACATACATGTACATACATAGATAAAAACAAAAATAAATTAATCTTAAAAAACAAAACAACAAGAACAAAAAGCCAAAAACCTAAGAGGAGGCGGCTGGTTGGGGAGCGCTGAGGCAGAAGATCGGAACCTCAGAAGCAATGGCAGTGCTAAGCACGAGCCTGGGCTGTGACCTGTTCCCTTACCATGTGAGCACGCAGGGGAAGAAAGGGAGCCAAAAGGAGGGGCCATGTGGACCTGCTGAGCACGCAGGCGGGGCGGGGCGGGGCGTGTCAACACAGGGTGGAAGGCTCTGGGGGTGAGGAGTGGGGTCTGGGCTGAGGGGAGGTTTGGAAGGTGCTGACCTGGTCTATGGAACTCATGTGAAATAGGTAAAGAGGGCAGGGGAAGGGGAAGGACTGAATCTAGAGGCACCAATACACTGAAGAGGACAGGAGGAGGGAGGGGAGCACTAAGGATGAAGAGGAAGAAGGGGGCGGTCATAGTGATCTCTGCTTAGTAGAGATGGGGCAAGCTGAGAACTGGGAGGGACCACTGTTCAGTTCAGTTCAGTCACTGTAGGAACCACCTGGTCAACATTACAGTGCAGGCTTCTGCCCCAGAGCTGGACCGTGGTGGGTAGAAGAGTCCAGGGCTCTAGACCCCTCCAGTATGAGACTGAGTCCTGTCCTGGGGCTGGGTCTGCCTCAGGATCTTTGTCAAGAGGGACAGTCCAAAGGAAGATGCTGGAAATCCTGTCTAGGTCTTGGAACTCTAGGGTGCTGAGAGACAGAGCCACCTAGTGGACAGACTGAAGATCCCTTGGCCACCGAGGCAGAGACAGCAGGACATCTGGGTACATGAGGTGATGTTGGTTTGGCCAATGCCACTCAGAGTCACTGCATGAACAGAGACATATGCTCCTGGCCTAGACTATACGCTAGCCTGGGGTAATATTAATATGCATTTGTACGTTTGTTTATTTGTAACAGAGAAGATAAAAGAGAGCTTGAGAGGTCTTCCACATTGGATGCCTCCTAGCCCCAATTCACAGTCCTTAGAGTGCCCAAGCCCCCTCAAGTAGCATTTGCTCTGGGTCTGTGTGACTTCCAGAGGTTTGGGGTATCAGCAGCACACATGTTCCACACCCTTTGTCAGATATGATTCTCCCCCAATCCGGGAAACTCATGCCACAGCAAAGAAAGCGTCTATGGGTGCCTCACACCCAAGAGGCCACATCTACCTGCCCACAACTGCTTCTGGCTACATCAGCAGTTTCAGAGCCAGGACACAGTGAGGTCGCCATGGTCACCTCCTCTTTTTGAGACAGAGTCTTGTGTAGCCTGGGCCAACCTCCAATCACTATGTAGTCAGGAATGACTTAACTGATCCACCTGTCTCTGCCGCCCAAGTGCTGGGGCCTCAGGAGGTGCTACCACCCGCCTGATTGGTGCGGGGGACTGAACCCGAGTTTTCATGGACACTAGGCAAGCACTCCACCAACTGAGCCAAATCCTCAGCCTTAACCGTGACCCCTTAACAGCATAGTAGACGTATTTGTAGTATTCTCAATTGTTGGTTCTGCAAAGTGAGTTTTCATGGGTGCACGTGTGTGTGTGTGTGTGTGTGTGTGTGTGTGTGTGTGTGTGTGTGTGTGTGTGTGAAATAGAGTCTTATGTATCTCAGGCTAGCCTTGAACTCTTGTTAGGATTATAAGTGTGTACCAACATGCACAGCTAAATACTAACTTTTATTATTATTTATTATTATAAATAAATAATAAACAGTAACTTTTAAAAAGATTTATTGAATTTTTTTTTTTTAGTTAAGTATGTGTGTGGGTCTGTGCATGTGAGTGCAGGTACCTATGGAGGCCAGAGACATTAGACTGCACTGGAGTTACAGGTAGTTTTGTCTGATATGGGTGCACTGGGAATTGAACTCTGGCCATCCGCAAAAAACAGTACTTGCTGTTAACTGCTGAGCCATCTCTCGGCGTCAACATATAACTTCTTAAAGACAAGGGGATATAACCTAATAGTGGAGTGCCTACCTAGCACGTCCAAGGCCCTAGGTTGGACCCAGCGAAGATTTTTCACTTCTTACAAAAGAATGCATGAACAACACACAAAAAATATTTTACAAAACTCGCTAACTTGGAAAGCAAAAGTCTGGGGTTGGGGATTTATCTCAGGGGTAGAGCGCTTGCCTAGGAAGCGCAAGGCCCTGGGTTCGGTCCCCAGCTCCGAAAAAAAAAAAACCAAAAAAAAAAAAAAAAAAAAAAGAAAGCAAAAGTCCATTATGAAAACCCGGGGGGTTGGGGATTTAGCTCAGTGGGAGAGTGCTTGCCTAGCAAGCGCAAGGCCCTGGGTTTGGTCCTCAGCTCCAGAAAAAAAAAGAAAAAAGAAAACCCAGGCTACACCCAGTCACCCAGTGTAGAGCATAGGTCGGCATACACGAGGCTCCTGGACTGATCCTCAATACCACGGGAACCATTTTTTCCCTACTAGCAACCCAGTATGTATCCCCTCAGTACATAGTGGGTGTGGCCCATCCTGCCTGGTCCCAGGATTCCTCACCTGTCCTATTAAGGGCATCCCACCAGGGACATCTGCAGAGACTCAGAGACCCAATGACTCAGGATCACGTGGGAGGAGAGAGTCCCTTGGAACTAGCTCAGAAGTCTGAGTGCTCAGGTGGACCTGGCTTAGGAGCTAGGTGGAGAAACCTGGACCAGCCATCAAGAAGAAAAGGACTCCTTCCGGAGCCAGTGTGAAGGCGGGGCCGACCGCAAACACTCGGCTGCAGAGTACTTGAGCAGGCGTGCCGGGATGTGGTTTTGTGCGATACACGCACAGCCCCCAGGTGCTGGGCTGCTCGAGGTTCCCTGGAGGACTCTTCTGAGTTGGGGAAGCGACCCCTGTATCTAGGGCTGAGCCCACAACATGAAGGATAATGGGAATGGCAGCCTAGTGTGACTGACCTGCTCTCCTCCCCAGCAGCCTCAACACAGCAGACGCTCTGCTCTGCTCTGCTCTGCTCTGCTCTGCTCTGCTCTGCTCTGCTCTGCTCTGCTCTGGTGGCTGCTCCTGCCTGGACATGCCACGGGCCACTCAAGTATCTTTTTTTTTTTTTTTTAATTTGAGACAGGGTTTCTCTGTGTAGCCCTGGCACTCCTAGAACTTGGTCTGTAGAACAAGCTGGCCTCCTGAGTGCTGGGATTAGAGGTGTGCCCTACACTGCCTGGCTCACTAAAATACTGTACAGCCCCAACCAAGCTCCAACCAAGCACGAAAGCCTACCAGAAAAGGACCATGAGGAGACACTGCTCAGAACACTGTGCTAGAGAGTCAGGTGGGGCTCTCGGAGGGGAGGAGGCTCCACAAGCAGCAAGGGGACAGGGAGCTAGCAGTCCAGCAGCCCAGCAGTGAGGCTCCTGGGCACCTCTGTGTGGTCAAGGGCAATGACTTCCTGATCCCCAAGCACTGCCTGCTAGCTGGAAGTCATACAAGAAACAGCTGTCAACAGCCAAACACTATGTATCGATCCCTGGCACAGGCCTTGCTCTACAATAAACACCGGAGTGAAGGTTTGACCATGAGGATCCCTTTTGCATGCCCTTTGAGCCACCTCTTCCTGTTAAGGGCCGGCCCACCAGTCCCTGCACAGTTGTCCTGACAGGGACATTAATCTCAGAACATTGAGCAGTTTCGTGGTCCCTGAACTAGGTGCTGAGCAGACAGGGACAGGCTGAAGGTTGGGACGCAATGACCAGACCCTCTGTGGTTGCACAAGGCCCCAGACACTCTACCTCCTCCTCCCTCCAGGCCTAGAAAGACATCACCACCTGCCTTGTTGATCCCCGTTGCTGGGACCAGACAGGAGCCTGTGCATGGGAAGGAACACTGTCTGCTCCCCCTCCCCTGAACTCCCAGGTCACCCATTCAGCTTTGTGCCTGGCCCTTGGCTCACCCTGGTCGATGGAGTGCTGTGGCAGCTGGCTGAGCTGGCTGTTGACGACCCCTGCATAGGTGCGCAGGAATTCCTCCTCGCTGGCAGTCAGCTGCAGGGTGAAAGCGCTGAGATGAGAGAGGAGCGCGGACCCCCACTCAAGGCCCCGCACTTGCTGCCCCTCCACCTCCCCTCTTGCTCCTTGCCCTCTATGCCTGGCATCTGTCCCAGCAGTCACATCCTGCTCCCGTCCTGGTCCCCGACGTTCACACGCCTGCCACTCACTCTGGATCTAGATCAGTGTCTACTCTGGGGTGGGGTAGATGTGAAAGCCCAGTCCCCAGCCACACACCAATGGCCACCAGCAGTCTCGGGTCTCTCCATTTCTTTTTCAAAAGATGCCGTGTGCTTGCCCTACTGCTCTCTCCAGTGGTCGCCCTGCCCAGCTGCCCCGTATCTGCCCCAGGAGAGAAGCCTCTCTGAGGTCACTGAGGATCAGAAAGGAGGGGTAAAGTCCTCACCGTCCCTGCCCAAAATAAAAATGGAGTGGAAAGATAACCTCAGCAATGCTCCCTAAAGTGAGCGTGTGGGCTCTGAGTTGGGGGTTCCTGAACTGGCAGCAGAGAGATTAATCCACAGGCCCACAGTCCTCTCCAGGAAGTGCCTGCAGCCGCCCCTTCCCTCCTTCAGGGCAGCAGGCCCCCTGCTCCTGGACAGCCCCCAGGCACTCACATTTGACCCCATCTTCCTCAGCATGAGCAGCACGCGGACCTTCTGCTGAATGTACATCTCCTCCGGACTCTTCCCGGGTGCTCCCTCGCGGTTCATCCCCCTGGCCCAGTTCTGGGGACCCCTGTAAGGAGACGGGGAACATTATGGGGAGACTGTCAGGATGAGATATACTCTAACACCAACCCTTGTAAGTGATGCAGCCCTTTCTCAAACAGTCCCTCCCTAGTAGGGACCTCACTTCTGACAGCACAGGAGAGGGTGTAGGGGAGGCGGTGGGCCCTCCATGCCTTCTGACTGAGGCCCAGGCAGTACAGCTGAGGAGCTCTTATTCCAGAGCAGAGGCTGCGGGGAACAGCCAAGGTTTCTATTCAGAGCCACAGGACGAATGAGAAACGAAGCCCCAAGAGTTCTAGGTTTTCAATGCAAGGAGCAAGCACAAGTAAAGGGACTTGATCAGAGGTGGCTGTCTGGGGCCCTGGGCTTAAGAAACCCAGAGATCAGTGACAATACCCTGTGCAAAGCCCCTACTGAACTCAAGCGGCCAGCTCCTGGGCAAGGCACCAAGGAGTCCCTCTAGAGGGTCTTCCCAGGGCACTGGAAGGGCTGCCATAGCCACCCTCTCACACCCACCCCACCTGTTAGAGGACAGCTCCTGAAGATAGCTGTGAAGGCCAGCGGCTGTGCCCAGGTGTCTCTGGCCTGAGCTATAGCCAGCCTGAGAGAGCAGCCCAGAGCCTCCTCCTCCAGAAGGAGCTGGGGGAGAGGAGGAGGATCTAGGGGTTTGGGTTACACACTTGAACTCTTGGACAAGTCAGAAATAACGCAGCAGCTGGTGGGGCGGGGCCTTGGCAGCCCTGCTACCAAGGAGCTGCACTCGGGGAATGAGGGAGCGTGGGACTGACAGGCTAAGGACAGTCCTCACACCATCCACTCTCAGTGGCCCATGAGTCCTAGACAGGGACATGCTGGACGAGGCACTACTCCATGCCAAGGGCGTACCCGGGAATGTGCCAGAGCCTGGGCGACAGCTCCCGAGTATCTGCTCATCAGCTGCTCAAAAGCCTAATGGGGCCCTCGCCCTGAAAGCCCACGCAACAGGTTGGAAACCTGTCCAGATGGGGCTGACATCATGTTGAATACTTGACACAGCACGGGATTCCTTCTACAGTCTTTGTATCCGCCCTTGGAGCCCTAGAATCCACACTCCTTTCTTCTGTGGTCCACTCCCTTCCAACCCACGCTAGGCTCAGGAAGGGCCATAGTAACTACTAGGGCCTGGGAAAAGGCACAGCGGCCTCAAGCCTCATCTCCAGGGCACACCCCAGCCTCTGTATGGACTCAATTTCTGCAGAACTCAGCAGAATGTTCTGGGTTCTCTCTCCTTCATCTCACCTGTTCTCACTCTAGTTCAGGCACCAGCACTGCTGCTCTGGGGATGGACCACGCATGGCTTCATGGTGTCCCCCTGGACTGAGTATGGACGCTGTGGCTCCTCCCTGCTGTTTCCATCTGACTACTACTTGGCCTTGGCTCATGGCCCGCTCACACCGTCCACCGTCTTTTCTGCTACTGAGTGGCTATCACAGTCTACACAGGTCAGAGAGATGACACCACCCCCACCTAGTCAGTCCTTCCTGAAAATCCATGTCCTAGTCCTGGGGTTGCCTGTGAGGCCCCGTGTGACCAGCGCTGTGCCCTCTGCAGCCAAGCTCTCCCTTCCCTTCTGCCTCTGCGTTGGGTTCCACCACCTAGGCCCAGAGCTGGCTTCATCTCGGCCTCAAGGTACCTTTCTAGGGGAGCCAATCCTGCACCCTCACCTCTTGTCACACAGCCCTGTCTCACTGTCCTAGTTTTCTGAGTGTCTGTTGGAACATCTGCTTAATGTCTCTTTCCTCTGTGCTGGAAGGCAGGCCAGGGTGTGTCCGCTCTGCTTGCCCGTTCTCCTAGAGCCTGGCACCAGCAGGCACAGGGTAAGGAGTGCCCACTGGCTGAATGGGTCTCCGATCTCCTGTCTACTACATCCATACCGATTTGGAAACAGTGTCATTATGTTAAGAGAGTCAAGCAAGCTGGGCATGGTGCTGCCTGCCTTGAATCTCAGCACTTGGGAGGCAGAGGCAGGCAGCTCTCTGTGAGTTCAAAGCTAGCCTGGTCTAAAAGAAATTTTCTAAGACAGTGAAGGTTACACAGAGAAATCTTGTCTTAAACAAACAAACAAACAAGCAAACAAACAGTATTAACCTAGAGTCCCACAAACTAATTTAACTTTTCCAAAGGACTCTACTTAAAATGGCTTGAGTCACTGTGATCTCCAGAAAACACTGGAAGTCCTCCACAAAGCCTTCAGACTGGGAATCGGAGCTCCCATGAGCAAGATCTTCCAACTCTGCTCTGTGCTCAAAGGCCCAGTGGGTCTCAGTGGATCCAAGTGGGTCTCAGTGGCTTGGCCCCTAAGACGCACTGACACGCCAAGAACAGCCACTAGGGGCCACCATACACAAACGCATGGGAGCTTTCAGGGTTTCCTGGTAACCCAAGGAGGATCCTGCCGTGCAGTGCTGGCTGGAGAAACGCCACTGTTGAGCATCATGCAGTCATTTTACACAGGGTGCATATTACAGCGCTCTGACCCACAGCTTCACCCTTCCACCCCATGGACTGCACAGCCCATCCTGCTCGCTGCGGCCCGGCAGTGAGCTCTCGGGGTTTACAGCAGCAGGGCTCCGTGGGGTCTTCTCACTTCAACGAGCTTGCCTGGCACAGCACTGTCTCCTAAACTTCAGAAGATCCTGACTCAGCATTTCTAAAAATTCCTGTCGTCTAGCATTCTGCTTACATGTATTTCTGTCTTAAAAAAGGTTTATTTATTTATTATATATGAGCACACTGCTATCTTCAGACACACCAGAAGAGGACATTAGATCCCATTACAGATGGTTGTGAGCCACCATGTGGTTGCTGGGATTTGAACTCAGGACCTCTGGAAGAGCAGCCAGTGCTCTTAACCGCTGAGCCATCTCTCCAGCCCCACGCATTTCTGTATTTGCGTGTTTGTGTGCTCACCACAGTGCACAAGTGAAGGCAGAGAAGAGGACTTTTCGGGTCAGTTCTCTCCTAGGGATTGAGCTCTCCAAGGACTTGGTGGCAGTATCCGCTGGGGCTGTCACAGCCATGCTTTGCTGTCCCTGCCTTGCTGCAGATAGGAAGGAAGGAACACCCAGGGCTGGCTCTGGATAGAAAGTGGAGCACAGGTCCCTGCCCTTCACGTTCCAGGTCAGATGTTCGAGGAAGCGTCATAACTGATGCAAGTCTGTCCTAATTCACAGTAAGGGTGTCAATGTGCAGAAAACTGACCACTGAAGGGGAGAAACCCTAACTGCCTCAGACGGATGTGCCACAAGCACAGCACAGCTTGCTGGGTTTGGTGCCTCCTGAACCGAGTGCGTTATTAAATTCTGATCATGGTTCTGTCAAGCAGTACATTAATGTCACTGGAGGATTCCTAGCTTCCCCGGTAGGGATTAAGAACTGGTCTCCATTAAAATGTGCCTAAGTTACATAAGCTCAAACAGCAATTAATTTAGATACTAATTATTCATCCAAGCTCCGAATCAAAAGAAAGGATGCGTCTCGGTAATGGCTTCAGCTAGGGATTACACCCCACACACACCCCACCCCTAAAAACAGGTCAGTGCTTCCTTACCACTAAGAAAATTTCTCAGGAGTCAGGAGAGAGGCAGACAAGGGAAAGTGGGAAGAAACATCAAGCAGTTGTCTCTTATGTGAATGAACAGGAGAGGCGGTGTCTGTGGCTTCCCATTGTGTGGTGATAAACCATATGTTATGGATAAAGTTGTGCCATGCCAGAAAAGTCCATCTGACCGAGAACATACAAATACTAGGGATCAAGACACACAAACAGGGCTGGAGAGATGGCTCTGCGGTTAAGAGCACTGACTGCTCTTCCTGAGGTCCTGAGTTCAATTCCCAGCAACCACATGGTGGCTCACAACCATCTGTAATGGGATCTGATGCCCTCTTCTGGTGTATCTGAAGACAGCTACAGTGTACTTATATATATAATAAATGAATAAATCTTAAAAAAAAAAAAAAAAGACACACAGACAGGCACTACATGCCATGCAGTTGGTAGTTCTGAGCCTGCCCCTCCACCACAGGAAGCATGGCTGGTCAGGAGAGGACAAGGAAAGAGGCTCCCAATCACTATGCAGGATCCACACAGGGATGAGAACTGAGATCTTGGGCTGACAGGGCACCGGAGTGTGGGAGACGTCAAGGACACGGATGTTGTATTCCCACCCAGCCTCTACAGACCTACGTGGACCAAGCGGTGGCACTTTAGAAGATTAGGAGGCAGTGCGGGAGAACCAAGAACGTGGGTGGCCGGTGCTGCTGTGCGGGTCTCTATCAGCTGAGGAGGAGCTGATAGGCTGGCCTCCCTTGACCTGCTTCAGTGACCCTGGCCGCAAGGACAACCACTTGTGCTCATGTTATTTATAAACCTGAAGCTAGTGCTGTTTGCACACTCACATGTATTAAAAACAAACAAACATTAGCTTATAACAATGGGGGGCTTGCATCTGCTTAGAAAAACAAAAAAGAAGCCTTAAACTGAGCCCAGGAGAGCACAGGCTGGGTCCTCCGGGTCCCAGGGGTCACTGCCCTCTGGGGTGCACCAACTGCCTTTCATGATAAAACCAGGAAGCCAGGTGTGGCTCTCACCTGTAATCCCAGCACTTGGGAAGTGGAGGCAAGGGGATTGTCACAGGCTTAAAACAGCCTGATCCACACACTGAGTCTCAGGCCTACCACAGACAGGAACACACTCTGCTAAAAACCCAAGCAAAACCCACACCATCAGAGCTAGGCATGGAGGCTTCCCTCTAACTTGGGGGCTACCCAGGGCTATGAGGTGAGTTTCAAGTCAACCTAGACTATAAAATGAGAACCTGTGTCAAAAACATTTTTTTTAATTTTTTATTTTTGGAGACTACGTCTTTCTACATAGCCTTGGCTATCCTGGAACTCACTATGTAGACCAGGCTGTCCTCATACTTACAGAAATCCATTTGCCTCTGCCTCCCAAGTGCTGGGATTAAAGGCCTGTGCCACCATGCCTGGTTCAAAAGTAATTTTTAAAGCATCTGACAAATGTTTTAAAAAGAAGCTAGGCAGAGTGGTGCACACCTACAATCCATCTCTTGCAGATAGAGGCTGAGGGAACAGGAATTCTAAGGTCATCCTCAGCTACTTAGTGAGTTTGAGGCTGGCCCAGGTTGCAGCAGACCCTGGTTCCAAGACGAGAATAGGCAGCATAAACACAGACACAGACACACACAGACACAGACACACACACACAGACACACACACACACACACACACAGACACACACACACACACACACACACACACACACAGACACACACACACACAGACACACAGACACACACACACACACACACACACACACACGAACACACACAGACACACACACACACACAGACACACACACACACACACACACACACACACACACACACACACACACACACACACACACACACACACACACACACACACACACACACACACACACACACACACACACAGACACACACACACACACACACACACAGACACACACAGACACACACAGACACGCACACACACACAGAGACATGTACATACACACAGACACACCCTCACAAAGACAGACAGATACAAACAGACAGGCAAAGACAGACAGACACCCCACAAGGGCGTGAGAGCTGGGTATGTGGCTCCATGGTAAAGCACTTGCTTGCACAAGGCCCTGAGCTCCATCTGCCATGCACCACAGAAACAAACATCTCGGCAAGTTTTGTTTTTTTTCTTTTTTTTCGGAGCTGGGGACCGAACCCAGGGCCTTGCACCTGCTAGGCAAGCGTTCTACCACTGAGCTAAATCCCCAACCCTAAGTTTTAAGAGTATACGTTTACGCAAGGTTTATAGCCAACAAAAGAAAAATCATAAAACTCATAGAGTTTATAGAAGATACTGACCCAGGGCAATCCGGATAGCTCAGCAGATAAAGGCGCTTGTTGCACAAGCCTGGTGAATTGAGTTTGATCCCTAGAACTGTTACATAGAAGTGGACAGAGAGACCCAACCACAGTCACCTGTACACTGTGGCACTGTCCCTATCATACACAATAGTAAACTATCTGGAAACCCAGCAGCACTGTGGCATTGACTGTAAGAACCCACCATCAGGTAGTGGTACAGCATGTTTGTTATGCACTGGTCCTGGGTTCAAGTCCCAGCAGCACAAGTCAAACAAAACAAAAAAAACAAAACAGGAAAGAAAACGAACCCCCACACTGGAAGAAACAAGCATCACATGGGACCACGGAAAAAGGTGATGGGTGACTATGGTGATGACCGACCGTGCTCACCCCTGGAGTAAGGTCTCAAGGCTTCCCCACCCTCCCTCCACAACAGCACTGTCCCAAGGCCACATAGCAGAGCCTTTCCCTCAAGTCCTTACCTGCTTCTGGAAATTAACTTCAGGCAAACAGATGCTCAACTCTAAGGGGAGGGCTGCGGCTGAGAAGAAATAGGAGGGTGCCGCCCTGTGGAAACATAGAACATGGTCATGGGAGGAGCCTGAAGGGCCCAGTGGCTGCTGCTGCAGGACCGTGCGCACGCCCCCACGCTGAGGGAAGAGAACGGCAGGCGCAGAGCCTGTGGCCATGGCTCTGTCATAGTCTAGAAATACCTGTGTGTCAGGCAAGCCCAGGGAGCCTGCTCTAACACCTCCAAGACAGGGTGCTGAGTGTGCACCAAGCCTCGCACTTCCGGCTGGGGCAGGTCTGCCGCTCCACACAACACACACCCCCTCCTCTGGGCTAGTCACTCTATCTAAAAACATGGGACCAGAGTGACTCATTGTGACAGATGACCTCCCACCCACCAAACACCTCTGATGACAAGGCCAGGTCCATCAACGTTAGCCTCCTGTGTGCTCCAACTGTGTCCACCGGTGTATGCAGTTGACATCTGCAGCTGTCCTCTGGTACAGACACGTGTCACACATACAGGAGGCAAGACTGAGGCTTGCACGCTGACAAGCCTGGCAGCAGTCTGTCTGTCCTAACACACCTCTTCTGAGAACGAAAGAGCAGCTTCTCTGGCTTCCGCAACTTCATCACTTGGATAGCTAACCTGGGAGAAGTGTGGCCTCCTGAGACCAGTGCCATCGCTCCAGAGTACTAGAGCGTGCCAGTCTTTGTACCCACTCAGCAGGGAGTGGTCTCCAAGTTCTCAACCCTGCCAAACCCGAGGACAATGGGTTCTGAGCCAGATGCAGGAAAGAAAATACAGTTCTCCAAAGGGGTCTATACACACACAGACACACAGACACAGACACACACACACAGACACACACACACACACACACACACACACACACACACAGACACACACACACACACACACACACAGAGACACACACACACACAGACACACACAGACACACACAGACACAGACACACACACACACATACACAGACACAGACACAGACACACACACAGACACACACAGACATATACACACAGACACAGACACACACACAGACATGCACACACACACATATACACAGACACAGACACACACAACATAGACACACACAGACACACACAGACATATACACACAGACACAGACACACACACACACACACACAGACACACACACACACAGACACACACAGACAGACACACACACACAGACACACACACACACACACACAGACAGACACACACACAGACACACACACACACACACACAGACACAGACACACACACACACACACACACACAGACACACACACACACAGACACACACACACACACACACACACACACAGACACAGACACACACACACAGACACACACACACACACACACACACAGACATGCACACACACAGACACACACACACAGACATGCACACACACAGACACACACACACAGAGAGGCAGACACACACAGACACACACAGACACATACACAGACAGACACACACACACAGACACACACACACACATACACATACAGACACACACACAGACACACACAGACACACGGACAGACACACAGACACACAACACACACACATACACACATACACAGAGTTTCCTAGGATCTGCCTATCTCTGCTTATGCCATCCCACAATGGGTGACAAGCACATGGGGCCATTCCTTTGTTTTTAAACACAGTGCTGGGAATTTGAACTCAGGTCCTCATGTCTATGTAGCAATTGCCTTTACCCACTAAGCCATCTTCCCAGCCCCACATGTGGGACTTCGACAGTCTCCCCAGTCTCCCCAGACACCACTCTGAGTGTGCTGTGTCTAAGGATGGCGGGATGGAAGTGCCTGCCTGACACCCCACCCCACCACCAGAGCAGCCCTAGGAAGAAGCCATTTATAGCAATTAATTGCTCTCTTCTTCCTCCAGATATCAAAGCACTGAAATACCAAGGAACCCTGGGGAACTTTCCACCCAAGTCCTCACATTCCTTCAAAGGAGATGAAAGGAGGACCTCCTACTTCTGAGGCTTTTAGTTCTTCAACAGCCATGACCACTAATTATCCCTCCTGTCCACGGGGCTCGGGACCTTCCAAGGAGGAGTGGGAACTTTGTGACTTAAGTGAATGCATCAGAAGTCCAGGACGACCCAGGCCTTCCCAGCCAGCTATCCATTTAAAAATCAGGCCAACGGTCCCAGACTACAAAGAAAGAAACTGAGGCTCATGAGGCCTAGGTCCTGGGCAGCACTGGGTACTTTTGTGCTCCAGGAGCTGGCTCTGTTCCCAGCCAGGTGGACACAGGGTGATGGCTGGTCTGCACTGAAGGCTGCACTGGAGGCTGCATGCTGACAAGGGCCCTCATGCTGACAAGGGTCCCCATGCATGACTTAGAGTCAATCTCCCCTCATCACAAGTTGATCTCTCTGTGTATTCTCAACTTGTGGTGAGGGAGATAGACTCCATTCAAGGCAGACTCAGAGCAATGCTTCTCAGACACTGTGTGTGACAAAGAACATGGACGGAAGTATAAGGCCTCCTGGGGACAGACTTCCAGGAACTGGAGCTGTTGGGAATGTTGTGAGGAGTCTGCCTGGGGGCCCAGTCACGGCCCACAGGAAAAGGAGGACTGAGACGCTCACAGAGAGAGATGACAGGGACAAACCCTTCCTTCAGATAAAGTGGGCACACAGTGAGTATCTCCAAAAATCTCTGGGACCAGAATGGAAATAACCAGGCCTGGGACGCATCAGGGTCTCCTGAGTGGTCCTGGGGCAAGAATGGGCTCTTGGGGAAGAGACGCCTTGAGAGTCAGATGCCCAGAAAGGTAACGACGCAGGAAGGGCCAGGCTGCAGCACAGCACACAGGAAGTCAGGCGCCAGGAGAAAACTGAGGCTCAAGATGCTGTAATACACTTACTCAGTGTACTAAATCAAAAATATTGATTGGTATATCTGTTAACTCCAGGGTGTGTGTGTGTGTGTGTGTGTGTGTGTGTGTGTGTGTGTGTGTGTGTGTGTAGGAGAAAACTTATTCCCACAGGCTGCCCTCTGATTTCCACACAAAGTACACACAAATAAATAAACAGGAATTTTAAAGTCTACATGCTTAAAATCCCCAAGCCTCTTTCTCCTCATTCTCCTTCCAAATTCAACCACCAGGCCCCAAGTGGGTCAGAGGCAGGAACGGGTTAAGAGCTAGAGGTGGCTTTCTCACCAAGGTGCCCCAATCATGGGGGATGTTTTATGGGGGTCTCTGAGGATATTTAACAGACCGAGTCCTCACTGCGGGCTGCTCTGTGGGCTGCAGGATGACCACCTGCATGGTGTACACGACCCACCAGATGCAGGCACCACGCTCTGCAGGTGAGGGTGAGGCCACTGAAACAGTATCTGCTGGGAAGCAAGATCATACCTACTTGAGACAGTTGTGTCAAACCGTGTGTGGGAAGCAGGGTCTGGTCTGCCATTTGCCAAGGGCTTCCCTAGCTCTGCAAATAAGCCACTCTGTCTCCGTCACCACCACCCCGTGCACTGCACCGTGAGGGCACGGATGCAGACACAGGAGACTTTTCCAGCCTGAATACAGCTTGAACCCAGGTCATGTGGGCTCCTCCGTTGCCCTCCAGTAAGTCAGTAAACACGTGCTCTGGGCCAGGAGAGGGAGTAGGCCTGAGTCGAGCTTCTGGGGGAATCCCGCACAGGGTGGCACCGCAGGTCCTCCAGGGTCATGGCAAACACGTGGCACCACAGGAAGTTCACCTGCTCCATTCCTGGTGATTAACCTGCAACCGCTTGGCTCCTGGTGAGGCTCAGGCGAGTCATGCAGTTTGCAGGCAGGGTGCAGTGCCATTCTCGGAATGTGAGCTTGGGATTAGGAATGTGTCCCGAGGAGGCCAACCCAAATTCAAATCTGCCCCGGCTGCTTCCTGCTTGTGAAGCCGGGCCATGCAACAGAACAGTGATAATTACGAATGCTGCCTGGCGTTTCCCAAGTGCCGGCACGGACTCAGCCATGTTCTATGCATTGTCTTATTTACATTTAGACCTCACGAGCCTGCAAGCTAGGAATTATTCCCATTTTATAGATGAGGCAACTGAGGCTCAGGGAAGCTAAGCAATCTGCCCAAGGCTATGAAAAGACTCAAGGCAGAGCCTGGATCTGAGTTCCTGCTTCGAGCTGTGTCCTATGAGCAGAGGGCAGAGCTATTAAGTATTATTATTGGGCAACTGACGATAATGCAAAACACAATAATAATGTGTCTGTGTCACACATGTTGAGTGTAATGAGGACACTGTGGTGATCTTGAGAAATACCCTATGGCGGTGTTTTTGATCTTAGTTCTTTATTTCTTTTTTTTTTCTTAGTTCTTTATTTCTTTTTTTTTTTTTCCTTTTCTTTTTTTCGGAGCTGGGGACCGAACCCAGGGCCTTGCCAGGGCCTTGCGCTTGCTAGGCAAGTGCTCTACCACTGAGCTAAATCCCCAACCCCTAGTTCTTTATTTCTATGTCTGGTGTCTTCCCTGTATCTACGACTACACCACATGCATGCAGTCCTCTCAGCAGCTGCAAAAGGAGCTCAGATCCCTTGGAACTGGAGTCTCCACGGGGGTTCTGGGAACCAAACCTGGGTCCTCCTATCTCTGGGCCATTTCTCAAACCTAGCGTTCTGGTTTCCATGGTTGCTTTTAACTCTGGATTCTGCACTGAGAAGACAGCTCGGGTTAAGAGTACTTGCTGCCTGGGAAGGAGTACAAGAGTTCCTGAGCTGGGTCCTGAGCACCTAGGCATGCATATATATATATGTATGTATATGTATGTACACACACACTAACATCATGGGAGTGTTAATATATATAAATATATATAAAGAGGAAAGCGGCCATGTGTGTCTCTAACCCTGGCAGCTGTGGGAAGGGACAGAAAGATCAGTAAGCAGCTTCCGGTTTGGCGAGAGACCCTGTCTCGATGAGTAAGACAGGAAGTACAGCGCAAAACTCAGCGGCTTCTGGGACATGAACACTGGACGTGTACGAAGGCATGCATGCATGTGTGCACACACAGTGCTCATGTGTCCTGTGAATTTGTGGGTGTGCTGACAGACAACATGAAGTTCATACAGCAAAAACTGGAGGACTGGGCTGGCAAGTAGCACGCAGAGGGCCTTGCCACATGAGCCTGACCATCTCAGTGTCATCTGCAGAACCCACAGTGGGAGAAAAACAGCTGTCAGGTTGTCCTCTGACCCCGACACGTGTGTCCCATCTTAAACATGGCCATGTGCCTTCACAAACACAAATAACAACACTTCTTTTTTTTTTTTTTTTTTTCTTTTTTTTTGGAGCTGGGGACCGAACCCAGGGCCTTGCGCTCGCTAGGCAAGCGCTCTTCCGCTGAGCTAAATCCCCAACCCCATAACAACACTTCTTTACACAGAAAAATTGGTGAGTCTAGCAAAGGGTATATATTACAAAATTTTCATAGCTTTGAAAACAAAATTAGAAGCTAGGAAAGGAAGCATTTTAAAAAAAACACTGGGAACTCATTACTATTTCAGGCAGGGGGAGGCACACAATAGGTCTCTAGGCAGGAGGGCGGCACACAGTAGGTCTCCAGGCAGTGGGGAGGCACACAGTAGGTCTCTGAAGGCCTAACTGCCCTACTTTAGTCCCAGTGTATGAGACTTCATCAAGTAGGAGATAGCTGTGAAGTCCATGTATGGTGACCCAGTCTCTCTGACCACAGGCCTCTGGTTCGGAAGTGACTCTAACTTCACATATTTACTCTGTCTACCACAAGCTGCCTGCCTGTCCCATTCATGGCTGTGCCAGTCCTTCAGATGAACCCAGGACCCCCACCTGTCACAGGAGGAGCATCAGTACAGTATGTGCAATATAGTATGTATGGGCACCGATAAAGCCTCCACCTTCACAACAGAGGGAGGGTACAGGGAACTCCCTAAGAGCCCAGGAGATGTGTAGTGACCCTGGCTCAGAGCAAGGCCCAAACACCATCATCACACAAACCAAAAGGGTCCAGGACCCTCCTGAAGACAGCTTTCCCAGGGCCAGCAGGCTAAGAAGGACCCTTTCCTGCTGTCCATAGCCAGGGGCCAAGTTCACCATTCTGCGTTCCTTCTGCAGTGTGGCTCTCACTGCCCACAATCTCACTTCCCAGGAGACATTTGGCAATGTCTACAGATACTTTGTTTCATACCCTGGAATAGACTCGGGCAGGCAAGGCTCTACCTCTGAGCTACAATCTCCAGCCCCTATAAGACTTTGTTTATAGACAGGGTCTCACTGTGTAGTCTTGGCTGCTTTGTCGCCTGAATGCTGGGATTAAAGATATGTACCACTGCTCCTAGCTAGGAACTTTTGTTTTTTCAAAATTCTTAACTTTATTTAATTGTCGGTGTTGTATGTGGGTGTGTGCACGTGAGTACAGTGCCCAAGGAAGCTAGAGGCAACAGCTCCCCTGGGAGCTGGAACTTTAGGTGGTTATGACCCACATAATGTGGGTGCTGGGGACTGAACTCAGGTCCTCTGCAGAAGCAGCACAGACTCTTAACCACTGAGTCATCTCTCCAGCAACAACCTTTAAACAAAAGGTTTACTTTTATTTTTGTGATGTGTCTATGGATGCGTGTGTGGGTGTAAGCACCCACATGCAGATGCCTGTAGAGGCCGGGAGAGAGTATCAGATCCTCCAGAGCTGGAGTTAGACGTGGTTATGACCCCCTGACCCAAATGTTCAGAACCAAACTTAGGTCCTCCGCAACAGCAGCAGTCACCCTAACTGCTGAGCCGGCCCACGGAAGATTTTGTTAGTCTGTCTGACTGTTTTTTGAGACAGGGCTTCTCTGTGTAGCACCGACTATCCTGGAACTCTCTGTAGATTGGGCTGCTTCTGCCCCCTAGATGCTATGATTAAAGGCGTGTCCCACCACATCCAGGTGATGAAAGAAGATATTTTTGATCATTTCAACTTGGAGGTTGCTACATTAGCCCTTTGTATCCACATATCCATGTCCAGATTCATCAACTACAGCTAAAAATGTTTGGAGGGAAGGTACCTGTTCTTTACTGAACGTGGACAGACTTCTCCTTCATGTCATTAGATCTGATAACCAGCACACACAGATGTCCCATGCCATTAGGCGTTAAGAGTGGTGGTTTAGTGCAGAATAAAGAAGGCCAGCGGAGAAGGGCTCTTGTCTGAAAGACCGGAGTCCTACTGCCAGCGCCCACACGGTGGGAGCAGAGAACCAACTCCTATAAGCTATCCTCTCTCTGACCTCCATATGTGTGAGAGAGCTTAGGATCCTTGTCAGGTACTCAGGGAGTCTGAGGCCAGCCAGAGAGCACTCTAAGACTCTGTCTTGAAAACCATTATATTGGAAGATGTACACATGTGATATGAAACACCATGTCATTTTACCTAAGGGACTGGAGCATCTGCGGATTTTAGAGTCCGCAGATGGCTGTAAGGATTCTAGGCACAAATGGACTATGTCAGAGGCAGGAATTGAGGCCAAGAAAAGCTGTCAGATGGCCACATCACTGTTGCCAGCCACGCCCTGCTCTACATACCTCTGGGTCTTTGCATCTGCTGTTTCCTCAGCCTGAAGCATCTTCCTTCCCTCCCCGGCTCCTGACACCCAACCCTACTGACTGCTGCTGCCTGCGTCACTGTGTGCGTCTAAACATCTGCCTGCACCTCCTTTACTCAGGTTGCAGCGCCCAAGGTGTGGCTGGGGGCAAGCAGAAGGTGGTTAAGGCACATGCCACAGCCCTGGGCACCCTGTTCTCAGAAATGCATTATAGTGGAGCCTCGCTCCCATTAAATACTCCTCATAACAGAAAACCTTTCCCTTCCTGGGTCTCCTCTCTCTTAAAAGATATTTATGTGATGGGTGTTTTGCCTGCAAGTATATTTGTGCACTATGGGGCGTGTATGGTGCCAAATCACAGAAAAGGGCACCAGGTCTCGTTGAAGTGGAGTTACAGACAGTTGTGAGCTGCCGTGGGGGTGCTGGAAATTGATCTGGTCCTCTAGAAGGGTAGCCAGTGTTCTTAACCTGAGGAGCCATCTCTCCATCCCCATTTTTTTTTTTTTAAAGACAGGGTCTCACTATGTAGCTCTGTCTGCCTGGAACTCTCTGTGTAGACCAGACTGGCCTTAAACTTAGAGACTCAATTGCCTCTGCCTCACAGTTTTTCGTTTGTTTATTTTATATACATGATATCATGTAGCCCAGGTTGGTCTTGAACTTACTACATAGCTAACAGCTGAGATTGTGCATCCAGGGCAGGATCCTAGTATAGAAAAATGCTTCCGGCTGGAGAGATGACTCAGTGACACCGACTGCTCTTCCACAGTCCTGAGTTCAATTCCCAGCAACCACATGGTGGCTCACAACCATCTGTAATGGGACCTGATGCCCTCTTCTGGTGTGTCAGCGACAGTGTACTCAAATATAATAAATAAATAAATCTTTTTTTTTTTTTAAAGAACAATGCCTCCTTAATTTTTGATTTTTTAAATTAAAACAAAACAAAATGTAATGACTTAACTTTTTTTGGTGGGGGAGGGGTTCAAGACAGAGTTTGCTGTTAGCCCTGGCTGTCCTGAAACTTACTCTGTGGACCTGGCTGTTCTCTGTAGACTCAGAGCCCCGCCCTCCTCTGCCTCCTGAGTACTGGGATTTAAAGCATGCGCTACCATACCCAATGCATTAACTTGTGTGATCTCTGGACACAGCATACCTGTGTGGAGGTCAGAGGACAACTCTGTAGAATTGGTTTTCTCCTTCTTCTTTCATGTGGGTTCCAGGGGTGAACTTTAGTCCACAGGCTTATACCTATCGGGCCATCTCACTGACCCCTATTTTTTTCCAATTAAACACGATCTTGCTAGGTAGCCCACCTTGGTCTCAAACTCACGGTCCCTCTGCTTCCCAAGTGCTGGAATGATAGGTGCCAACTACAATGAGGATCCATTTTTTTTTCTCCATCTTTATTAAACTGAGTATTTCTCATTTACATTTCAATTGTTATTCCCTGTCCCGGTTTCCAGGCCAACATCCCCCTAACCCCTCCCCCTAGGATCCATTTTTTTTAATTCATTATTCGTGGGTCAGGGACTTGCTATGTCCCTTAGGCTGGCCTTGAACCTAAATTCAACTGATTCTCCTGCCTCAGCCTTCTGAATAGCTGGGACTACAGACACAGGACATCACAACAGCTCCTCCTTCTACCTGACACTTCAAATAATCCTCAAACATCAAGGACTGATAGGAGCCTGGATGTGTGTGTGTGTGTGTGTGTGTGTGTGTGTGTGTGTGTGTGTGTGTGCGCGCGCGCATATGTGTGCATATGTGTGCATATTTATAGTTCTATAATTGGATATCTGCTTAATTCTGGTTGGTCCAACTGGTTGAATTGTCTGTCCCCTTGGGTGTGCAGTCTTTTGCAGCCTCAAGAGAGTATATGCCACTGTTCACAGCAAGGAGTAGCCTTGGTGTGTCAGCAGGGGACAGAGCACACAGCTAAGGGTGTTGATCTGAGGAAGCATCTGTGTTCTTGGGCTCCATAGTTCTGACCAAGGACCAGAGAGGTTTCATTTCTGCGCAGGAGCAGACAGTGAAGAAGGGTAGAAAGACACAGTTCCTTTTACCCCTCCCCAGAGAACAGCCGGCACACTGAAACCTGGCCAAGTCATGGCCTAAGCCCTTAAGTCAGGAACCAACTCGCCTACAGGATCCGGCTTCGGATCTTCCTCTAGTCTAACGTGTCCCAGGACCATCAGCCTCTGTCAAATCCCGGAGGAGTGGGTAATGCAGAGTCTGGAGACTTGGTCTATTTACACGTGAGTTCCTCAGCTCTTGAGAGAGGACGAGCACCTCTGGAGTCCCAACCCAGAAGGTCTTCTACCAGGGCTGGGTCCTGGCAGGAAGCATCGTAAGCAAGGACATAGAAGAAAGACTCTGCCCCAAGAGTGGACAGCGTAAGGCCCCTTTCTTCTGTGACCTACTCACCCCACAGCTGCCCTAGGTCCCCACTCCCTGAAGGAAACTGCTGTTTTCCTTTCTTGTCTGTCAGTTTTAGGCTGGAAGGACCAGTTTCATGCCCACTAATCTTAAGGAAGAAGCCTGGCCGGAAGTTCACAGAGCCTGGGTCTCCTCCCCGAGAGGAGGCCTGAGTGGAAATGGGAGCCCAACGGAGAGCCACAGACTCCACTCCACAGACGTATGACTCCTCCTGACCAGAGTTTGCAATTCTAGTTAAGCTGAGTAAGATAAAGGTGTTTTTATAACAGGGAAGGAGCCGAGACCGTGGCATACACTCGTCAGGGCAAGGCCACCCCATTAGATTCCTCATGAACTGCATATGGCCTCTTCACTGAGCCACAGATCTCAGTGCCCTTCACCTGTCTCAAAAGCAGGCCTGGCAGGGCCTCCCAGACTGACCCAGAACAGCCTGCTGCCTCAGGAATCATCTTCCTGGCTCAGCGGTTCAGTGTACTGGCTGATCTTCCAAAAGATCTGGGTTCAATTCCCAGAACTCACACGGCAGCTCACCTCAATCTCTAACTCCAATTTAGGAGATCTGACGCCCTCTTCTGGCCTCTGGGAGCACCAGGCATGTATATGGTGCACAGACATACAATTACATTCATAAATAATAAAAGTAAGTAAGTAAATAAACAAACACACAAACAATCGAGTCATCTCTCTCCGCAGGTCTTCTGCTGTAGCCCCCAAGCCACCTCCTAAAGCTAGGGAGCCTGAAGCCTTCTACCGTGGAGGACTAGATCAGTAAACCAATGGGATGGCCTACGGTCTGAGGGCTCATTAATCTCACTCATGTCCTCAGGGGCAGTAGGCTCAGGCTGTGAACGATCCCATTTCTTCGCCCAGATTTGGGATCATAATTCTGGATTGTTATACCGAGCTTAGAACTTCAGGAGAGGGGTTGGGGATTTAGCTCAGTGGTAGAGCGCTTGCCTAGGAAGCGCAAGGCCCTGGGTTCGGTCCCCAGCTCCGGGGGGAACTTCAGGAGAGGCCTCCTGGGCTGAGCTCCTAGTGACCACTCTGAAGAAAGCTGTAGGTCACTGGCTCTTTCCACTCTAACCTCAGCATACGGGAGTGTGGAAATTTGTGCAAAATGTGGGTATCCTTCAAATTACAGTGTACCTCGTAACGCTGCAGAAGGCCTCCGGGTAACAGCTTCTGCTGTGTCACAACCTTCCCTTCCCTCTGTCTCCAGCTACCTCGGAACAGGATAGACTCCAAGGAAGGAGGAGCCCTCCCCTTCGAGAGCTGCTGCGGACTTCCCTTCCTTCCTCCCAGCTGTCTGACAGCACAGATGACCTCAGGACCTGCAGGTGTTTGGTCCACTCACTGGGGAAATGGTACCAAGAGGACACCGAAGAGGAGCCACAAGGCCGTGCCCATTCTGAAGGCAGGAGCAGTGTGAGCTGTGCCTCGGGTGAGGGAAGATCAGGCAGTGCGTGCGCTAGCTCGTGCTAGAGTGGGAATGACTGTGCAGTGGGTTTACAGCCAGGGATTCCAAAGAAAACCAAGTTCAGGAAAGTGGTCAGACACAAGACTGGAAGCTATGGGGACTGGTACGAAGTTTCCGAGGAACTGTACCCACTGCCAACAAGTGTAGGCATATATACTCAGAATGAGGCATACACCCTGGTAATGCAACCCAGGAACTAAATCCATACCACCCACACGTAACAACATCCTTCATTCCCCAAGCCACCAAGCCTCAGATAGGGATGGAAGTTCCTGGCAAAAGTAGTGTGTGAGTGTCCTGCTGGCAAATATTCCTGGTTTTAAATAAAATGACTCACCAAAGACTGTCACTTTTCACAATAAAAGCCTAAGCCTTTAGAAGCCTGTGTCTGCAGAAAGCCTACAGGACCTGCCTTCCTGTGGGACAGCTCAGCAGTTCAGAGCACTGGTTGCTCCTGTAGGTTCCCAGCATCCAGAAAGCAGCTCAAAGCCATCGTTTTCTCCAGTTCTAGAGGACCCAATGCCCTATTCTGGCCTTTCTGGGCACCAGGCTTACACCTGGCCTACAGGTCCAGGGCGGTGTTGTCTGACATTCTCCACCACTGTCCTGACGCCTCAGAGTCAAGGAGTAACCTTGACTGGCTATTACCCAAAGTTCGGGGAGAGTGCACGGCCTGAGGGCTCTCAGGTGATGGGGGAAGGAATGCAGCTCACATTAGCTGTCCACACCCCATCAAGACCTGTCAAAAGCTCAGGCAGGGCTACTCTGAGAAGGAAGCAGAATGGGGTGGGGGATACCTTAGTCAACTGCTTGCCTGAAAGCCTCACTGTGCCCTCCTAAAGTCACCGGCACCCCATCTTCCTGCAACCCCAGTGTCTAGCCAGAGGAAGGCCATGTTCCGAAGCAGTCATCAGCATTGACAGACAGGAAGAGGGGGCCCCTCTTCTGCAGTCTAGAAGTCAAGGAAGCAGTTAGGGAAGGGTTCTCCCGGCCTCGCCTCAGCTGACCTTTGCTGTTCCCACCTTTAATGGCTGCCTTCCTAAACAAAATGGCATCAATCAGGGACATATTTATTAGACCTCATCAGCTGTAAATCTCAAATGATCCCCGCAGTACTCACACCTTCACGTGTCTACATCAGCAGCCCCATATACATGCACCAGACACTCAACAAATGACCTTCGTGTGTTTATATCAGCAGCCCCACATATACAATACACATCAGACATTCAACAAATGACCTTCATGTGTTTACATCAGCAGCCCCACAAACACACACCAGACACTAACACTTGAAAGAGCACTGAAATGTTTGTCATCTGGTAGAAACTAGAAGCCACTCTTACTTCATCACAGCCCTACACCGGGAGCCCAGATGGGTCTCTGGGAAGCTGGCCTGTTTAGAGCAGCAGACATGAGACCTAGGTATGGGCAGGGCTAAACTATCGCCTTGGAAACGGGTCCACTATTAGCCTCCTGATTTGGCAGGAAGAACAGGGGTGGGACCCCACAGTGAGAGAGGTGTTTGATCCACGAGGGACCCTGATCTCCACAGGAAACCCTGCTGGCGGAGCCCAAGGTTGCAGAACAACAGGCGGTAAGCTCATTTGCTTGTTCAGTCCAGGGATGAGGATCATGGGATTCCAGCAGCAGGAAATGTGTGGTTGGACACTTGGGTGACATGCAGGTCTAAGAAAAGCCTAATTGGAGCCCGTCTCAAAGCCTCCTGCCCAGCTCCCCACACAGGAGAGGAGGCAGAAGTGGGTCACGGTCTCCAGGCTGCAACAGCATCACGGCAGGCTCCAACCTCACTTGAAGAAGTGCTGCTGCACTGAGTGACCTGGCATCCTCGCTGTGCCACCCTCTGAGTGACAGATTCTGCCCCAGCTGTAGTCTGGAGGACCGGGCTATGTTCATTAAGCATACTGTGTGTATGAGCATCACACAGTGACATGGACGGCTTTGCCACATGCCCTTCCATCTTCCTCTCCCTCCACATGTGGGATGTCGCCTCTGCTAGCCTTTTGCTCTCTCGACCCTGCCGGGGAAGAAGGAACACTGTGTGCTTTCCCACAACCTGTTGGGCCTCCCTGACCTCGGTCTCTGAGGAGATGGACAGGCCTAGCACTGGGCAGATTTGGGGAAGAAGAATCTGGCCCCCACCCCATTCTGCACATATTGACCTGAAGCAGGAGTACCCCATGCATGAGCTGCCTGAGGACCTCTGTGGGCACAGCAGAGAGCCCCCACAGACCACCCACCAGTGTGGGCCTGTTTCTGAAGTTGGCAGCAGTCTAGTAGGAAGAGAATCCCGGAGAGTCAAGGCAGGGCAATTGTTAAAGACACCGGTGGCTGGGCATGGTGACACACATGTTTAATCTCAGCACTTGAAATGCAGAGGTAAGTGGATTTCGAGTTTGAGGCCATTCTAGCCCTCACAGTGAGTTCCAGGCCAGCCAGAGCTACATAATGAGACTGCCTCAAAAACGAAACAAAACTCTGCCTCAAAACAACACATCAAAAAACAAAAACAAGCAAACAAAAAAACCCAAAATGGTAGCAGGTTGATGGAAAAAGACCTTCAGGGAGATGACGCCTCAAAGGAGAGACCAAGTAACTCTCTAAAGGGAAGCAGGTTCCTTCCTTCCTGACAGTGCCATGTAGTGCAGGTTGGCTGGTAACTGGCTAGGTAGCTAAGACTGGCCTTAAACCCCTGATCCTCCTGCCTTTGCCTCCTGAGTGCTGGGGTCACAGGAATGCACCAGGATACTCACTACGGGAACAAGTGCTTCCTAACCCTGGCTTCCAACGTACTCCTTGTGGCCAGCAAAGCCCATGCTAAGTGTAGCATCTGTCGGGACACAGAAAGGCTCTAGGCTGTTAACTCTTCCCTTGCTCTTCTTGCCAGTGATGTGCCACCAGGGCTGCTGTGTACATCTGAAAACGCTATCTGGAGTCTGTTCCCGAGAGTTCAGACACTCTCATGGACACAGCTTTGACTCACATGACTCCATTAGATAGGCAGTCTCTTGGGGATATTTTTGCTCTCCCTACCACAGCAGTCCTGGTGCCCACGAGCTAGATAAGCCCTGCACTGCTGACCTTTACTGAGTTCCCAACTCTTCACTAACTGAATTAATGACTCACTAGGAGGACACATGGGAGACAACTACTTCTCGGTCTCTTGTCTTGGCCTGAATGACAAACGACATCAGAGCAAGATCGGGAATCAAGTTCCTCAGCTCCGCATGTGACCCACCCACCACGGATGACATACAGTTTACACACCTGCTTACAGAAGCTCACACAGGACACAACTATAGAGAACAGGCCTGCCTGCTGGTGGTGGCACACGCCTTTAATCCCAGCATTTGAGAGGCAGAGGCAGGCCAATCTCTTGAGTTTGAAGCCAGCCTAGTACCCAGAGCAAGTTCCAGGACAGCTGGGACTACACAGAGAAACTCTGTCTTGAAAAACCAAACCAAACCAAACAAAACCAAAAAGATTCATTCATAACCCCTCAATCCTTTGCAAACTTCAAAAGGAGGACAACATTTTAGTCCAGTTATGCCAACCGAAAGATAGCCTTCTCTCTGAACTAGGATGAAGGTCAGAAGAGACACTGAACACAGACTGTCATAGCTGGCCACTTTCTCACTGTCTAATGAGCACACGCCATTCTCACAGTAAGAAACCCTGCAGCCTGAGCTAGAGGCTGCGCCACTCTGAGCTTAGTTCCTGGGGGAGCACGGACGACACGCAACTGATTGTTGTTTTAGACTCTGTCAGGGAAATACCTCAGGACTCTCAGTGAGACTTGTAAAAAGAGACCAGTTTGATCCCTGCTAACTCCTTTGGTCTCTCTGGGTTGGTGGGCATGGGGTGTCATGCACCATAATGGACAACGGTGCCTGAGGAGGATGGAGCTGACCGCTGCATCAGGCCAAGGCCATTCTGGTTTCTGGTGAGCTGTGCCTCTGCCCACACTGTCTCTGCTCCATGCAGGACAAAGGATATCTGTCCTTTCTAGACATCACTGTGTTCTTATCAGGTGACCAGACAGCAGGTGCTCAGAGGTGACAATGTGCCTGCCTCTCCAAAGCAGGCCTGCTGACACTTGGAAGGAGTCTAGAAGGGAAGAGAAATCAGGAAAACTACCTATTTGATCATGATATATCAGAAGCTCTGGGCTAGGAGTGCAGCTCAAGGCTAAAGCACTTGCCTCAAATGTGCAAGACCCTGGGTTAGACACCAGTACTGCAAAATAATAATAGCAACAATAAATAATAATAATGGTAAGGAAGAGGAGGAGGAGGAAAGGGGACAGAGGGAAGGGGGTGGGAGGGAGGACTAACTTACATAGCTTGAAACAGTCTATGAGACACCCCCTTGCTGGAGAGCAAGGAGCTAAGGGCTGGCCATGCTCACCCAGCGTCTTAGCACCAGACAGTGGGTGCTGATTTACAGACTCCAGGAGGAAAACATTTCAGTTAAGTCTGCAGGTCTTGCTCAACCTACCCATTGACTCCTGGATTATCTGAGTGCTCTGCAGTCAGACCCTGCTGCCCTGCCCGGAACTAGAAGCTCCCACTCGGGCTGACTTCTTCCTGGCTTCCTGATCCTTCTTCTGAAGGCTCCAGGAAAAGCTCCCCAGAATCCAAGAGAAAACCCAACTCCCTGCTATGGCCGCAGATCCAGGCCTGACCCTGCTCACCACACCCCAGCCCCCATTACTTGCTGCCTACGGAGCTGCCCTTTTGGCTCTCAACATCGCCATTCAAAAGTCACCTCTCAGAACGAGCTGGACACCCGCTCTCATCCTGCCTCAGTCAGGTCCATTCCCTCAGCACCCTAATTCATCTGTTCGTTACTTTACTTTTAATTTAGTTTTATTCTCCTTGCTAGATATAGAACCCTGGACTTCAGGGATCCTAAGGATGTTAAGGAAGAAATAGCTGGGGCTGGGCAGTAGTTGAGTAGTACTTGTACCTTGCATATCTGAGGTCGAACCCTTGGTATCCAACAGAACGAATAAAGAAATAAATCTTAAAACTAAACTCCATTAGATAATGAATCTTGGTTACATCTGTAACACAATAATGACTGGTGTCTGGTATCAGTTAATTTATTTTTTTTTTTGAGACAGGGTCTCAGTTATGTGGCCCTGGTTTGTCTGGAACTCACTGTGTAGACCAGGCTCAAATTCAGAGATCCTCCTGACTTCGCTTCCCAAGCCCTGGGAGTAAGGGTGTGTGTCATCGTGCCCGGGCTCAATTAAACAACTATTTACTGAGTATCTGAGTTGAACTACAGTATGAGACAAGGACAAAGCTCTCCGCTCTCAAAGAGCTTAACTTCTGACAGGAAAGAAGGGATGGGTAGATAAAGAAGAACAAGGAAATAATTGGGCTGATGAGGTAGCTCACTGGGTAAAGCACTGGCCTGGCGAGCCTGCTGACCTGAGTTCAATCCCAGAACCCACACAAAAGAAGAAGAGAACCGACTCCTGAACACTGTACATACACACTGCCTGCCTCGGTCTTTCTCCACCCTTTCTATTTTCCTTTTCACGTATGTGGTGTGCATATAGGTGCATGCTTTGCATGTGCGAAGGGTCACATGTGTACACACATGCACGGGTAGCCCAAAGTTAATGTCTCAAACTCTCTGATTGTTCTTCTACCTCCTTCACTGAGGCAGGGTCTCTCAGTCAAGCTCAGAGCCTCCTTATGGCTCTTGCTGGCCAGCCCACACCAGGGGTCTCCTGTCCGCCTTCTGAGTCTGGAATTACTAGCAGCCAGCACACCCACCCAGCGTGTATCTGGGTTCTGGGCTCTGAACTCCAGGCCTTGTCCTTGCCTGGCAAACACGTTAGCCCCTGAGCCATTTTCCCAACCCTTTTAAAAAGGGAGGTAACAGCTAGCCGTCCGTCCAATGAAGCGCACACTAAGTGCAAGGCGCCGTTCTGAGCACTGAATAGGTATTACTTAATCTAATCCATTCAACGACTCCGGGAGGAAGTATCGCCATTTTACAAATGGGAAAGCTTAGCCTCGGACAGGCTAAGGACTCTCTGAAGCTTACGCAGCCTATGACAGCAGAACCAAGATCCAAGCCCAGAGTTTGGGCTGAAGTCCGTGCTCTAATTAAGAGCAACACTTCATATTTGCTGAGTGTTAAATAACTACCCGGTCAGCACGCTCAGCAGCTGTTCTCTGGGGGCAGGGCTGGACAGAGGACAGCCCCATCTAAGAAGAGCTGCCCCGTACTGTGAGCACAGTCACTGGCAACCTGCTGGGTTTCCGCCAGATCACTGTAAGAAAGGGGTCTACAAGGAGGCATAGTCTGACGGAAAAGACATGGGCAGAGGTAGGATTGCTGGCCAGCCAACCTTTACACTCTGCGCAGGTCACTGACCTCCAACACTGTGAAAGACAGAAACGAGATGACTCCAGTGGAGACCATGGCCTCAGACAGCTCAGACACACGCATATAAAGAGTTGACACAGAGATCATGACAGGCACTAAAGTAAAGGAACAACCTGCTAGGAGACTTCAAAGGAGTTAGCCAGCCCTAGGTCCTCACTGTCCATATAGGTGACCTCCAAAGGCCCCTCTGACAGCACAGAATTAGAGCAGCAGAGAACTGAGTTTAATTCTATTTAACAGCTCAAGTTCATGGCCCATGCAGGTGTTCTCTAGCCTATAATCAAAGCATCCTAACTGCCTTCTTTACCTTTCCCCCCCTCACCCTTTTTTAATTTTACATTTTTAAAAATGTATTTGTTTTTTTTTATAACTGAGTCTATGTAGCTCCCGACTGGTCTGGACTCGCTATGTAGACCAGGCTGGTTCTGAACTCACAGAAATCTGCTTGTCTCTGCCTCCCAAATGCTGGGATTAAGTATATAAGAATATGTGTCCCAATTTCTTATTTTGTGGGCCCTGGGCACCGAACCCAGAGCCTCACACATTTTCTATACTGGTGCTACGTTCTTAGCCCCTTCAGCTTCCTTGTGCAACAACTCACAATAGAGGCAAGGCACTAATGCTTCCATTTCAATGGTGCAGCCAGATTTGGGAGCGGAGCCCAGTGCGTTCTCTCTCCTCCACCTCTAACTGATCTACAAACCCACAAGTTCTCCGTCAGAGAGGGTGGCCTCTTCTGTAACTCGGAGACCGTTTCGAATTGAGCCATGAGGTCCACCAGACTGCATACTCAAAGCCAGGAGTCTTATCTCGTCAGTGTCTGAGTCTGACACGGTGCCTGATTCACAACAGATCCTGAAGAAGGCTTGCTGAGCTCAACCTGAGCGAAGTCAGATGGAGACGCTCTCTACAGGGGACTTTCAGGGGCTGTTCCTTGGAGTTTTGCTTCCCAGTTCCCTGTGCCCAGTAGTGGGGACAGACTTCCTTCTTTCTTTTTCTCTCTCTTTTTTTTTTAAAGATTTATTTATTTATTATATATAAGTACACTGTAGCTGTCTTCAGATACATCAGAAGAGGGCATCGGATCTCTTTACAGATGGTTGTGAGCCACCATGTGGTTGCTGGGAATTGAACTCATGACCTCTGGAAGAGCAGTCGGGTGCTCTTAACCGCTGAGCCATCTCTCCAGCCCGACTTCCTTCTTTCTATTACCATTGCCCAGATCCAAACTCACCACCATCTCTAGTTAGGCAATCTCGGCAGTCAACAAGTACCTTTGCCTCCACCTCCAACCCCGTCCCACAACCCTGTCTCTTCATGGCTGACAGAACAACCATTCATTTATTTATTATTTGTTTGTTTATTTATTTATTTATTTTATTTTTTTGAGACAGGGTTTCTCTATGTAGCCCAGGCTATCCTAGAACTTGTTCTGTAGACCAGGCTGGCCTCAAACTCACAGAGATCTACCTGCCTCTGCCTCCCATGTGCATGGGCCACCACCTTCCTGCTCAGGGCAATCTTTTAAAACTTAGACGATGTTAATATCGTTCTGTGCAGTTCACTCTAATGGCCTCTAACTCTTTCGGATAATGCATCATACCCTTCACAATCTATTCTTTTCACTTACAGACTCTTCCTTTCTTTCCCCCCTTTTGAGAGGGTCTCATGTAGCCCAGGATGACTTCTTACTCCGCCCCTCTTGCCCCACCTCCCAAAAGCTGAGCCACCACATCCAGGTTATAGATTGTCGGAGTTCCGGCCCCTTCACATCACCCAATGGTTTCAGCCACTTATTTCTTTACTCATTTATTATCTGTGCTCTCTCCTTCTTGGATTGCTGCCTCCCAGAGGACAAGGACTGTGTGAGCCCCGGAGCTCGGAAGGCACGAATGGCTTCTCCATCTGACAGAAGTGACTTCTGTCCACATGGACCCCGCTGGCTCTACCAGGAAGCCATGAATGACACACTGGCACTTAGCAGTTGGCTCCTCCATTTGTGATTCAAAGTCCTGCTTTGAATCCAAGGAAGGGCTGGCGTCTCCGGACACCTTCATGGCTGAAGAGATCAGTTATCACAGGGTTTCCAGCCAAGAGCAAGAGCCTGGTGGTGAGAAGCCAGAAGCCACTTGAGAAGTAAACCTCAAGAAAATCAGACTTGCCTCCAGATCTCATACCAACACACTCTGTGCCTCAATTTACCCAGCAGCTATCTAGGCACACTTCCTTAGGATCTGTAAGTGACAGGAGACACAGTAATTAACAGCTAGGGTATAGTTAGATCCTCGGATAGGAAGTGCTGCAAGCCGCACGGCTCATTATTCATAAAACTCCTGTTCCCCTTGGGCCTTCCCACAGCTAGCCGACAGAGTTACTCCTCAGACAAGTTCCATACACAGAAGCAGGCATAGGCTGCAGGGCCTCAGCATGAGGTCGAGTGTCCAGAGCTCTAGGCACAAGAAAAAGAGAAGTGCAACCTTGACGTAGGGGTGCCAAAAAGCAGGGGATAAATGCAGTTTGGAGGACCAAGGGGTTCATGTGCAGGCTCACGTTCCCAAGTGCCCTGCGAAGGTGAGACGTGTGTCTCTCACATATACCTTCCAAAAACACCAGGGAGAGGTGGAATTGGGGGAGCGGACGGTGCATTCAAACTAGAGAGGGAGGAAGGGCAGCTGGGCAGACAGACAGACCTTGGCAACATCTAGTAAGGGAAACATGGAGAGTCAGGATGCTGGGAAAGAGGTGCGGTAAGGTGAGGAAGAGACAAGGCAATGGGACCAGGAGGGTGGACAGACCATGACAAGCACGCGGGCCCAGAGGGGAGAGCAACTGGGACACCTGTGGAGGAGACCCCCAAGAGAAAGGGAGGAAGGCAGCAGGGTGGTCTGCGGCGGGAGGTAGCAGCGCCGGGTGTGGTGGGGACGACCGGTCCAGGCCCAGGGCGCCGCGCCAGCGGGGCCGGCCCGGTGGGTCTCGGCGGGGTCGAAGGTGCCTTCTGCGGCCCCTCCCCGGGAGACAAAGGGCCGGCGGCTCCCCCACGTCCCGGCGCCGCGCCGGCCCCTGTGCTGCGGTCGCGGCCCGGCCTCGCGCTTACCTGGGCCGCCCGAACGCGCGGCGCCGGGGGCTGCAGGTCCGGAGCGCGGCGGCCTGTTCCGGGCGCGCTCAGCCAGAGAAGCAAAGCCGCGGCGGCGGCAGCAGCACCAGGAGCGGCCGCCTCAGCCTCCGCCTCTCCGTGAGTCACCGCGGCGGGGTGGGAGGGAGGCGCCAGGCTGCCGGAGGAGGGACCGGCAGAGGGGGCGGCTTCGGACTCCGCGCGCGCGGCGGAGGCGCGGCGCTGGCCACGCCCCAGGGGAGGTACACTTGAGGGGCGGGTCCTGAAGGGGTGGAGCCCCCAGGGTGGGAGGGGAACAGGCATTGGTTAACACACCTTTGGGGCGGGCTGCTTGCTGGAGGGCGGAGCCCTGAGCCTCACCACGAGAAGGATAACTCATTGGCCATCTCGAGTTGAGGGCGGGACCAGCGGCTGGTGGGCGGGGTCTCGCGGTGGGTGGACAGGGGCTCAGTCTGGGCTGAGAACCCAGGGGCGGAGCAGGCAAGGCGGGAGTGAGGGGTCATAAAGGGTAGACTCTTCACTGAGGCCACTTGACCCAGAACCTGGGAAAGAATCTGAAATGGAAGACGTTGCAGACTATTTAGAGGCGTGGGCGTGGTATCGTGGACCGGTTAGGTCTGCTCTTGAATTTGGGGCCTAGCCGGGCTGCTGTGAAACCCCTCTGCCCAGGGCCTCTGGGATTAAAATGTTTCTACAGTCAGTCTTGCTGTATCTGGAGAGGTTGAAAGGGGAAAATTGTTCATTTTTGACAAAATACGAATTGCTTTTAATATTTGACATCCTTTTAAAGAGATATGAATGTGTAGGTGTGGTCTCATTTCTAATATATTTTTGAAATATTTATTATGTGTGTGCCGGCATGCATGTATGTGTACCACATGTATGTCTGACGCCTTGGCATTGGGTTCCCTGAAACGAATTCCAGACGGTTGAGAGCAACAATGTGGAACTGGGAACTGAACTCCGGTCCTGTACAAAACCTCAAAAGCTGTTAGCTGAGTCATTTCTCTCTCCAACCCCTGGTTTCTAGGGTTTTAGCTTACTGTGACAGAGTCCTGACTCCCAGTTCAATTACCTCTTCCCCACCTTTCAGTGTCTGCTCTATTCTTTTTCTTAAGATTTATTTATTTTATGTGTATGAGTACACTATTGCTGTCTTCAGACACACCAGAAGAGGGCATCAGATCCCATTACAGATGGTTGTGAGCCACCATGTGGCTGGCTGGGAACTGAACTCTAGACCTCTGAAAGAGCAGTCAGTGCTCTTAACCGCTGAGCCATCTCTCCAGCCCCAGTGTCTGCTCTTTATTCCCTGCTTTTCTGTACATTTATTCCTCTCCCTAAGGGGAGCGGATAAAGTCCGGGATGAAGAGATGGCTCAGGAGTTAAGGTAACTCCTTACTCTTGCAGATGACCCAAGCTTGATTCCTAGTATCCACTTCAAATGGCTCACAAACCATCTTAACTCAACTCCAGGGGATCTGATGCCGTCTTCTGCCCTCCATGAGCACTGCAGTCACATGCACAAAACCGCACTCATAGACACATATGCATATTATTTTAAAAATATAAAATTAAGTGTGGAAAAGATGGGTCAGTGGTTAGGAGCACTAGCTGCTCTCACAGAGGACCTGGGTTTGATTCCAAGCACCCACATCTGGTAGCCTGCAAGTGACTGAAATTCCAGTTCTGGAGGTTTCAACACTCTCTGCTAATGTCCTTGGGCACCTACTCATGGTATACAAACAACAGGCATCCACACATATAAGTTAATTGAATAAATAAATTTAAAAACTAAAAACGGTACTTGTCCTGGCAACAATGCAGAAATTAGCAATGGGCCCCGAACAAGGATGACACACAGATTTGTGAAGCATTCCATATTAAAAATAAAATTTAAGGGCTGGAGAGATGGCTCCGCAGTTAAGAGTGCCGACTACTCTTCCAGAGGTCCTGAGTTCAATTCCCAGCAACCACATGGTGGCTCACAACCATCTGTAATGGGGTCTGATGCCCCCTTCTGGTGTATCTGAAGACAGCTACAGTGTACATATAATAAATGAATAAATCTTTAAAAAAGGGGGTGGGAATTTAGCTCAGCGGTAGAGCGCTTGCCCTAAGCGGCGCAAGGCCCTGGGTTCAGTCCCCAGCTCCGAAAAAAAAGAACCAAAAAAAAAAAAAAAAAAAAAAAAAAACTTTAAAAAAAAAATAAATAAAATAAAATTTAAATGATAAAAACCAAAACCTTAAAAATACAGTAAACTTCTATGTATTGTTGTTGTCTGAGTATTCCTGGGGAGAACAAGCATCTACTCACCTCAGACAAAAGCTCTACCAAAATCCAACCTGGTAAACCAATGAATTTTATGGCTGCGGCTTACAGAAGTATGGGTGAAATTAAAGGGACAGAAACAATTCAAAGACTACTGTGTCACCAAAGCCTACCCCAGTATGAGTGACAACTCACAAAAGCTAGAAACCTGAAACATACTGCACAGTCTGCAGGCAGCTCAACAGGTTGGAGAATGTCTTTGTCCTGCAGCTCAGTTGGTCCATGCCTCTTCTTAGCAGCTCAGCCAGCTCTGTTGCCTACCTATGCTTGGGAAGGGATGGGTCTAGTAAATCTGGTCGATTTCAGGAACTTCCTGAAGCCATTGAGTTGTCTACCTCCTGAACTTAATGAGTTTAGCTGTAGGATGGGATGTTTTATCTTCCTTTAAAAAATATAGTCGCAGGCTAGAGAGATGGCTCAGTGGTTAAAAGCGCTGATTGCTCTTCTTAGAGATCCTGAGTTCAATTCCCAGCAACCACATGGTGGCTCATAACCATCTGTAATGAGATCCGATGCCCTCTTCTGGTGTGTCTGAACTTACATATAATAAATAAATCTTAAAAAAAAAAAAAAAAAAAAAAAGTCTCTTTGACTTCCCTTTAACATCCTGTGTATAAAAGAGCTTCCTTCAAAAACAGAAAGTCTTCGTCCCGGAGGAAACTGCTACACAACAGTTATATGTGTGCATGTTGTTTGTATGTGTACATCTGTATGGAGGTCAAAAGGCAAAGTCTGGTGTCTTCCACTATTCTTTTCCACCTTATTCTATTTTTGTTTGGTTGTTTTTGGTTTTTTTGGGTTTTTTTAGTTTTGGGTTTTTTTTTGTTTGTTTGTTTGTTTGTTTTTTTTTTTTTGAGTTAATTTCTTCTATTGATCCTGAAGCTAAGGAACAATTTGTGAGTTCTTTATTGCCTTTAATGATTTAGTTATCTTTATTTCATATGTATCGGCTTCTTGCCTTCACGTATGAGGGTGTTGGATCATCTGGAACTGGAGTTACAGTCATTTGTGAGCTGCCATGTGGGTGCTGACAACTGGTCCTCTGGAAGAGCAGCCAGCGTTCTTAACCACTGGGCAACCCCCTCAGCCTCTTGATGAGCTTTCTCTTCCGGCATCCTGCATACCACCTTATGTCACTTTGCTGGGAAGCTGCTCGCTTGGATTCACTTTGACTTGCCCGTGTTCTCTCTCCCAAGTGTGTGGCGTCTTCAGCAAGGCAGCAGGGTGGGTGCTCAAGAACCATAGCGTGCAATGGCGCCTCCGTTGTTTTGGAGCCTCTGGCTCCCTGGCCGCCAGCTCACAGAGAGGGACCCACACCTGACGCTGGGATTTTTGTTCGGGAGGCAGCATTATCCATCCACGCAAAGTACTTCAAACTTGTTAAAAATATACCTTTATTAATTAAGGCTGGACCGGCTAGCCTGGCGAGCCCCAGGGCTCTACCTGCTCAGCTCTTTGATTACAAGCTTTTATGTGGGTGCTGGGGATTCGGCAACCAACCTCCCCGACTCTCGCCGGAGACATTTTAAAACACTATGCTTACATCCTGAAATGCTCGGACTGCTCCTAACTCTTGATTCCACGCGCTGTACCTTAGTCGTAAGTGAGTGACACGGTGGTTATGAGAATATGAATCCTCAAAGACCGTAAAGATGCCTCATTCATGACTGGACCCCCAACAGGATCCAGAAGGCGACTGTGCCTGGAGCAAAAGCTCAACAAATATTTGCCACTACAGCTTACCAGTGGGCGCTTCAAGTTTCCCAGTGAGCACAGTGATGCAAAACACATGCTCACGGTGTTTTTTTATGTAAATACTCATGTCTACGCAAATCAATTAAAGCCTGTTGGTGTTGCTTGCTGAACGTGGATTATGTTCTCTTAAAGATATGCTTAAGGGGATGGGAAGGACGTGCAGAAGATTAGACGTGCTAGTGAGAAAGAATGGCTACTTCCGATGTTTCCCAAGTTTTCATGTGTAGTTTTTTTTTAAAGATGTAACTATTTGGTTTTTTTTTGTTGTTGTTGTTTTGGTTTTTTTTGTTTTTTTGTTTTTTTTTCTGATCAAGGAGACAAATTTTATTTTTTCCTAAGGCTGAATTTATACCATAACAGGGGTAACCAACTATTTGGTTTTATGTGTATGCATTTTGGCCTGAATGTGTGTCTGGTCACCATGTGCATGTGGTGCCCTCAGATCCCAAAAGCAGGCGATGAACCCCTTGGAACTGAAACTACAGATGGCTGTGAACTGCCTGCCATGCGGGTGCTGGGAACCCAACCCCGATCCTCTACAAGAACAGCCAGTGCTCTTCACCATGAGCCCTCTCTCTACTGTGTTTATGGTTCACAGTAAATTTATTAACACAAGTCAGCCTATGAGCTCAGAGTTGGGCAATGGGCATTTATAGGCTGCAGAATTCCTTAGATTAGCTTGACCCCGCCCTGTGCCTAGGAAGTAAGGAACACTCGTCAGTGTGACAGTCCCTCCGTGGGGAGCAGGAAGGACACAAGTCCAAGGCCAGGATGGGCACTGCAGATATATAGCTCAAAGCAAACTCAGCGGCAGAAGAGGAGGTCAGAATCTGACGGTGATGGTTAATATGGATTGCCAATATGATGGGTCTAAACTCACCCTGGAGACACATCTGTGGGCATGTCTGCAAGGTATTACCTAGATGGGGTGAACTGAATTAAATGTGACCAGAATTATGCCAGGGCTGCTGTCCCAGACTCATAAAAAGAAGAAAGCAAGCTGGACATCAGCATTCATCTCTCTGCTTCCTGACAGCGAGTGTGATGTGACCAGCCGCCTCCCATTCCCACTGTCGGGCCTCCCCATCACGGTGGACTGTTAAGCTATACATTAAAATAAGCCCTTCCTTAAGTTGTTTTTGCTGTTGTTGTTGTTGTTAGATGTCTTTATCACAGCAACAAGAAAGTAACATAAGGGACTGGAGAGATGGCTCAGTGGTTAAGAGCACTGACTGCTCTTCCAGAGGTCCTCAGTTCAAATCCCAGCAACCACATGGTGGCTCACAACCATCTGTAATGGGATCCGATGCCCTCTTCTGGTGTGTCTGAAGACAGCGACAGTGTACTTATATCCATAAAATAAAAATCTTTAAATAAAAAGGAAAGAAAAAAAAGTAACATAAACACAGGCTGACGATGTACCTCTGTGGTGACATGCTCGCCCAGCATGCACAGGTGAGTCTGACACCAGTGCCACAAAAAAATTTAAATGTACCAGGTAGTGACTGGGAGCACTTGGGAGGCAAAGGCAGGTAGATATCTGTGAGGTCGAGGACAGCCAAGGCTACACAGAGAAATCCTGTTTTGAGGAACCCTGTTTCAAGAACCCAAAATCATAATAAATAAGCACACAAAGTGTAAACGTAACAACTATTAACTAACAAAAAGTATAGTGAACAGAGCTGAGTGTGGTGGCTCACACCCGTCACCTCAGGAGCCGGACACAGGAGCATTGCCATGAGTCTGAGGCAAGACTAGACCTCACAGTTACATACTGAGCTGCAGGCTAGCCTGGGCTATGGGAGTGGGATTCTGTTTCTAAAACACTAACAAAACAACCATTGATTGACACGGTAGGTGACACGGTGGGTCACACAAGCCTGATGAACTGTTTGATATTCTGACCCAAGTAAATGGAAGGAGGAATCAACTCCACACCGCTGTCCCACACACACACACACACACACACACACACACACACACACACACACACACACACACACATACACACGGACACGGACACAGACACGGACATGCATGCACACACACAAGCCTGCACACACACATGCACATACACACACAGACACACAGGGGTTGGGGTAGGGGCTGGACAGAGGGCTCACTAGGTAAAGCATTAAGGATGCTTATATGAGAGGTTGGGGATTTAGCTCAGTGGTAGAGCGCTTGCCTAGCAAGCACAAGGCCCTGGGTTCGGTCCCCAGCTCTGGAAAAAAAAAAAAAAAAAGGATGCTTATATGATGAGTCTATATCCCTGACCTGGGTTCCAATCCTAGGGCCTGATAAGGAGGCAGAGACTTGAGAGCCCCTGGAAGCTCACAGCCAGCCTAGTGTGGGTGTAGCTGAACAAAGACCCTGTCTCAAACAAGGTGCCGAACTGACTCAAGACTGCCCATTGGCTTTAACAGGGGCATCAAGGTGCATGTGTACATGTTTAGGGGAAACAAGTGCCTTTTGTTCTGGTCCCATGCCTGAGGTCTGCTTACATTCCGGATGGCTCTAACTTTTCAGATGGACATTTGGGAGCCAGATGCGCAGGGGACAGGTCCCATCCTCCTTGGTTGTTCCTTTGGAGATAACTGGGAATTATTAAACATGATGAATACATATCTGTGAATATATGTTATTTGGTGTCCTGAGTAGGGCAGGTGCAGACTGCTCCCAGAATCTTGGTCTCCACAGCATTGGATAAGGAGGTGCCCATCACATCACAAAGTCCTGAGAGGTGTTCAGGATCAGTACAAAGAAGTCATTGCCTCTTTCCCAGGGCTAGGAGTTTGCAGACAGACCTGCATGTTTGCAAGAGTGCGTTGGATCAGACTGCAGCAATGAGATCTCACCTTGAATGCAAACACTCAGCCTGCTGCCTTTAAACCTGCTGTGTGTTACCTTTTGACTGCTGGTTATTGTCCAATTAAGGACTGAAGGAAAAGACAATTCCTAGAAACCAATAGCTTCCACTCTCTGTAAGTGAGTGCTAAAACATTCACCATGCCCCTCCTAGAACACAGCTACCTGAATTCTGTAACTTGCAGATGCTGCGGGACTGTCCGGCAGAGCTTGCTCAATCTAAATGAATGTGGTAGTTGTGTTTCTCCACCACCCAACCTCTTTGTCTCTTCATTACAGTCCTTGTGGGAAATGACTTCCCGTCTGCAGCAGAGGCCTCCCAGTCGGTTACGCAGAGGCTCGTTCTGAGGCTAAGAAACACTGAAGGCGCATCCCAGCCCTGATGCCTACTAAGGAAGAGCCCCTCACAGACACTTATGCAGACATGCAGACGTGCATGGTGCACATATGCTGTGATCTGAGGGCTCACTCTGCTCCCACACGGTGCATGACAGGCAGCCATGATTATTAATTATTTAAGCAATGAACATTAGAGCCAACGCAGGCGATTTTTCTTTTTTTGAAGGATGCTACACTCTTGGAGCCTCTGTTGAAATCATTTTAATTAACATAAGCTATAGAGCTCAGAGAAATGTGTCAAGATACTAATAGAAGATAATTTCATTTTTTTCTATTACTTTTTTCCCTTTAAAGACAATGACAAATTGGGTTATGTTTGTAAACATGGTTGACAAAGTAGAATTTAGGATAAACTTGCTTCAGCAGCCTTCCTTTTATGATATCAAGGAAAGGGCATGAAGTGTTGGTGAGATCTGTATGTGCGTATGCTATGTGTATTATGGTGTATGCATACCTATGTGTAGGAGCGTACACCCATGTGTGCCCGTGTACAAGCCAAAGGGGTACATTAGCATCCTGTTCTATCTCCACCCCACGTACCTATTCCCTCGGAGTAGGGTCTCTCTCTGAATCTAGAGCTCACAGCTTTTCTTAGAGTCTGGCAGGAAACCCGTGATCCTCTTGTATCCCAGCGCTGGGAATACAGGCTCTGGAGGTAGCCACACACTTTTTATTTGGGTGCTGGGGACTTGAACTCTGGTCCTCGTGCTGGTGCAGTAAGAGTGCTGAGCTACTGAGCTGCCTCCCCAGCCCTGGTTAGCTAGGCCTGAGCTCGCCACCCTCTTATGCCAGCCTGTACTTCTCCTAGCATCGTGAGATGCCCTTGGACTTCTGATTTTCCTGCTTTCACCTCCCAGGGGCTGGGGTTCCAGGTGTGAGCACCAGCGGGCTCTGAAATTTGAATTTCAATTAAAAAATCAAATCTTAGAGATTCGCTTGTTCTCTGACATCTGGGTACTCACAACAGTGTCTTTCAAAAGCGTTCACACTATTTTTAAAGCAAAGAACCAAAGGGGCGTGGTTTCGATGTCTCATATTCCAAGGCTGGTGTCACCCATCTGAAACTCACAGGCAATTCCCTCCCACTGTAACCTTCCCATGTTGCCAACCTTCCTGTATTAATGCTATTTCTCTTACCACGGTGCTCACTTCTAACTCAGCGCCATTTAGACATCTCTCATTATCACTGTAACCAACCTGCCTCTGAGGCAGGCCGGAGCCTCTCCTATGCAGGTGTCTTTTGCAAATCACTTACATTGTCTTTGCCTTCACAGTGGGTGTGACACATGCCAACAGATGAACAATGGGTAATTCTTTGTATCTGCAGCTAAGTGCTAAAAGCTGAACTCTGTAGGAATATAACCTTGTATCAGGGTCAAGGTTCTATTAGGGTCCCTCCTCCTTAGAAGAGTAACATAAAAGATACACTCGAATTGGATGACATAGCACTGAAGAAAGGCGCTGAGGCAGGAGGACAGAGTTCAAGTTATCCACTCTACTACGTAACAAGTTTGCAGGCAGCCTGGGCCTCAAAACAAAGCAAAGCAAAACAAAACACCCAAATAAAAACTAATAAAAATGTAAGTCTTTTGTGGTATTCTTTGTTTTGAGACAGGGTTTCACTTTGCAGCGCTGGCTGTCCTGAAACTCACTCTGTAAGCCAGGCTGGCTTCAAACTCACAGAGATCTGCCTGCCTCTGCCTCCCCAGTGCTGGGATTAAAGGTGTGCACCCCTACATCCAGTTTAAATGAAAGTTTACAATGATGTTATAAATTGGGAATTAAGTAGGCAAGGAATGGGGAGAGATGTGTTGTAGGCAGTGGGTCCAGACCATACAAAGATCATGAGGAGGAAAGGAAAAAAACCCCAAACAAAACACAACAGGCCCACGGGACTGAGAGAGAAGGCTGGAGGCTGTCTGTAGAGGGATGGAGAGACAGACACAAAGGAAGCTGGTGAAAGAGGCTGGGTCCTGGTCTTTTCGGATTTCAGAAGCTACACTTTTGGTCTTTATCCCAACAGTAAAGAGGATTACTGAGGTATATGGTGGTCTCAATGAGCATGACCCCCAGGGTTGGGGATTTAGCTCAGTGGTAGAGCGCTTGCCTAGCAAGCGCAAGGCCCTGGGTTCGGTCCCCAGCTCCGGAAAAAAAGAAAAAAAAAATGAGCATGACCCCCATGGGCTCAAATATTTGAGTGCTTGATCCCCAGTTGGGGAAAACGATCAGGAAGGATTAGGGGGTGTGGTCTTGTTGGAGGAGGTGTGTCACTGGGGGTGGCCTTTGAGGATTCAGAAGCCCATGCCATTCACAGTTAGCTCTTGACCTCATGCTGTCAATCAAGATGTGATCTCTCAGCTATTGCTCCATCGCCATGACTACCTGCCTGCTGCCATGCCACTCATGCTCATGGACTCTAACCCTCAGAGACCACGAGCCCCAACTTCAGCACTTCCTTTGAAAGTTGCCTTGGTGGTGGATGATATTCTGTCATGGTAATAGAGTAACCAAGGCAGGGGGTTTAAATGAGGATAGGACATCATTAGATGTATCCATGAATAAGTAACTATGGAGACTAGGGGTGTAGCTTAGTGGTAGTTTGTGGGTAGAGCAAGTATAAGGGTCAAGGTTCAACCCCAGCATCCCCAACCCCCACTCCCATACCAGCAGGGCTAGAGTAAGAAGAATGGGCCACAATAACAATACTGTGTGACAGGTGTGCTGTTCCAATGAGAACAGCCTCCACGGGCTGGGAGCTTAGGAAGCGTCCTGCTTGGTGGAACTGTTGGGGAAGGGACAGGTTGTAGTCTTGTTAGAGGACATGTGTCACTGAGAGTGGACTTTGAGGTCCCAAAGGCTTTCTGTCATCCCAAGGGTATTCTCTGCCTCCTGCTTCTGGTTCAAATGTAAGCTCTCAGGGCTGGACATGATTCAGTGGTTGAGAACACTGGCTGCATTTCCGGAGGACCCGGATTCAGTTCCCAGTACTCCTACGGTGGCTGGTAATTGCCTGTATCTCAGAGAGTTCTATGTGCTGGGGTCTGATGCGCTCTTTTGGTTTCCACAGGAATGCCTGGGAATACACGGACGTAACGTTCAGTCAAAACACCCGTACGCGTAAAAATAAACCTGAAGGGGGTGGAGGATGCCTCCTAGCTACTTGGCTCTGACTTTTACCTGCTACATTTGCTCCATCACAGAGACTCTAGTCCTCTGGCAGGGGAAGCCCCAAATAAACCCTTCCTTCTCTAAGTTGTATTGGTCATGGTGTTTTCTGTTTCTTTGCTTTCAAGACAGGGTTTCTCTGTGTATCCCTGGCTGTCCTGAAACTCACTCTGTAGAGCTGGCTGGCCTCGAACCCAGAGACCCATCTGCCTCTGCCTCCTGAGTGCTGGGGTTAAAGGTGTGTGCACCACTACCCAGCTTGGTTTTAACACAGCAATAGAAAAGTAATTAACAAACCAGTTCAACCACCTCGAAATTTTCTGGTTATGATTCCTTCCTTCCTTCCTTCCTTCCTTCCTTCCTTCCTTCCTTCCTTCCTTCCTTCCTTCCTTCCTTCCTTTTTTTCTCAAGGGCTAAGATCGACAGGCTTCAGGCTGTGGTCTAGCCACTTACTCTGCCTGGTTGGGCTGGATCAACAGGGTTCAGGTGCAGACTGGACTAGGATTACTCCACCGGTCTCTGTTAGCCCAGGGGCTAGTCAGTCATGAACTTCAATGATGAATGGCAGAAAAGTCAGAGCAACCGTGGAAGCTCACTAAAGCTCCCTAACCACAAACATTCCAGTGGCCAACTGTCTCATGGCCAGGCCCCAAACTATGAGGCAAGGAAGCACACTCCACCCAAGGGAGGGAGGTGTGAAAAGCAATTCTGAGTAATACTAACGTATCTCAAAGCACCGATGACCGAGGAACTTTCTTTTCCTTGTTGGCTTTAAGGTTTAATTTATTATGTATACTATGTTCTGCCTGCATGTATGCAGGCACACCAGAAGAGGGCACCAGACCTCATTACAGATGGTTGTGAGCCACCATGTGGTTGCTGGGAATGGAACTCCGGACCTCTGGAAGAGCAGCCAGTGCTCTTATCTCTGAGCCTTCTCTCCAGCCCTGTTGTTTTCTAAGACCAAGGAAGAAGCAGGGCAGGGCTGGAGAGATGACTCATCGGTTAAAGGTACAGCAAGTCTGATGAACGAGTTCAATCCTCGGATCCACGAGTCAGGTGTTACATACCTAGTCGTCTCGTAGAGGGAGAGAATGTAGCCCTGAGAGGTACTCTCTGAGCTCCGAAAGCATGCTTTGGCTCAGGCGCACCTCCTAGCTAACACACTCACACAAAATAAAATTTTAAAAACAGAATTAAGACGGGGTCTTATGTGTCTATGACTGTTTTGAACCCCCAAATCTTGTGTAGCTAAGGATGGACAACACCCCCACCCCTAACTTCTGATTCTTCTGCCTCCATTACCCAAATGCTGGGATTTAACAGGCACGTGCTACCACACCTGGTGTATGTGGTGATAAAATTTATTTGGTGGTAAAATAAAAATCTGACTTAGCTTTCAAGATTTGTTCACTTTTAGTTTATGTGTATTTTTCCCTGCATGTTTAGTGTGCATGCTTGGTGCCCGAAGAGGGCATCAGAGCTCCTGGGACTGAAATTAAATGTAGTTGTGAACGGCCAGGGTGCCAAGAACTGAACCTGGGTTCTCTAGAAGAACGAGCGTTGTTGACTGCTGGCTGAGCCATCCCGCCAGCCTCTCTGCCTTGTTTTGAGACAGGTCTTGCCTAAAGTCCAGGCTGGCCTGGAACTCATGGTGCATACGCCTCTCCCTTGAGGGGTAAGGAGTGTAGGTATCACCTGACTGCACGGCTTGGTTTAATAAGCAGCTGGTCTTGTTGGACGGCAATGGTTTTGCTGGGGCTCAGGCTGGTGGAGACGGGCACTCTTGAGCTGTGAAAGTGAGATTTTTTTTTTTAAACTGAATTCAAGTGGAGGTGATTCATGTAAAGAATCTAAAGGTTTCAGTAATATCTTAAATTGACTTTAATGAGTAGTTAGACTGAAATAGCTACAGGCTGGGGGCTGGGGGTGGGAGGGAGACCAAACCTATTGAGGCCCCCCCCCCTTCCTGGGAGATAAAAGAGCTTTAAAAGTAGCTTGCACTAGCAAAGCAGTGTCAGGTTCTTAATGCCCCCAGCACAGAACTCAGCGGGGGAGCATTTCTGCTCATCTGACTAATTGGTGGCTAAGTGCAGACAGAATAGAAAGGGACGCTTATTTCACTAATGAGCAGGAGAGCTGTCTTAGGAAAGAGAGGGAGGTTCTCAGGGAAGGAGGCAGGGAGGCTCCAAGCGTTGCCTACAGGTGACCATTCTTTTCAGAGCAGGGCAGCACAGAAGCAGCAAGCGAAAAGGGTTGCGGGGTCTGGAAAAGGTAAAGGAACTGGTTTTAATTTGCCTTCCGGTTCTGGTGCCAATGATGCCCCGCTGAGACAGACTGGAGTGTTAACACTCCAGTTCCCACAAGCCCATTCATGCTCTTTCATCAGCCCATTAAGAGGAAACTCCTTCCCAGCACCTCCAGGAAGGGAACCAGAGGAGGAACATAGCTGCGAGCTGTTTCCCACATCGGGTACCCCAGTGTCTAAGACATTTACTTCCTATCCCTCCAGAGGTCTACACTGTCAAGGCACAAGCCCCTTAGTTAAGCCAGACACAATGCCACCACTGTGTGGTGGAGGGTTGGTTCTCTTTTTCCGCTGTGGGATCCAGGGCGCCAGGGCAGTCACTCAGCACACTTACTTACCCTTCGAGCCATCTCACCAGACCCTATTTTAAAGCCGGTGTTATTTTTTCTTTCTTCACTTTTTTGAGACAGGGTCTCAATGTAGCCCCGGCTGGTCTGAAACTCACTCTGTAAATCAGGCCGTCTTTAAATAGTGATCCTCTCGTCCCCGCCTCCAGAGCTGAGGGATTGAGGGTGTGGGCTAACATGCCTGGTTTATTATGTTTTCATAGTTTTGTGTTTATGTGTGTGATGTGCGTGTGTGTGTGTGTGTGTGTGTGTGAGAGAGAGAGAGAGAGAGAGAGAGAGAGAGAGAGAGAGGAGAGAGGAGAGAGGGAAGAAGGAGAGAGGGAGGGAGGGGGAGAGAGAGAGAGGAGGGAGAGAGAGAGAGAGAGAGAGAGAGAGAGAGAGAGAGAGAGAGACACCCATGTGGAGGCCAGTGGAGAATGTCAGGTGTCCTCTCAAGTTTTTTAAAAAAGATTCATTTTATGTATATGAGCACACTGTAGCTGTTTTCAGACATACCAGATACAAGAAGAGGGAATCAGATTCCATTGCTGGGATTTGAACTCAGGACCTCTGGAAGAGCAGTCAGTGCTCTTAACCACTGAGCCATCTCATCTCTCCAGTCCCCTAACCCCTGTTCTTTTTTTTTTTTTTTTTTTTAAGATTTATTTATTTATTTTATGTACAGCATTCTGCCTGCATATGTGACTGCAGGCCAGAAGAAGTCACCAGATCCCATTACAGATGGTTGTGAGCCACCATACGGTTGCTGGGAATTGAACTCAGGACCTCTGGAAGAGCAGTCAGTGCTCTTAACCACTGAGCCATCTCTCCAGCCCCTAACCCCTCTTCTTAAGGCTGAAGTGGACCTCGAGCTAGGCTGGTGGCCAGCAGGCCCAATGATCCTTCTGTCTCTGCTCCCAACAGCGCTGGAGTTCGAGGCTTGCACAGCCACACCAGTTCTGTGTGTGTGCTGTGGAGCCACGCCCAGGTTCTCACGTAGGCGCAGCAAACACACTTTTCCACTGAGCCATCTCGCTGGCCCCCGCACGAGTCTTCATGCTGCAACTGCAAAGCAGTTCTTCACGGAGTATTTATGGATCTGTAGAGAGGGCCCTCGACAAGTAGGAGAAAACCTACGTATACACCTGTAATCCTAGCACTCCAGAGGCTGAAGCCCCAAGATGGCTGAGGTCAGCCTGAGCTACAGAAAACCCTGAGGTCCGTTCCAGAGGGATGCCTTGGCAGGTAAGGCATTTGGCCTTAAAGTCAAGCTGAAACCCACATAGTGGGAGAAAAGAATTGATGATTGCCAGAGGCTGTCCTCTGATTGCCATGTGTGTTTTATGATAGGAATGCACACGCACGAACACACACACACACACACACACACACACACACACATTAATAAGCTCTTCTGGAGATTTCTTCTGGAGATTTTTTTTTTTTTTTTTTTTTTTTTTTTTTGGTTTTTTTTTGGAGCCGGGGACCCGAACCCAGGGCCTTGCGCTTCCTAGGCAAGCGCTCTACCACTGAGCTAAATCCCCAACCCCTTCTGGAGATTTTTTTTTTTTTTTTTTTTTTTTTTTTGAGCTGGGGACCGACCTTCTGGAGAGTTTTTAATGAGAAGAATTTTTGTGACAGTACTGAGGATCACACTCCAGAGCTCGCGTATCCTAGACAGGTCCCCACCTCTGAGCTACACCCCCTGCCCCGGACTCTCCGCTCCTAACTCTAACTCCACCCCTCGTTCACACTTGCTGTTTGTGTGCGTGTGCTGTTGTTTTTATGGAGACATGGTCTATCTACGTAGCGCTGGCTATCCTGAACCTTGGTATGTGAACCATGCTGGCCTTGAAGCTGTAAAGGTCCTTCCTGCCTCTGCCTGCCCGACATGTCCGGTTTAGTAATGTAATATCTTTCTTTACATTTTATGTATTTATTGAGCACAGATATGTATACCTGAGTGAGTTTATGGGCACTATGCGTCTGCAGGAGCCCTCGTGGACTAGTAGAGAGTACCAGATGCCCGTGGACTAGTAGAGAGTATCAGTTGTGAGCCACCACGTGGTTGCTGGGATCTAAACTCAGGTTATCTGTAACAGTGGGTAGTGCTCTTAATCAAACCACCTCTCCAGCCACAACGAATGTCTTCTTTTTCTTTTCTTTCTTCCTTCCCTTCCTCCTCCTCTTCTTCTTCTTCTTCTTCTTCTTCTTCTTCTTCTTCTTCTTCATTGTTGTTGTTTTGAGACAGTATTTATCTGTGTAGCCCTGGCTATCCTGGAACTTGCTCTATAGACCAGGCTGGCCTCAAACTCAGAGATCTACCTGTCTCTGCCCCTTGAATGCTGAGATTAAAAGGCGTACAACACCACTGCCCAACCACAATGCCTTCTTGTTTTGGTTGCAGGCCCAGTCTTTAAGAGCGGAGCCATCTCTCCAGCCCCACAATTAATATGTTAGGGAGATGCCTATTTTATGAGATCGCTTGAAGATAAAATTTTTAAAAATCACCGATGAATTGTTGTCATACACTATTCTTGACAACATGTGTGAATTTTCACTTAAATCCACATTTGGATGTTTCTAAGAACCCAGAAAGCTAAGATACTGATAGGTATCTCTTTTATTCTTTTTTTTTTTTTTTCTTTTTTTTTGGAGCTGGGGACCGAACCCAGGGCCTTGCGCTTGCTTGGCAAGCACTCTACCACTGAGCTAAATCCCCACCCCATCTCTTTTATTCTTATATTTATTTAATTTTGGGACAAGGCTTCGTGCAGCCCAGGGTAGCCTCAAACTTGCAACACAGCAGAGGGTGGCCTTGAACTTCTGCCCCGCCTGGGGCCAGGATAACAGGTGTGTTATGACATCATACTTGGCATAAGCTAGGAAAGAACCCAGGGCTTTATGCATGTTAGGCAAGCACCCTGCAGCTGAGCTGCACCCTCAGCCCTTTAACATCCTAACTTTATCATTACAAAGGAAGGAACTGAATGATGACACGCTTGTGCCGCTCAGCCTATACTGCCATAGTGAAACCACGTTGTCACTACTGCGTGTGTACCAGGTGCACGTGTGAGCGTGAGCACCACGGCATTCGTGTGGAGGTCAGGAGGCAAGGCCGTGGGTTGGGTTCTCTCCTTCCCCCTCTCCATGGGTCTCAGTCGAACTCAGACTGTCAGGCTTGTGCAGCACGCACCTTTCTCACCCACTGAATCCCTGTCTTCATGATTATGAATGATATAAACATTTATGATTTATTTGGAAGAAAAATAACACTGTATCAAATGCCCACTTTAGAAACAAAAAAAGAGGAGCTTACTAATTAAGTGTTTAGCTCTACCAGCACTAAGTTAATAAAGGATTCTCTTTTTAATTCTACGTATTCAGGGAGCATGCACATTCCCGAGGAGGCCATAGGAGGGCTCAGATCTCTGGGAGCTGGCGTTACAGGCAGCTGTGAGTCATCACATGTGGATGCTGGGAACCAAACCTGGATCCTCTGTAAGAGCGGTCCATGGTCTTGGTCACCGAGCCGTCTCTCCAGTCCATCCATCACGCAACACATTTCTTATGAGAGATTCAATGTCATCGCAGAGACGGCAAAAGGAAAGGCATCCCACCCCTAGCAGCCATGGCTTTTAAGATTCTCTCAGAGAGGGGTTGGAGATTTAGCTCAGTGGTAGAGCGCTTGCCTAGCAAACGCAAGGCCCTGGGTTTGGTCCCCAGCTCCGAAAAAAAAGAAAAAGAAAAAAAAAAATTCTCTCAGAGAGTACTTCCTTTTCTCTGACTTTAGCACCTAATCGCAGCAGCGAGAATGTACACGCCTTTAATCCCAGCGTTTAGGGGGCAGCGGCAGGCAGTTGGAGGCCAGCCTAATAACCTACACAGTGAGTTCCAGGACAGCCAGGGTTATAGGTGAGATTCTGTCCCAAAGCCAAATGAACAAAGTTGGCACCAGGTACCTCCTACTCTGGCACAAGAAACATAGTAGGTGGTTGAAAGCCAAGGTGGCACAAAGGGTGCTGCTGGCTGGTCTGACTTCCCCGAGAGGGACATCTGCCTACAAAGGAAGGGCAGGGTTCATGTTTTTTTTTTTTTCTTTTTCTTTTTTTTTTTTTTTTATAAATTTGAATATTTCTTATATACATTTCAAGTGTTATTCCCTTTCCCGGTTTCCGGGCAAACATCCCCTTCCCTCCCCCCCAGGGTTCATGTTTTATATTGAGAATGCTGCGTCTATGACATCTTCCATCATATGGAGCCTCGCACTTAGTACTTCCTGGCACGGCAAAGAGCCACTCACTTCCTGAAGACAGCCGGAGAGCCACCATGATGCTGAGGCCAAGGGACAGGGTTTGCTCCAGGAGAATAAATGCTGACTAAATGTGAAATAGTATTCCAGTACAGTCTAAGTTTTATAAAGTAGACCTGAGGCATAATTCAGGACTCAAGAGAAGCGTGCTGTAAACCCAAGATTCTAACCAAACCACCACCTTTCTCCAAGATGAAGCAGCAAAGCGCCGATTTCCTAAGCCCATGGCCGAACCACAGACATGGCCACGGGTCACGATCTAATCCAAGAAAGTGTTTACTGTGATCTAAACTGCCTGCCCTTTGAGTATCACTGACGTTAACAAGTTCAGTGTCTAGTGGGACGTGGGTAACGCATACTGGGAAAGGATGTCAGAGCTAAACGAAATTCCAGTTTTTACATAAGTAAAATTTTCTCCTCAATATTTTAAATTAAAAATTTCTTTTGAGGGCTGGAGAGGTGGCTCAGTGGTTAAGAGCACTGTCTGCTCTTCCAGAGGTCCTGAGTTCAATTCCCAGAGACCACATGGTGACTCACAACCACCTGTAATGGGATCCGATGCCCTCTTCTGGTGTGTGTGAAGGCAGCGACAGTGTATTCACATTAAATACACACACACACACACACACACAACCACACAAACACACACACACACACACACGAAGAGCTAAGTGCTTGCCTAGTTCAGAGTAAGCGGACAACTCTGATAGCCTACTCTATGAGCTGATTGGCACTGCATGTCTGCAATCTCAGTGCTGGGCAGGATGAGGCTAGCCTGCAATGCCTACTGTGTTCTAGGATAGCCTGAGCTACTGAGTGAGACTGTCTCAAGATGGCAGAATGAACAAAATTTAGAAGCTAACTTACATTCTTAACTCCAGTGTTGAAATTGTATCTGGAACATGGCTTCATCAGAGGCTGCTGTTGGGTAATGTATCAAAAACTCAAAGTTGCTAGAAACTGGGGCAAAGGATCCATGGCTGATACACGATCCTAGAAATAACCCTTTTTCGGGATTATTTCTGTCACTCAAAAATTGGGGTGTGGGGGCCAGAACTTGGAGGGAGATATCAGTAAGTAAACAGGTGGCCTTGTACACCCGGGGACCTAAGTTCTGTCCCTAGAACCCAGGACCCACCGTGGTAGCACATGGTGGTTAATCCCAGCACTGGGAAGACAGATAGGTTGGTGCCTTCGGCTCCCCGGCTACCAGTCAAGCCTACATGTCAAGCTTTAGGCCAATGGGAGACGCTGACTCAAAGGAGCTAAGGCTTTCCTGAGGGTCCCTGGAGGTTGGATGTGATCTTTCCATGTGGCAATTTTACAGCTCTCTCTCTCTCTCTCTCTCTCTCTCTCTCTCTCTCTCTCTCTCTCCCATGTCGGGTTTTGTACATGCGTAGCAAATCCTCTGTACCCCGATTCCAAGCTGTTTCCGCCAGTTGACAGAGGTTGTAAGCAACTAAATTCTTACAAACGACAAAGGATTAGGATGCTTCCCGCTGACAGATGGGACGGTTCCCTCAAACCTTTCTGTTTTATATAAACTATTCATTAGCAGTAAAGGCCTAGAGACTCATTTCTTCTTGGTTATACCCATGGTACAGCCCAGCAGCCAGTGGTCCTGGTGTGCTGACGGACCGTGGACATGAACCCCACAACTGGCACAGCACCCTATGGGCTCCAGCCTTCAGCTGCTCCTGGTCCCACGCAGCTTGTCTAGACTGTTGGCCAGAACCTGGCTGTACTTCCCGCTCTTCACACCCTTCTGTCTGTCCAAGAGTCAGTCTGGGACCTTGTAGTGTCGTGGATTCTGCATGAGGGTGATCACACGATCTACCTCATTATCTCGCTATCCGTGAGTTCTCCAGCCCTCCTGGTGAGGTCAATGTCTGCCTTCCTCAACACCACATGAGCTTTTCTGCCTCTCGCCCTCAGCAGCAGTGCTGGCCAAGGCTGTTTTCCGCCGCACATTGATGTTGGTGTTGAGTACTTGTGAAATGTGCTGGATTTTTTCCGAGATCACTAGAGGCATGAGGGCACAAGCAGCAGCGTGCAGACCTCCTCTGGAAGTCAGCTGTTAACCTTTCAACTGCTGTGTGGAAAGACTGACCCTTGCCCTCAGGGACCTGTCAGCAACATGGCCTCTACATTTTGAGGTCAATTCTTTATTAAACACTTAAATAATTTATTTTTATTTTATGCACATTGGTGTTTTGTCTGCATGCATGTCTGTGTGAGGTTGTCAATTACTGGAGTTACAGATGGTTGTGAGCCACCATGTGGTTGTTGGGAATTGAACCCAGGTCCTCTGGAAGACCAGTCATTGCTCTTAACCACTGCACCATCTTTTTCAGTCCCAGGGTCAATTTATTTATTTATTTTTTTTCTTTTTCTTTTTTTCGGAGCTGGGGACCGAATCCAGGGCCTTACGGTTGCTAGGCAAGTGCTCTACCACTGAGCTAAATCCCCCCCCCCCAGGGTCAATTTAAATAGTGTGAAAGACTTCAAAATGGAGGTAAGGTGTGAAAGGGACATATACTGGGGGATTATCTACCAGGGTCATACTTTGCTTTTAGAAACGTGATGAGATGTGGAACACATTCCTCCAGTTTCTAGCATCTTTTTTAACTTCCAGGGCCAGGCAGAATGGAAGCAATTATGTGTTGCAATTTGTTTCTGGGAGTCGGTGGGAATGCTGACAGTTTTAATTTACACACTAATGTTGGAAAAACATTTTGAGAGGCAAAGTAATAGAAAGGTCTTTGTAACAGAGAGACTATGGAGAAAAATAGACCACACTGAACAGCAGACAGGAAGTGGCTGCCCACTGCGGGTGACGGCCAGGCTCAGTTCCTCAGAAATAACCCCCACCGTCCATCACCACTGCAGTAAGACACCATGCAATGGACTCACAGCCTTTTATTCCGTGGCTCTGCTGTTAGAGAACGGCCTAACATCACAGTTTACGAGCTGTTGGCCCCAAAGTCTTGGTTTCTCCTGAAAACCCTCCTGCCTAGAATACCTGTTGCCATTTGCAAGATCAAACAAATCTCTGAAACACAAAGTCTAGGTTAATAGATTTAGCTAACAGCCCATTTAGACACTCTCATTGGAACTTTTTTTTGTTTTGTTTTGTTTTGAGACATGGTCTTGGTACGTAGCCCTGGCTGGCCTGGTATTTACTGTGGAGCAGTCTAGCCTGGAACTCATGAGACCTACCTGCCTCTGCTTCTCTGCCCCCCCCCCCGACCATACACACATCTGGTAGCCCACAAGTGATGAAATTCCAGTTCTGGAGGATTCAACACTCTGCTAGTGCCCTGGGCACCTACCCATGGCATACACATATAAACTGAGTAATTCGATCCATGTGCCACCACACCTGGCCTGAAATGCAGAAATTTTCACCAAAATATCTTGGCACAGGAATATTACAAGGTTCTCTTCTGTATGTGACAGACCTTCAAGTTCCAGAAAGGATGAAGATGTGAACAGGAGACACGGTTTACTGGCATTTAATAACTGCCCTTGTAGGGCCTTACGGTGATCACGGCATTGGGGAAGCAGATATCACTCAGGCTAATGAGCACTGGAATGGTGCACTGGCACCACAGCTAACTGCTGCTGAGGGAGGAAATGCAAAGTAACTGCAAAGCAGGTCTTCTACCTCTGCTGAAGACAGTGAGGCTCCATGAGCTGCCGTAACTGAGGTGCCCAGAGTGTCAGACTCTTAACAGGGGGCAACTTTCCGTAGAGCAGAAAGCTGTAACAGTAAGTTCCTCCCATGTTCATCTCGTGGTTCTATTTTCTCTTTGTTTGGCTGGTGTCAACCTCGTCTCTGCCTCCCAGCACTGGGGTCACAGGTGTATGATACCATACCCAGCCTCCTGGTGCTGGTCTTTAAGGATGGTTAAGGCTCCCCAACATTAAGGGTTTCAGACTGACATGAGTCTTCTTCAGATGAAAAATACCTCTAGATTCCTCAGTTTACTGGGGGAGCACTAGGCAAAGGACAATCTCGCTATATATTAAAACTCAACATAACGATTCGGTAACTAGGTATTAACGCAAAGGAACCTGAAAATAGGAACTCAACATGTACTTGTGCAGAAATGTTCTTAATGGCACTGTTCACAAAATCTGAAAACAACCCAGATGTTCATCAGACACACGGCTAAATATAGTATTCATACAGGGTAGTATTAGTCAGGCACAAAAATGAAGTTTCAAAGTGTGTTACAATGTGAGTTAGCCCTAAAAATACTGCATGAAAAAGCCCGATACATAACCAGGAACACAGGGTATAATCACATGGAAAGTTCATATGCACTGTCCAGCTGTAGAGACGAGAGAGCAGCTCAGAGGCTGGAGGCTGGAGGCTGGAGGAAGGCATCTCGCTCGGAGTGACTGGAATAGACACAGGCTCTCCTGCATGAACGATGGGCATGATTGGTGCTCGGGTGGGAGCTGCACAGCATCACTGAATCTACACTGTGGAACTGGGACTTCTGGGTAATACGAACTTCTCTCTATGGAATGGCGGTGGCACACAGAGCACCGCGGGTTACAGGGTGATCAGCTCTCTGGGTGATCTACACTGAATAGAGACAGCCCACTGGTAAGGCCCAGCAGTGCTCATCTGAGCACTAGCTTCTTGGGAGGAGGAGTGGCTAGAAGAGTCTGAGCCTATGACTCCAGCATGGGGACTCCTGCTCACTGTTTCTTTTATTTATTGTGTAAGTGTGAATATATGCGTGTGTACATATGTACACATATGGGCCATGGAACATCTGTGGAGGTCAGAAGATACCTTGTAAAAGTCAATTCTCTTCCTTCATCAGGTGGATCTGGGGATTAAACTCAGGGCATCAGGAATGGCAGCAAGCACCTTTACTCACTGGGCCGTCTTGTTGGCTCATAGACCCACACCTCTCAAAGAGTCCAAAAGACATTACAGTTCCAAATAAGGCATTTACATAGCTGAGGTCCCCTAATTTGTCCAGTTGGCAAAGCACCTAGTAGAACTTTAGTTTATAAGAAGCAGTAAAAATGTTTTTAATTTGTATAAAGTGCAAAAAAAAATAATAATAATAATGAGAAATACACAAAGGACTACAATGCAGGCAAGGCCTGGAAGGTTTGTGTGAGGGCGAGGCTCGAGGCTGCCCATGCAGAGCTATGGCTCCCAGGGAGAAACCTACTTTCCTCATGACTCTGTGTTTCTCCCCAAACTGCACAGTTGATAGTAACTTGCTGTTACCACCCTCAGAGCTGGCAGGAGGTCACACACAGAGGGCTTCGGGCTGCCATTTCCCCACTGACAAGGCAGGGGGTTAAGTTACTTCAGGAGGCTCTCAACAGGGCTCCCATTGTTGCTCCTTAGGAACCCAGAGATACAATGGGGCCCATTCATGCTGCCCACCACCAGGCTGGAAGAGGCCTCAGTGCCCATTCAACTGAGTTAGGTAGGACACTGAGTGTTCAAAGACGCCAACTTGCACAAATACAAGTTAATTATTATATTAAAAAAAACCCTCAGAAACAGTACAGAAGAAAGAAATAAAACTTGGATTCAGGACACCTGAGCCCCAGCCTCAGCCCTGCGTCTGGAGGGACTTTGGGCAGATCAGATACTCTACGTCTTGGTTTTCCTTGTGTAAAAACAGAAAGCTTTGTAAGGTTCTCCAGATGCAGGGCGGCCAGTGACACCACTGTGCTGTTCATCGCAAGGCATGCAGACAAAGGCGGGACAGCCACTAGCTCGCAGCTCTCACCCTATCAGCACTAAGAACAAGACATCTTAACAGAACAAACCGCAGTGAACAACGTCCCTCTGTCCCAACAAGTCTGGGGTCATGTAAGAAGGGAGAGGCACGGAGAGGGACGAGGACCCAAGCAGAAGCCACACTGCGTCTCCAGGTCACCTGCTCCTGGCTGTTGCTGCCTGTTGAGAGTCTCTCCTCTTTGCGCTGCCTTTGAGTCCTCAGGATGGAAGCACCAAGTGCAGGACGGACGGGGCTGCCAGGGCCAAACCCACCACGCTGTCATTTCTTGGCTTTTCCAACCTCGAACCCTGCCAGAGCAAGGACCTTGTCTCCAGAGCCTACGGGAAAGACACAAAATAAAAAGGTTACTTCAGATGCACTTCCAGCCCAGGTAGGAAGAGAGCGGAAACAGATGTATTAGCCCTACAGCGTCCCTGATGGCCGCCTCTCCCTCCCGCACAGTGCAGCTAGGAGAATGGCTCACTGGTGAGGAATCTTAACTCAGCTCCAGGTGTGAAAAGCATATGCAAATCTTAACGTAGGTCTACAGTTACCGCTGCTGGAAGGCATTCTAAAGCCATCTGTGAAGCTACAAGAGCTAAAGAGAGCTCAGCAGTGAGGAGCTCCTGCGGAGGACCCACTCCTGGTTCCCACAGGACAAATCAGTTCTGTAACTCTAGGGGCAGGGGACCCAATGCCCTCTAGGACTCCTAGGGCACCAAATACAAGTAACCAAAACAGTCATACATGAAAAATTTAAAATAAATAATCCTTACTATAAAAAAAAAAGCTGGGGGCTGGGGATTTAGCTCAGTGGTGAGCGCTTGCCTAGGAAGCGCAAGGCCCTGGGTTCGGTCCCAGCTCCGAAAAAAGAACCAAAAAAAAAAAAAAAAAAAAGCTGGGACTGTTGGTGTGTACCTACGGGGTCTGTTACTTGGGGGCTAATTGAAGATAGGTGATTTTAAACTTCCTCCCTGTGTATGGGTGTCTTGTCTGTATGTAAGAATGAGTCCTATGTGTGTGCCTGGCACCCACGGGCCTAAAGGAGGGCATCGGGTCCCCTGGAACTGGAGCTCCAGATAGTAGTGAGCTAGAACAGGGTGCTGGGAATTTAACCCATGCCCTCTGGAGGGGCAGTTTGTCCGTGCTGTCAGCTGATGAGCCATCTCTCCAGTCCTATGGCATGGACTATTTTGGAAATTCATCTGTCTGTCTTTATTTTTATTTTAGAATATGGAGCTTGGTGTGTGGTACATGGTCATGATTCCAGCACTTGGGAGGTCAAGGCAGAAAGATGCTGAGTTCAATGCCAGACGAGGCTCCTATGTGACCAGGGAGACGTGTGGGAGCCAGAAGGGCAGCTCAGAGACTAAGCGTGGTTAGTGCTCATTCACGGACTGAATTAGGACCCATGAGACCCCACATTACAGGTTCAGAAACAGCTCCAACTTTAGGTTCAGGGATCTAAGGCTCCATTCTGTGGTGTCTGCATACGTGTGTATATATACACCCACTTCACACGTATAAATAAAAAGTGAGGGGTTGGGGATTTAGCTCAGGGGTTGGGGATTTAGCTCAGTGGTAGGCGCTTGCCTAGGAAGCGCAAGGCCCTGGGTTCGGTCCCAGCTCCGAAAAAAAAGAACCAAAAAAAAAAAAAAAAAAAAAAAAAAAAAAGTGAATATTTTTTAGAAGCATGAAATAAAACCAATAAAGCGGATTTATGGAGAAAATAGTTGGCTGGAGAGATGGCTCAGTGGTTAAGAGTGCTGGCTGCTCTTCCAGAGGACTCACGTACAGTTCCCAACACCCACGTGGGGAGCCCACAACCTCATGTAAGTCAAATTTCAGGAGATCCAATGCTTCCTCTGGCCTCTTTGGGTACCTGCACTAACGCACAAACACCACCCCCAGAGACACACATAATGCAAATTAAAAACAAAAAATCACACTTCACTCTAAAGAAAAGGTCACTGCTGTCTATGCATGTTCTCTGTCATAGAAGCCCAGCTTTCAGAAATACACACGAGGTCCTGGGCTCCATCACCGACATCACTAAAAAAAAGTACTTTCACCTTAGAGACCCTTTTACAATTGAGAGTTCTTTCATTTTTCCCCTCAATAAACCTATGTTTACTCAGAAAAAAGAGAGAGAGAGAGAGAGAGAAGAGAAGGAGTAGCCTGGCGGTGGTGGTGCACACCTTTGATCCCAGCACTCAGGAGACAGGGACAGAAGAGAGGGCCAGCATGGTCTACAGAGGGAATTCCACCAGAGCCAAGGCTATACAGAGAGACCTTGTCTCAAAAAATAGATGAATAAAATAAAATAATAAAAAAGAAAGGAAAAAGGATAAAAGGGAAAGAAGAGGAGGAGTAACTTCAAGGAAGAGAGGACAGAGAGGAGAGGGCCAGCAGGGAGGGAGGGAGGGAGGAACATGAGGGCGCTCACTTACCGAGCTCTGTGGAGACTTTTTCAAACTGGCTGAGCACTGCACCTGCGTTGGCTGACAGGAAGGCCTCATCATCATCTGTCAGCTGCACAGATGAGACAAGTAGAGTGAGTAGGGGCAAGTGTGAGAGCCAACATGTGCAAACATGTGCAAACGTGTGTGTCCTAGGAGCCACAGTGAGGACGGCTCAGGGCTGGGGAGATGGCTCAGTAGTTAAAAGCACTGACTGCTTTCCAGGAGCCAGCTTCAGTTTCAGCACCACATGCTGGCTCCCAATCATCACAACTCCAGCTTACACACACACACACACACACGCAAAGCATTCACACACATCAAATAAAGAAATCTACAGACATTTTTTTAAAATGCCTTAGGTCTACAGAGCACATCACAAGCAGTAAGTTCTGTGTCAAGTACAGTTCTACACAGCACACT